>NC_143530.1:25982826-26317111 GCF_031878675.1 Megascapheus bottae | reverse complement strand
TATATTTATTTTGAGAGATAGCTAGGGCTGCAATCTGAGAAGACATAGTTTTGAGCAGTCTTGAAAATGTAATCCAATGGTCTTGGAACTATATCTGAAAAGATGTTTGTTGTATGTCTTAAGTGAGAGGTGTAAAAAATGAGAAAAGAAAGAAAGAAAGAAAAAAGAAAGAAAGAAAGAGGAAGAAAGGAAAAGAAAAAAAGAAAAGAGGAAGGAAAATAAGAAGGTAGAAAGAGAGAAGGAGGGTAGGAGAGAGGAAAGAAGAAAGGGAAGAAGGAAAGAAGGAGGGAAGAAAGGAAAAAGAGAAAAAAGCAGAGAAAGAAAGGAAGAAAGAAACAAAGCAGTTGCAACCGATGGTTCTACTGTTGCCTAGTGGAAGAAGCTCAGTTACTTATCATGTGAATTGTCAATAATCTGAACTTACTGAGTGGCAAAGCCATGTGACCAGGGTCTTTCTTTTTTTTTTTGCCAGTCCTGGGCTTGAGCTCAGGGCCTGAGCACTGTCCTTGGACTTTCTCAAGGCTAGAGCTCTACCACTTGAGCCTCAGCACCACTTCCGGCTTTTTTCTATGTATGTGGTACCGAGGAATCGAACCCGGGTCTCCATGCATGCTAGGCAAGCACTTTAACCACTAGGCCAAACTCCCGGCCCAATTTGTAACTTTTTTTTTTTTTTTTGCCAGTCCTGGGCTTGGACTCAGGGCTTGAGCACTGTCCTTGGACTTTCTCAAGGCTAGCACTCTACCACTTGAGCCTCAGCACCACTTCCAGCTTTTTGCTGTGTATGTGGGGTACCAAGGAATCGAACCCAGGTCTTCGTGCATGCTAGGCAAGCACTCTACTACTAGGCCAAACTCCTGGCCCCGTGACCAGGGTCTTTCATACAGAAGGAATGCTCAATAATGAGCTCCGAAGGCTCTAGATGGGACAGAAATTCTCAGGTAATCCTCAGAAAGGTTGTGTGAAGTGTGTGGAAGTGATACCTTCTTTTGTGTAAATTGGGGAATTGCACTCCAGAACCTCAGAAATGGAATAACTCAGTCATTCTGGTCTGCAGCTAGACCTGAGCTCTCCAGGCTCAAGGCTAACGCTCTACCACTTGAGCCACAGCACCACTTCCTAGACCTGTCATTCTCAATGCAGAGCCCAAGCCTCTCCCTAGTGATCGGCTTCCCACCTCCATCTCTTTGACCCCGAGTAACACCATTTCACCTAAACTTTCCTCTGCCCCACTTAAGACCTTTGTCAGAGTTAAAGGATCATTTTGTGTATGAATATCTTCACCTATATCAATAACTAGATCAATGTATGCCCTAAAGAAAGCTACAAGGTCAATGTGGCATTAAAGACGTTCAGAAAACCCACCATTTAACATCACTAAAGGGGGCACAAAGTCCAGCTAAATTTTAATGACTTCCCAGAACATATGATATAGGATTCTGTCCTTCTAAACCCAGTCGTTTTAATCACTTTAAATTTTTTTTCCTTTTGATTTTGGAGTGGATTGAACCAGGTGCCTTGTGCACATTAGGCATGTCCTCTCGCATTGAGCTGTATCATCAGACTCTATTCATCTCAATCCCTTCTTTAGTCCAGTATTTTCTGGAACTGAGGTTTCTGTGTGTCTACACTTTGGTAAACAGCCTCAAACATCTTTTCCAGAATACAGTGGGGTAGGAGTAGATCAGTAGATAATAATCCAGGCCACAAACCAGTGTTGGAAAGCACTTGCACTTTCTGTATGCGGGTTATTTGCTTATGAGCCTGTTAGTTCTTTAGTAATCTATGAACTGTCAACTGCAAGACTCAGCTTTCAACTTACAAGTACCATTTTTGTCAACATTAAGGAGGGCATCAAAATGTAGGGAAGGTAGAAAATAGCTTTCTTTCACAGATTCCAGGCAGAGATTACAATGCTTAGATGTTGTCAACATGAGTCCTGAGTGTGGAGGTCCCAAAGCAGCCCCGCCTGTGTCTTTACTCCTATCCCTTCATCACTCTCTCCCCCTACATGCAGTTTTGTCCATAGCCACCACAAACCCTAGGGGTTTGCCCACAAACCACCTTTCCCACCAGAAATCCTGGAGTCACATTTGAGACTTGATGGGAATCAATGCACTGGGTGACAGGAGGTTACATTCCTAGGCAGCTTGTCGCCAGAGTCTGGAGGGGAAAGAATGAAGAGGAAATGACCACAGGAGAACATAGACAGCCTCGAAGTCCAAGTTATTACCTTGAATTTGGAGTGACAGAGACAGTGGCACAAGTCATGCAGAGGACAGAGATACAAGCATTTGAGCTGGCCACACAGGTTCAACCTTTGCTGGAATTGCATGAAAGCTCCCCAGACTCTGTCAGGTTTGCCTCAGATGGGTAGGCTGATTGCATCCTTTCCCTGAGTTCCTCTAGCTCTAGTAGGCCATAAATATTCACCTGGATTTCACCACAGGCCAAGGAAGAATAATTTCAAATTCTCATGATGTGGATGCAGATTCTGGGTTTATTTCCTAGCCCTCGCCCCCTTCCTCCTACAGTGCTGGCAATTGAAACTAGGGTCTCATTCATGATGAGGATTTCCCATTGGGCCCCAGCCTCTAATTTTAATTAGAAATTAAATGAAAGATATTAACTCTGGAAGAAAAGTCTTTTGAGAAGATTTAAAAAAAATCATCCTTCACATCAGATTCTTTGCCAGGGTGAGATGGGTTTTGGCAAGATTTATTATGAGTAAAACCAAACTTGAGATAATATTGATTTAAAAAATCTAGTGGTTAAAGATTATTCCTGTGGAAAAAGAGAGTTCCAGACTCTATAAATAAGGCCTAATCCACAATGTAAATTTAGGCATATAAATCTCCTTCAATTTGTTAGAGGTTTCTTGATGTACCGAGGAAACACTCCAAAAAACAACCTGACATCCCTCCATTCATTGTTCCTTTTGCATCCTTCGCCTCTTTTGCCAGAGACATTGAGAAAATCTCCTCCTCCCCATAGAAATGATTTCGGAAAGCAAACAGTACATAAGCCCCTGGTCAGAGGTGCCCTAAAGCAAATGCAGATACAGTTGGTTCTCCATATTCATGGTTCATATCTTTAGATTCAACTAGCTGTGGATGAAAAATATTTGGATAAAAATTTACATCCATGCTGAACATGGACAGACTTTTTTTGGACAACATTTCTTAAACAGCACAGCATGTCCACTATTTATACAGCATATAACCTGCATTAGATATTACAGTATAAGTAATCTGGATATGATTTAAAGTACAGCAGAGAATGCACACAGGTTCTTTGCAAATACTTTGCCATTTTATATAAAGGACTGGCATGTATGGGGGCCTGGAACCAATCTGCCATGAATATTGAGAGGACTATGTGCTCTGCATGATTTGCATTCTCACTTTGATACTGGGCTCCAGCTGACCATGGACCCATGGCCCAGGGAAGGAGCGGCTGTGCTTCAGAAGAAACAAAGAGGCCTTGTCTCTCTATATTGCAAATAGTGCTAAAATATCTCCCGTAAACTTCAAACTCCAACTCTGGTAAGCAGCGGAATCCATTAAGGGGTTTCTTTCTTTTTTTTCTTTCTCTCAAATACACACATACATTATATATATATAAAAAATCATCTGTGGTTTTCCTAAGGGCTACAACCAACTAATTACAATTTTAAAAGTCCTGCTGAATTAACAGGATTCATATTTTGTTTGCTTTGCAGGAAAAGTGCTGCGGTTGCTGCTGCTTTGAGAAGACTTTTGAGCACTCAGCAGTTCTGATGCCTTGACCCCTTTGCTGACTGGCTGCAGGAGTAGGGGGAGCCCTTGAACTTGAACTTGGAGCGATTTTGCAGTGCTCAGTGGGTTACCCAGTTCCTGCTCCCTGGGAGCTCACATCCCACATAATGCATCCCATTGGGAAGATGTTTCCCTGCCTTATTGAGTTTTTTTTTTTTAATTTAATTTATTTTTTATTATTGGCTTTAGTCATTCGGGCAGGGGTACTTTATGTCTCTTATTTTTTGAAATACTAGAGCAATTATACTGGAAATTTATTTGAGATTTTAAAATCTGGAAGATGAATTTAGAGGGAGAAAAAAAAAAAGCCCAGTTCTTGCACTATGCCTTTCTCAAGCCAGTAATTCTATTTCTAGAAAAATTCTAAGTTTGATTCACCCTGCAGTATTTCATTTCTCATTTTGATTTAGTCCGAAATCAGGTTATTTCCTCAGATACATATGCTTGCTGGAACATGCTTGTGGGAATATAAGTCTTATTTGAATTCTGAGGCTTGCAAGAGGCATCAGGCACCGTACTTCCCATTTATTCTAAATTCTCCACCAAATGCTTCCGTTCTGAAACACTACCATGTGGCCAATTCTCTTTTCAAATGAATACCCTACCATCTCATGATCGACATGCAGTTTGTCTGCTTGAAGCACACTGGTTTGGAGAGGAGATGGGAAAGGAACTTGTTTATGGATAGTCTTTAACAGAACAGCCTTCAGAAGAGTATTGACATTTGTGAGACCTTTCAAGTTGCCCCAGATGTCAGCAACAGGCAATAGAATCATCATCCTAAGAAAGGACAGTTCCAGTTTGCGCTTAAACTAACATATTTAGAAGACCAACAATGTCATCAGTGCAAAGTCTCATGTGACTCAGTGGCTATAAACCAATCATAGTTGGGCACCAAAGGCAAGGGGCCTATCTGCTCAGTTCTCTTTGGACATAATAATCATTTCCAGTTCTGGAGCTGGTGAACCATTGCTTTGTTAGGATATAGAAGAGCAACACACACACCATTTCCCTATGAAGCAGCAGCAATGCAAAGTTACCTGATATCCTGTTGTACATGCCACATCAGCCCATGTCTTCATCTTGACACGTCTCCTTGTATTTCCATTTCCAGATGACTGCTGTGTTAGAATTAGCTGTGTTAGAATGAGTCATGTCATTCTAAGATACTGTTGATACACTAGCAATAAGAATAATGGTAACCCTATCATGCTGATTGTTCTCCATGCCCCGCAGTGATCACATGCCCACGAAAACCTAACATACAGGAATCTCATCCTCATGGCTACAGGGAAGAAGTACACAGAGGAAATTGTGGCCCTCAGTGAAGGCCCATGCCAATTTATCATGCTAGGATTTAAACTATCCCTTCCTAGTCATAGCTCACATAGTATGATGCATTTTTCTTCTCCTACTTTGGTTTTTCATATCCCCGCTCTATGATTATGCTGTGTACTTTGTAATCCTAGCAAGCCAAGAAGCTGAGATCTGAGAATCACAGTTCAATGCCAGCCCAAGCAGAAAAGTCCGTGAGGCTCTTATCTCCAATAAACCACCAAAAAGTTAGAAATGGAGCTGTGACTCAAGTAGTAGAGAGTTTCCCTTGAGCAAAAACAGGCCCCAAGTTTAAGCCCTAATACTGGAGAGGGAAGGAGGGAGCAAGAACACACAGCCCTGTGACTGAAGTGTTATGTTACTGTGCTATGTTTAGCTGATGCTGTTCATTGGGTCTGGAAAAACACAAGGCAGAGCATGCATTAATACTGGGAGACCACAGAGAGCTGGCATTCACTCAAATGGTAAATAAGACACAAGGACTTGATTGGAAACCCCGTATAAGAGGATGCCTCAGGTCCTGCAGCGCGGATTGACCACCAGATTGAGTTGAAGGTCTTTTGCAGTATTTGCAGCCTGCACCTAGCTTTCATTCTGACTCACTTTGGCAATAAACTTTCCCCAGAACCTGCCACACGTGGAAAGGACAGCTTAGGTCAAATAGAGCATGATTTCTTTGCACTAATCCACTTGATAACCTGCGGTTAGTGGGTGTGATTTTTTTTTTATTTTTATTTTTTGAGGTTTAAAGAGGAGACTCTCTATTGACAAAGGATCTTGTTTGAATTTGTAGTTAAATTTCCACATTTGGACGGAAAGCATTCCCCATGCCAGCAGGGTGTCTTTTATATGAGAGCTGAGGCTCAGTTCCCTTTTGCAGGGTTGATGATTACAGTGTAGAGTTACCTTGGAAGGGAAGATTATCAGTCTGGTGTCTGTCCTGTCCCCTTGCCCCACGCCCATGTGTGGCTGCTTCAGCAAGAGCCTATAACTTGGTAGATTGCTGTTCTGGTGGGGAATTGGGGCTTTTCAAGGCCAGAGAATCAAACCAGATGCAAGTGTGGATTCAGAGAAGTGGGGTCTGGCTATACTAGGGCTATTGTCATCAAATTTTCCGAGAAGTCAGGATGTGAGAGGCAGTTTTTCTCCTCTGCCTTCTTAATGGATGATATGGCTCCACGCACTCTCTATAGGCAGTTTATTACCTTTCCTTTAGTAAACGAAGGAGGCACTTCCCAGTATCTAGAGAGAATACATTGACAAAAGAAAGTACAAAGAAACCAGACTGATACTTCCAATTTGTAATGCATCAGCACTTAGCCAGAATCTGTTGGTATTTAGCAATAATTCACTCATGACATAAAAAAAATCTATGGAAAGAATTCTCTTCTAACATAACTTAGGGCAAAGATTATTCAGATTGAATTTGGTAACACAGAACTCATATATGTACTATAGGTTTGAGTACTATAGAATTTATTTTTTAGTGGATTTTTTTCTTGGATTTCCTATTAATTCACTACTTTCCTTAAAAAAACATTCACAGTCATGGTACATTGTTGTGGCATACTTTGAGGTATGTTTTAAAACCTACGTACATAGTCTCATTTTCATTGAGAAGAGTGATTTTTCTTCTCATTTTAGAGCCAAAATATGGTTTTTACTCAAAATATAGATTTTACACAAAATCTAGATTTTACAAACCTATGTGCATACTCTCATTTTCATTGAGAAGAGTGATTTTTCTTCTCATTTTAGAGCCAAAATATGGATTTTTACATGGTGAGCCTTTTCATTATTTCATTCCCTCTCCCCTCCTTCCTCCTTCCTGTTGCTCTCTTGGCTCTACCCAGCCATTCAGCGAGGGGCACCAGAATGCATACACGTTCTTGTTTGGTTTGGGCTATGGGCCAACTCATTTGGAAAGCTCATTTGTAAAAGTGCAAGCTAGAGGAAGAAGCAGGGCTGGCAGGCTGTGATGGTTAGACTTACTTCAGCTCTGTGTCCCTGCCACTTCTGCCATCCAAGTGACAGGACCATGGCCAAGGCTCACCGCTCAGTGTCCCCAGTTCTTCCTGCCTTGCATGCAGCTCTTTTACATTTCTTCCAACTTTTGCGTACAATGTTCCTCTAAAAGCTTTCCCTCTTTCCCTTTCCATTTACTTTTCTTTCATGCCAGGGATGGAACCCAGGACTTAATATGTGCTAATAAGCAAGGGTTTTACTTCTGAATTACATTTCCAGTATCCCTGAGGCCTTTCTGAGATGAAAATTCCATTTCCAAATGACAGATTGTTTTCTGTCCCAAAGGAAAGTCATAGCTGGACTTAGTTGATGCTGAGTTTCTTCTGGCTCAGACAACTTCTTTATGTAGCTTGATGTCTGTAGTGTCTCCTATTAGAAATGCTGCATGTGTCTCTTTACTCCATCGCAGGGAGGTGGGTTTTTACCAGTGGTCTCTTACCTTCCATGAAGGCTATCACTCAACTATGACCACACATTTGAAAGAGCAGAAAGCACTCAGGATCCTGAGTGTGTGTGCCTTGGAGTGTATATTTTGCTGTCTTCCCAGCCGACAGATTGTCAGTGAGACCTCTGATGAGGTTAATCCACATCGAAAAGAACTAGAAATGGATTCATAATGTGGTGATTACATGCATTACATGTAGTTTTATTTCTGAATTCAGTTGTATTACTTTGCCTTGTGATGATGTTCTGAATTGTCATATTTGTTTTAAGGTACACACGTGGACCCTGTTTACCCTTTGTTAATGAATTAAATTATTCAATAAAGTATATTTGGAAAGTGCAATGCAAATTCCTTTGTGTCAGGGTCTGAGGACATTAAGAACTCTCAAACACAAGGGCTCCACAGCCATCCACAGAACCATCAGGTTGCTTGAAGGAGAAAAGTTCCTTCTTTTTCTGTCATTCCTCAAGTATTGACTGAGCTATATGTAAAATGTCTTGGGCCAGAAAAGTGGGGACTAAGTTATTAAGGCAATTGCAGTTATTCAACCTCTTTAACGCTGTTTTATGCATGAATTTAGGGCAAATAAATGTCTGCCATGGGCCACCTACCACTGTAGGATCTCAGAATGCAGCAGCAATCCTAGCATGCCTGTAGTAGTACTTTCTGGGGCAAACATCTTCTCTGAAGATATAACCACATGTCTGCAGCAACATCTGGATCTTGTGTAGGCCAGGAGCCCCAGCTGCACACATACAATCTGGCTGAGACAGGCGCTGGGTTTCTCATTGCCTCCATTACAACTGTGGGCATGTTTGGAGGAGTGTCTGTGTTCTCATCAAAGCAACCTTTCTTCAATGCTTTTGAGTCTAATCTCTCCCAACGCCAACCTTTGAGTTGGACATTCCCCAAAGGAAAGGATATTGGCTCTCTGAATTGGTGCAAAACAGGCCCCAGTGAGTGTCACCAGCCCTGCTCAGGAACAGGTTCTCAATGCAAAGGCTGAAGAAGAGATGAGACTTGATCATGCCCTTCTCCTCATCCTTCTTTTGCCCTTTCCTGGGATGAAGTGGAGCCCGTGTTTCCTTCACCATGCTGCAGAGGAAGGGTACTAGGATGGTTACTTCATTCCTCTACCCCCTACTCAGAAAGTAAATTTTAACCTAGCCTCATGATCCTGATTGTGGTAGGTTGTAGGTGAATGGTTCCTAGAGCTCCTTTCTCTCAACAGCCCAGAAACAACTTCTTGTTCTTCTTCTTCTTTCTCCTCCTCCTCCTCCTCCTCCTCCTCCTCCTCCTCCTCCTCCTCCTCTTCTCCTTCTTCTTCTTCTTCTTCTTCTTCTTCTTCTTCTTCTTCTTCTTCTTCTTCTTCTTCTTCTTCTCTTTCTTCTTCTCTGAAATTTGTATTTATTTATTTATTTATGAACAGAAAAACATACACAAGGAAACATATACACATACACATATACATATACACATATATACATGGGCCACTGGCACCCAGCTTGGAGGCCATCTCTAAATTGTAGAATCATTTGATGACTGTAGAAGTTAGGATTTTAAAAATACTTTTTTTTGGTTGCTCTTTTTATTTATTATTAGAACAAGCAGAAAGAAACCAGAAAGAACCTTTTGCATTCACTGGAACCCTTAGTCAAATTTCTTCTGTCCCCAGTAATATGAGAGACAACATTGTGGCTAAACTTTCACTGTAGAATAGAAATACATTTTTTTTCTCCCATTTCAAATTTCCCTCACTTTCCTTCATATTCTCACTCACAACTTTCTCAAAAGTTTTCCAGATTTCACAACACACTCTTCAAGGCTCTTTGAGCTTCCATCAACCATCTCCCCTAAGTCTCCCCAGCTTGTTCCCACAACCTCATCCCAAAGCCTCTCACCCTTCAGATTTTTGTTATGCTAGCACTCAGCTAAGCATGCTCTCCTAAGCATTGTCCGCATGGATGCATTGCAGTCCAGTGGGCTTGTTCATAATTCTGCAGCTTTGTATCATCACAGTCTAAAATGTTTTCCACTTATCTACCTGATAACTACCTAAATGCCCAATCTTTGATAACCTTGTGGAAGCCCTGGTGTTCTTGCCATTTCCTGTTTCTTTTATAGTAATTTTCATATCATTTCTAACATATTTGATTTTATTTCTAGATTTCCTCAATATTTTAAATTCCTTGAGTGAAGGAATTAAGTCTTATTTTTTGGCATATTTATCATTTTCCCTGAGGTCTCCACAGAGATACTTTCTGAGTGCATATACCCTTATTATGCTGGATTTAGAATGAGAACATTTCAATATGGCTACAACACTGATTCCAAAAATGCTTAAACTTTTTCCCTTTGATTTGGAGCTTTTTCAAAAAGTTTCCTTTCCTTGTCTCACCAAGTGATTGATGGCAAAAGTACGAAAATTATGAATTTTCTCTTCCTAGGGAAAGAATTAGGGTTTTATTCCATATGTATTTGTAATTTGAAATAATTCATATATATATTTAAAAATATGTCAGCTTGAAAGGAAACAACCCAAGGAGGATGTGGATAATTTTCGTTAATTAATGTCTGAACTTTTCCCCTCAATTACTTCACACACCTGTTCACTGTAAATTTCCACAATCGTTTTTATACCATATTAATGTTGCTTAGGACTTGGATGCACACCTGAAGTCTTTCTGAATTTTAATTATTTTCAAATTAATTTTAATATTCTGGCTAATTTCAAACTTACCCACATGCTTAATAAAGTGGAAGTTTATATCTCAAAAATGATGAAATTTTCCTGAGGTTTCAAAAGATAATGTATGGGTTGTTTCATGGACACTCTTAAAATCGCTGTTAAAAATTCTTTCTCTGAAAACCTTCTCACTTGTCCCAAATCTTATCCACCCATGATTCATTCCGCAGTTTGTCATATATGCAATGGCAGTTAACAGGTTTCCAAGGTGAAATGCAGAATTTACTACTATGCCAAACTCACCTTTTCCCAACGTTCCCTCAGTCAGAGTCCTGGATTTGAATGGCTCTATTTTTTTCTCTTTCTTTTTTCCCTCCCTCCCTCCTTCCTTTCCTCTCTCTCTCTCTCTCTCTCTCTCTCTCTCTCTCTCTCTCTCTCTCTCTCTCTCTCTCTCTCTCTCTCTGTCTCTCTCTCTCTCTCCCTCTCCCTCTCCCTCTCCCTCTCCCTCTCCCTCCTTTTTTTTTGTTGGTTATGGGGTTTGAATTCTGGGCCTAGGCTCTGTCCCTGAGCTTTTCTGGCTCAATGCTAGTGCTCTACCACTTGAGTCACAATGCCACCTCTGGTTTTCTGGTGGTTAATTGGAGATAAGGATCTCTCGGACTTTAATGCCTGGGAAGACTTTGAACCTCAATCCTCAGATCTCAGCCTCCTGAGTAGCTAGGATTATAGGCATGAGCTACTGGTGCCCAGCTTTGTTTTTCTTTTGAAATAAGTTTCGTGTTCCTTCTGCTTGGCTCAACAGTTCTGCTCTAGTGTTTGCTATATCACAAATTTGGCTAGCATCCAAACATTTCTTATAACAACTGTTACTTGGTTAAAGGACTTCATAATCTTGAGGTATTATTAATGACATCTGAAGAGCAATCAGATAATGTCTTTTTATTATACGTATCTATTGGGACCTATAGTTTTCAAAATAAGAGAAGAGACAGTCATGTTGATATTGGCAACACGAGATTTCCATTGGCTCACTGGATCCATTCACAGTGTATAGTGTTTAGCCTTTGTGTAGTAGTTTATGTGACACAGTAACTTCAGTGTTTTTTTTATTAGTTATGAGTTACTATGTAGTAACAATATTGAATCAGTTAGAGGAAAAATATTGGGTATAACGGGGTACCTATGGTTTATGGACTTTCTGACTTTAAAACTAGTCCTCCAGGTTTTATATATGCAGCTATGCACATATGCACATCTCTAGACATATGAACAGATGACCTATTATTTTAGAAAACATAGACAAAATCAAATTAACACAAAAAGGAAACTCACTTAGACAATATAAAATTGTCTGAAAGGACCAAACTTTGAGGCTAATTCTTATTTACTCATCATTTCGTTTTTTTATTGCAATTGAGTTAGCTACAACGCTAATCACTCGGAAACCCTAGACACACAAAGTATTCCGTGAGTTATTGAAGTCACTTCAAAGTTACCTATCAGAATGCTATCCTCTCTATGTTTTCTTTAGTTCAAGCATATTTGAAATTCCCCTGCAGGGACTGCTATCTGTCCTGCTTTGGAAAATCCTTCAAAAAGTCTGTATGATTCCTAACCGATTTTAAGACTAACAACACAGTTAAATAGCTCACCCAGTCATCTCATTTATTAATGTGGTTCTAAATGACTTCTACCTTCAAAAATCACCCACAACTTCCAATGTCAAGGACACTCAACATCCAAATTGTCCTGAAAAGCTATCATAGAGACCCTGCAGATTAGTTTAGAAAAGTCCCAGCCTATTTTTGAGACGTGGTTGAACAATTACCCAGATGTGACTCATGATACTTCCATGAAGAGCAGCACATCCATTTCTAACACAGGCATTTACAGATTTCCATTTCCTCACAGGCATTGCTTTCATTGCACCCTCTATGTTTCAGTGTTGTCTTTTCATTTTCACTCATCTCAAAGCATTCTTTTTTCTTTCCTTTCCTTCCTTCTTTCCTTCCTTCCTTCCTTTCTTCCTTCCTTCCTTCCTTTCTTTCTTTCTTTTCTTTCTTTTTGCCAGTCCTGGGCTTGAGCTCAGGGCCTGAACACTGTCCTTGGGTTTTCTCAAAGCTAGAGCTCTACCACTTGAGTCACAGCACCACTCCCAACTTTTTCTATGTATATGGTACCGAGGAATCGAATCCCGGTCTTCATGCATGCTAGGCAAACACTCTACCACTAGGCTCCTCAAAGCATTTTTTAATTGCCTTATTCCTACCCCGCAACCTTCCTTTCTCTTACCGGTTACTTAGAAGTATGCTCCTCAATTTCTATGTACTTGTGAGGTTTTGAAATTAGTGTGTTTCTAACTTAATGCCTTTGTGATCAGACACTATACTTTGTGTGATTTCAGTGCCTTTTAACTGGCATCAACTAGGTGTGCAAAGGGGTTCATTTGCACAAGTTCGTTCATGCTACAATGGTCAGGCTCACTGTCTCCAACACTGAGCTTCTTCCCCCCCCTTACCTAATATGCAAGCTTCATTGCTTTATTTTCATGCCCGTACATAAAGTATTTTGACAACATTTACCCTTCTTCACCCTCTTTGCTTTTTTATCTCCAGAATTATATAAAAGAGTTCCTATTTCTCTATTAATGTTTTTCTACTTGGTGAGATGGCAGTCTCATACTTCTCTTTAATGGCTTAGATATGGTTTCTTTCAGTTGTTTAACAATATTTGGAATAGACACTTAAAAGTCTTTTAAAAAAATTTTTTTTGGTCAGTCATGGGGCTTGACCTTAGAATCTAGGTGCTGTCACTGAGCAGTTTTGCTCAAGGTTAGAGTCCTAACACTTTGAGACACAGCTCCAGGTTACAAAACTCTTTGATGTTAACTCAGAGACTCTGACTTCTTATTGGGCATTGTCTATTGCTTACTTTTGCTATTTCATTTAAGACATGCTTACCTTTTTCTTGTGATGTCCCAAAGCTAACCAATTTTACTGAAAATTGGACATTTTAAATAACATAATATAGTTACTTTAAAAATCAGATTCCTTAGCCTAATTTTGATTATGCTCTAAAAACTAAGTGCCAGTGATTGTATATAGAGACTCCCTTCTTGAACACTTGTTTGTTAAACATGTCATTTGAAATATGGTGTAAAAATCAATGTTAATAAATTCTTTAATAAAAAAATCAGATTCCTAATCCTACTCTTGTCATTGTTTTTGATGTTTTAGTAACTATCTTAGACTGATTCTGAAAAATTATATTGCCTGTAATATGTGATCACTGAAGTCTCTTCTCAGTTTAATTGGACTAAAATGTTTACAAAATCAGTTATCTGATTTTGTAAAATCTTTACTCTTTATTAAAGGACTATCCCTATGTGATGAGGCATACTGTCAATAAAACAGTAGTTTAGAACTCCATCCTAGTCTTCATTTCCTGTTTATAAAGTGACTCAAGGTCAGCTAGAGGTGGGAGCTTACATTCTTCTAATGTATTGCTTAGGCATGTAAACACCTTGTACAGGTATATGCCCTTCCAGATCATTGGAATATAGCAGAGCTTTTCACAGTCTCTTTTGAATATCCTCCACTACAGATGTCTTTTCCTGTAAATTTTTCTGGAGAATCTCCAGAACAGTATCTCAGGCAGTTGAAGCATTGTAACAGTTGCCATTGGTTGTTTTTGGTATATGCCTGAAGAATGGAACTACTTCTACTGAGTGAGCTCTCAATAACTCAAACAGCAACACATCTGCAACTAGGGATTCTCCAAGAAGCTTCCAGACAGGTATGAAAGCAACAATGCCCTCAGAATGAAACTTTGGATGCCGCTTCAAAACTATCCTGCCCTTCTGGGGCTGTTAGAATGCCTGTTTTCAAGAGGCCATGTAGTTATAGAAGACAAATGAGAGCAGGGAAAGTTAGAATGTCGCAAACTAACCACTCCTATGATGTCAGAGGAATGGTTACTCTTTAAGTTGTAAATTCATATTTTGGAATTTATGAATGTATTTATAGAAACAAAGTGGCCAAAATGTACAAACAGTGTGACTGTTTATAACCATGACTAAAACATATGAAACGGGACGCTATACCATGAAACATACTATAAACTAGAAAAGCTAAAGTGGTCTCGTTCCTCAGCTATGCTGAAAAGACACAAACGTTGAGAACACATTCAGAGTTGGGCATGGTGGCTCACACCTGTCATCCTAGCTACTCAGGAGGTTGAGATCTGAGGATCGAAGTTCAAAGCCAGCCCAGGCACAAAAGTCCATGAGACCCTTATGTCCAATTAACCACCTGAAAACCAGAAGTGGCACAGTGGCTCAAGTGGTAGAGTGCTAGCCTTGAGCTGAAGAGCTCAGGGACAGCGCCTAGGCCCAAGTTCAAGAACAGGTCTTAGCATGCAAGCAGGTCTAATGAGAGGTAAAAGAATACCATTGTATTCATAAACTGCTGTGTAAAATGGTAACTTCTTTATTAACTACTTGAAGGTAATAATAAAAAAAGAATGTATTCACAAAAGTAATGCTAGAGACCTACAGCAACCTGTTGTGCTTGGGTGGGAAAAAGCCACATTAATTTCCAGGAGCAAGTGCTTTGTTCTTAGTAAATATGAATACGTATCTGATTTAATGCTTCTTAGATGTAATATCCCAGTCTTTGAGAAGCATCACCTCTCTGTAACAAAAAGTTCAACTCCTGAAGTCATCCTCTCATCATTCTGCAAGGTGAAAGTAGAACAGCATTTTGTACTAATGGGCTGTGAAGCGTGCACAAGGGAAGGTTTCTTTTCATTCTCTAGCTAAGTCTGACTACAAAAAAAGAATAACCAAACATCCATTTACCCTTGCCATACTTAAGAATACCGGCTCCTCAATGCATAAAAAGGAAATAGATCAGAGATCCATTTTTTTTGTTGTTGCAGTTGGTAATGCAGAGAAGATTCTGGAAGCATAGATTTCAGGTCCTGAGGTTAACCAAGGCATGGTTGGGTTTCTTGCCACCCTAGCTCCCACCTTCAGGGCACTGAACTCTACCTCAGAATCTTCAGCTTTATTCTTCTAATCCATAGTCAGACATGTTATCCACTGTGAAACTGGCCCACTCAGTATAATTCTTGAATGAACATTCAAGATTTGTTGGGAAAAAAAAGATTTGTTGGGAAGATTTTATTAGCTTCCAGAGTTCTTAAAAAGTTGATTTTGATTTATTCACCCATTTATCTGCTTATTTATTTATTTGTTTATTTATATTTTGCCAGTATTATTTGGGATTGAACTCAGAGCTTCACAAATGCTTAGCACATGCTTTGTCATTGAGTCAGACCCTACTATCATCAATTTTATGGGCCTTCTCAGAGAACTAGCTCGTATTTCATTAACTTTATTTATTTTCTGTATTCTATTTCATTGATTTTTATCTTTTCTTTAGGAGCAGTTGGCTTCTTTTTATTTTTTAAAGTTCTTAACAAGTAATCTCGGGCTACTGATTGGAAACGTTTCTTTTTTCAAGTAGCCATTCAGTGCTAAAATAACATAACCACCAGATTGTCTGTGATATACATGGGAAGCAACTCATTGTGCATTATAAAATAAAATGCTCAATAGCCTCCTGATACAACTGCATACAGGACCCAATTTTTCAGTAGTAACACTACATAAACTCCTTTGTATCTATAATCCTTTATATAATCCATGGCAGATTGATGTTGCTCAGTTTTATGCCCCAGTGTACCGTATTAAAATGAAGATGCAATGTGTTACCCAGAGAGGCAGACTGGCCTGAAGATCAACAAATCAGGGAAGTATTTAATTATGCTTAGGTGCATGAGAAGTGTATTGATATACCATGTTCCTAATTGTTGTCACTAAATAAGCAGTCACTTTGGTATCTGCTAAGAGGTTTTCCACATTATCTAATATATTGTACATAATTACTCTGGCAAAATATTGCATCCTGCTATAATGAATTAGTGGCTTTCATCCTAGCTACTCAGGAGTTTGAGATCTGAAGATCATGGTTCAATGCTAGCCCAGACAAAAAAGTTCCTGAGAACTTATCTTCCATAACTACTCAGAAAAAGCCAGAATTAATGATGTGGCTCAAGAGGTAAGTGGTAAGCGCATATGTGAAACATCACTCTTAATAACATTAGCTTAGGGATGAAAATGGTTTAAGCACCGCACAAGAGTTTGTACACTGCTTTGTACCTGCAGTGAAAAGCCCAATTCTCAGAGAAAGAAAAGAAAGCATGCTTTGGATAATATAATATTTCAGCCTTTTTTTCTCAAGTGAGGTCAGTGTTTACCAGCTAATATTGTAAACATGTCCACGAGGTTGCTTGAGCAGAGGCATTTATTTATTATTTTCAGTTATTCTGGTCATTTTAAACAAAAGTATTCCATGACTTCTTTCCTTCTTCTCTAAAGTTTTGTTCATATTTGTCAGCCATTCTCAAACGGTTTAAACTAGTGCAAGGTTTGTTGGTTGGTTTGTTTCTTTGAGTGTCAGGCACACTCTGGGGAGAGGCTGGCCCCAGTTACCCAAGGTGTTCAGCCTGGTCCTGGAAATTTGTGAGCCAAGAAAACATCATTGTTTAAAAAAAAAAAAGATTTTTCTTTCTTAAGAGCTTATCAGAGGTCCCATCCATGGCCCCCTGGCTGTCCCTCCAAGAGCTGCCTGGAGCTGTAGGTCTCCTCTGGAGGGACTTGTTCCAGAATGTGAGATTCTCAGAGAATTACAGACACTTCAAGTTCCTGGTGGAATGCCTTCAGAGAGAACAGGCAGGGCACATTCCATTGACTAAAAAAAATAGCAGAAACCACTGATCATTCTCTGGCTCCAAAGAAAAAATTCAAACAGCAGAGTTTCCTTCAAGCCACCTGGAAGGTGTCTGGTCACCCTCTGGAGCTCTTGTTATACCTATGCATATTCTAAACCCCAGCCTCAGGAAGGAGGCTAGGATATCAAATGGTCCTAAATAGACCTTGTGTTCCATGTAGTCCTGGGCCTTCACTGCAGGTGTGAGGCACAGGGGCAGGAAGTGTGGGCGTGTGTTCTGGCCGGCTTGGGAGGAACTGGATAACATTGAAGTGAAATCATTAGACCATCTCCCTGTGTTTGGACTCTCCGGATGAAAAACACATGATAACAACTTTGGCCTTCTGTTTCTCTGAGTTGGGGAGACCCACATCATAGTACAGGTTCACAAAATTGGAGGGCCCAAGGGCACCTTGGGAAGCTCTCCAAATTCATCTCCCTACTGCTGAGCTCTGAGCCTCACCCCACACTCTTGTATCCCACAGAGTGGGCAGTCAGGCTGCGCTGTTGCTTCTCCTGGGGAGACAGGTTTATGCCTCTGATCAGAAAGCTTGTCACTTTGGGTCCCCTTCACGCATCTGATTTCAAGGTGGTTGCAGTGAACACTTCTGAACTTCCCCTAAGCCTCAGAAAGTTGCTTTGGCCAGGCCTGGAGTGGGTGCTGGGAATCGTGGGGAATGCCCAGCCTCCTGTCCACTGGAAAGAGGATTTCTGCTCTTCTGGGGGAATGGTGATGGATCTTAATGAGGTGGATCTTAGTGGGAGGTCTAATCACTGTGAGTGTGCATTTAGGGGAATTTCCTTTTATTTTTTGTTCTTTTCTACTGCCCAGTCATGAGGTGAGAGTCGTCACTTTTTCAGCACGCTGAAACTCCCCCGTGCTGAAACTCCCCAAACCCGTGAGCCAAAGTAAACCTTTTCTCTTCACAAGCTAGGTATCTTAGTTTTGTTATAGTACCAAAACTGGCTTATCCCAGGAGTCAGCGGTGAGTTCTTCATAGCTCCTCAGGAGATGTCTGCTGGGCTGCGCCCAGCTAGCCCATTGGAGTTGTGGTTGACTTTTTTCCCTTTTCAGTCTTTTCTCTGGTCTTCATTTCCTGAAATTACTTTTCCATATACACTACATGCATTCATATGTACATTGTAGGCTCTGCTTTCAAAATAACTCAAATTCAAGTAGACCTCATATCAACACCCACGAGGCTAGATTTGCATGTGCACACATGGCCAGTTTGGCTGAGCCGTTTCAGCTGAGCTGCACCACTGAGGGGGTGACAAGGCTGGCAGGTGGCTATTTGAATATGCAGTCAGTTAATTGAGTGAGTTGATGGTCTTGTGTTTATTTTATTTTTAAATTTTAATTTATTTTTTATGCTTACACTGTGGCTTGAACTCAGGGCCTCACAATGTTTTACACTCAAGGGTGGGGTTCTACCAGTTGAGCCACATCTCTCCTTCTGGGTTTTTATTTTCTGCTGGTTAAAAGTCTCCTGACCTTTTCTTCCCAGGCTGTTCAAACCTCTCTTCTCAGGTCTGAGCCTCCTGAGTAGCTAAGATCACAAGTGTGTGCCACCAACATCCAGCAACACCTATTGCTGCCAACCTGTTTTCCCTACTGCATGCCTCCATACAGGATTAGCGATTCCAGATACAGGACCCGTAGCTCATCCTCAGCCAACCCCATTCTCTCCATGGTGCCATACTAACCTCCCCAGTTCATAGCCAGGGCTCTCTGAGAATGGGGAGAGGTGTCTATAACCTCTGCTGCTCGCTTCTGTTCTACAAACTCTAAGCTCTGACCCAATGCAATTGCTTAGGGTTTCTGCTGGATACAAAAGCTTCTCAAATTACTGAGTCTCCTTCAAAAGCACAGAGGTGATACAACCACAGGGGAACAGGTCCCTAAATGTAACTGAGCACCCCAGAAGCCAGAGGCCATCCGTGAGTGAGGACCAAGAATAATTCCGTCACACTCATGTTCAGATGAAATTGTACTGGAGATAATGTCTTACGTTTTTCTGGATTTGTGCAGCATTATCTATATGCAATAAAATGTACATAATTGAAGTATACACACTGCACGCGGCATACCACAGTGTATAGTAGGCTGGTAGCTTTATGTGGTAGTCACCGCCGAGATCAGGATTCGGAACATTTTTGCCACTCTTCCCAGCTGACTCTTTCTCATGATAATCAGTCCGGGACAACTACCACCAGAGTCTTGTCTTCTCTAGACATCCATAGAAAGAGTAAGTAAAGAATGTGTATGTGTCTTTTCCTCTCTTCCTCCCTCCCTCCTTCCCTCTCTCCCTCCCTCCCTTCTTCCTTCCTTCTTTCCTTCCTTTCCTTTCCTTTCTCCCTTACTCCTTTGTTACTCTCCATTCCTTTATCCCCCTTCATTTTTCCCATTCCTTTCACCCTCCTTCCCTTTTTCTCTCATTTCATGGTTTTGAGCTCCCCCATGCTGCTTTCCTGTTATCCGGAAGTTTCATTGTATGGGACATCTTAGACTTTATTCAATTAGCAGCTAATGGATGGTTGAATGACTTCTATTTCTTGGTTGTCTATACAATAGGCCCATAAATGTTGGCATTTGCATCTTTATATGGACAAATGATTCATGAGCACTGCTCTTGGGTCTTGCCTAGCTAGGTGTGAGTTGCAGAGTCCTATGTAAATATATTTCCCAGAGTGCTTTGTAGTTTTCCATAGCATGTGCATCCATTTGCTTTATCATCAGTAAAGCTTCTACTTGTTCTTTCTGCCCTCACCAACACATGGCATGATCACCTCACTCTAGTGGACTCTAGTATTGGCTCCATCTGGTTTTACATTTGGATTTCTCGGGTAAATGAGTCGAACAGTTTTAGGTACCATTGATTCACATCTGTAATCCTAGCTACTCAGGAGGCTAAGTTCTGTGAATTGTAATTGAAGGCAGACCATGTGCAAAAGTCTGTGAGACTTATTATTTTTCAATTTAGACCAATGTTATTATTATGGCTTGTAACTTTCTGACTTGACTGTACAAATAATTCACAGATTACTCCCTACACATTACAAAAACAAAGTGTTAGTGTATATGTGTCAGCAATTTGCCCTTTATTGTATTCACTTATCTTCCCACTTCTGCTTTCACAGAGAAATATATAAATATGCTAGGTGTACGTGATCAGTATAGTATAAGAGGCTGTCAAAGGTCAGCTTTTACTATGAGACTCTCTATAAAAAGAAGTTGGGGGGCCAGGAACTTGGCCTAGTGGTTAAAGTGCTTGCCTAGCATGCATGAAGACCCGGGTTCGATTCCTTGGTACCACATATATAGAAAAAGCTGGAAGTAGTGCTGAGGCTCAAGTGGTAGAGCTCTAGCCTTGAGAAAGTCCAAGGACAGTGCTCAGGCCCTGAGCTCAAGCCCAGGACTGGCAAAAAAAAAAAAAAAAAAAAAGAAGTTGGAAGTGTAGCTTAAGTAGTGGACGCCAACCTTGAGCATAAAAAGCTAGGAAACAACCAGGCATGGGTGGCTCAGACCTGTCATCCTAGCTACTCAGGAGGCCGAGATCTGAGGATCAAAATTCAGAACCAGCTCAAGTCAAGTCCTTGAGACTCTTATCTCCAATTAACCACTCAGAAACAAACAAACAAACAAACTAGAAGAGGACCTGTAAATTGGTAGAGGGCTAGCCTTGAGCAAAAAAGTTCAGGAACAGTACCCAAGCCTTGAGTTCCAGCCCCACGACTGCCCAAAACAACAATAACAAAAAACAAAAAACCACCACCAACAACAAAATACTAAGGGATAATGGTTATGCCTGAGTTCAAGCCCTACTATTGGCACACACATGTACAAAGTTGAACAGTGTTAAAATGGCTGCTAAGCAATATCTTAAAATACCCTTAAAGCAGATGCACCAACCCAGTGTAAAGGCTGTCAAAACTGCTCTGAGGCCTTTGGCACTGGTTAAAAGACTGCCCTGCACTCCCGATGTCTGAGCCACGGTTGGGTCTCCCCGTTATTAATGTTTTAGAACAAGTGACCTTAAAGACCCTTACAGGTAGACAGTATTAGCGACCTCAATTGGAACGGTGGCACATTTTGATATTAATATTCTGTCAGAGTTTGAAATTGACAGTCAACAATCTGACATTGCCAATATTTGCTTTTTTTTTTTTTTTTTTTGCCATTGAGCCTACAGCCTTCAACAATTGTCATTGTCTCATGCTTAGTTAGAACGTCCTGACTTGATCTTGCTGTGAAGTATTTTCCTCTATGGACCTGCTCTCGCGGGGGTTTGTGGGAGAAAGCCTTACATTGATCTTCTTGGTTGTGAGCGCATGTGCTGAAGATCCTGTGTCACTCAGTTTCTTCTCCCCAATTCATTGGCATCCAGGTGGAGTTGTGCTTTAACTAAAGGATTAGAGCCCAGTGGGAGTAAATTTCCTACGCAGATCTGCAAGCAGAGATGTTAACAGGGGGTGGGTGGGATTTGTGATACAAGAATTCTGCAAGAAATGTGGGAGGATGGAAGGCGGGGCAGGCAAGTGGGGAAAAGATAAGGTATGATTTCTACCTGCAGGAATGGAGTCAAGGGCCTGAGGTTGTCCAGCTTCTATAAAACATGGATAAGAAGCTCAGGGCAGGTGAATACTCCAAATCCTCCAGAAAAGGCTACTGGTAGTGCTACTAGTAGCATTGGAAGCATGGGGAAAAGAAACTTCTATCATTCTTGATTGTGCTATTTCCCAGGGTTGATAGTTCTATTGTCCTGTTGATCTTCCTGATTGTTGTAACAATAGAAAGTATAAGCCAGGTGCTGGTGGCTCATGCCTATTATCCTAGCTACTCAGGAGGAGGATCTTGGTTCAAAGTTAGCCACAAGAGTCCATTTCCAAAACAACTAGCAAAAAGCCAGATTGGAGACATGACTCAGATGGTAGAAAACCAGCTAAGCAATCAAGCCAAGCAAAAGCCTCAAACCCAAAAAGCCAGAATATAGAAATACTCTGAAATAAGGTGCCTTGTAACCTTATTTTCAGAAGTGTAGGAGAGTGGCCTATACTGGGAAATGGGTAATTATGGGGAAAGAGATTTCCAAGAAGAAAAACAAAACCTAACCTTTTAGGACCTTAATGGAAATAGGAAGACTCAAACCGAAAAACGGCATCACCTAGATGAGGTCCTTTGTCACTATGGTCTTGAAGAATGCGTCCATGGATCCAGTGGAAGAAGCAAAAATGCACATATTGAAGAGATAAGCAGAGGTCCCGCGAGACAGAAGGAATTCCAGAGGACAGTACCACTGTTGTGTGTTGTGAAGGATTAATAAAGAGTATTGAGGAGGGAGCTATGTGATTCTCAATTTCCTTAGACAGACTGTTGGCCGTAGAAGTCCCCAGACCCTATCAGAGGCGCCATACAGCCCTGCATGAGAGCTCCATGTGTCCTGTAGCCACTCTGATGGGATGCCCATTCCAGTACATATCTCTGGATCCAGTCCGTCTGTTATTCACCTATAAAGGTTCCAAGGGCAGGGGCTGTAATTTGATGCTCAGAAGCCCACATGTGTGACTGCTGTAGGCTTTCGTGAGGAATGCAGAACATTTATGGGAAGGTCCTTTGTCTTCACTGACTAGACACCTGATTTTCTGCTCCCTAGAACACACATTGGTGATGGTTGTGCAGTAAGGTTGGTGCCATGGTAACAGCATGTTCCCCATGTGCACGAGTGGGTGGCATGAGTGCATTGTGGAGTACATGTGTTGATTTCATGCATGTCTGTATATTCTGCATCTGTGGACTGTGTCTATGCTGTGTGCATATGTGTGTGTGTGTGTGTGTGTGTGCATGTAGAAAACATGCATAAGTGGTGTGTGCAAGGCACCTGTAGTATGTGAGCCTGACATGAGGAGTGTGAGATGCAGAAGACAGTGTGATTATATCAGAAACTTTGGTACTTGCTGGTCATTTGCTCTTTGGGGTGAATTAATTTATACATTAGAAGCAGTTCTATTTTTTTCTTTTCTTTTACTTATTATTATTATTTTTTGCCAGTGCTTGGGCTTGAACTCAGGGCCTGAGCACTGTCCTTGGACTTTCTCAAGGCTAGAGCTCTACCACTTGAGCCTCAGCACCACTTCCAGTTTTTTTCTATGTATGTGGTACCGAGGAATCAAACCCGGGTCTTCGTGCATGCTAGGCAAGCACTCTACCACTAGGCCAAACTCCAAAAATTGGCCTGCCAATTTTTAATATTATATTTACAATTAGTATCAGTCAATCGTACCTATATACTTTCAGAATTTTCATTTTACTTTTCTATTAACTACCAGCCTAGGTATGAAATAATAGACCGTGGAATTTTACACATTTTTGAGTATAACTTCTACATTTCTTGTAATAATTAATCTATGATGTCCACATATCCTTTCTCCTTTTCTAGTAGCAGATACTAAATTTGATTCCCATACATCTCCTCTTTTAAATATTTTCATTATGTTTAAATAGTTGTACAATAGAGTTGCCATTCACTGAAGCAGTTTATGAATACAGTGTATCTTGATCAACGTCACCACTTTTTTTTGCCATTCTTATCTACTCTTCTCAACCCACCTCTCCCCTTACTTATCTTAACTTTAGGTTATATATAGTGACATTTTTGCCATTGAACAAAGCAATTTCTGTGTACAATGCATCTTGATTTGCATTCTCATTGTGACCAACCCCTTCCATTATATTCCTCAATTCTGTGATATATACAGTGACTTCTTGCCTGCTTTCCCCCTCTTTCTCCTTCATTCTTCACTCTTCTCCTCTCAGCTCCACTTTCCCCTCTTGCAGGTATCCATTTCCTGACACTTACTTTGTTAGGCTTTGACTTAGTCTTTTCAAAAAATTGTGCTATTTGGGCTCTCAGTAGAGTGTATTAAATTCATTTGTAACTCCTTTCTTACCACTCAGTGTGTTTACTTGTAGATTTATAGGCTCACTCTAGCTACCACAAACGAGGGAAACCATGAAAGCTGTTTCTCTGAGTCTGGCTTACTTCACTTAATATAATTTTTGGAAGTATTCCATGAGGATTGAGGAGGAGAGGAGAGGAGCGCCTAAATTCTGTGTCCGGAAGAGGAAGGAACTGGATAGAAAAGTGGGTGAACAAGACTCTCTCTCCCATCTCCTCTGGCTTTCATCTATCTTGGGATTTGCCCTACTTTTGAACTGCCTAAAACATTCTGGATGTCTCAGAGACCAATCATCCACTGCTCAAACACAAAGGCCTTGGCTCTCCACTCCCTGTCTTTCAGCTGGAGGAAAAAAATTGCAAGTGTCTAAGGCGTTGAGATGGCCAATCCCCTGAGGTGATGGTTACACTTTGCAGGCATAATATTAAATAATAAAAATAAAATGTTGCTCACATAACCTGCTGGAGGCTCAGATTGGCCCTGGAGTGCTGTATGCCATGACCTGGGTCCATCATGACGCTTGGCAATCAAGGACCTTTGAACCAATCCTCCCTCAGGGAATAGGGGAAGATGCCCTGCAACTCTCTGTCCCCCAAGGAAGGATAGGACTACAGTTACCTACTTCTTCTTGCCAGGCCCCGCCCCTTGCCAGCCCTGCCTCTACCAGACCCCGCCTCCTAGCTTTTCATCACCTCCCATGATTACGAGGATATTATGAATCCCTCCAAGGATTGGTCCATCTTGAGATCAGAGCCCTCAGGTTCTAATCATCTCTGTGATTTTACTCAAAAAAGTCATACCCAGGGATGGGCTTTACTTATAATCTCCTAAGCGTCTCTCAGTCCAGACCATGAAGATATCACACGTTGAGATGACCATATGAAAGTCTGGGTTTACCCAACAATCTTTCCTCAGTCTGTTCCTCGAGTGACTGCAAGGCTATGCTGTCCCCTAGTAGCTAGTTGCCACATCTGCCTGATCCTCAGTCTCCCAGCTTTTGAAATGGGCATATACTGGATTTGACATTTTTAACACCTTAGCTAAATGAAGAGTTAACCAGCTTTCAGTAGGAAACTGGAAGTAAGGTGAATATTGTTTGTTTTTATTTTTTAAATGATTGCTTCAGATTCCTTTTATATCATTTTAAATATTCAAACATCCAAACAGGCAGAAAAAAAAAATCCAACTCTCATGGGAAAGTGTGTGTATCTTTTAACCACAGAAGTAGTCTGGGATTTTTGTTCTCTGGTACCTACAATAATAATAGATCAAATGCAAGTAAAATGAAGAAGGAAAAAAAAAAAGGCCAGTTTAGTCATTTAGTGTTGCTATGGTCACCAGTTTTCATACAGTATCTGAGAAAGTCCTGTCATTGGCTGTACATAGACTATATTTAGATGATTTCCCGTTCTGGCCCATTCCCAGACCTGGTGAGGGCTCTGGTGGTTTCCTACTTGGTCATTTTTTGTCTATCAGGGTCTTGTTCCCTTATAACCCAGGGTCTCTTACTTTTCCCAGGCTCCATGGAAACCACCGTGGTTGGACACTGGTATTAAGTCCCACCCCATCGGATGGCCTCCAGACCCTGGGCTGGGCTGGACCGCAAGGCTGGTGACTTTACCATGTCCAGCTGTGTGGTCCAGCCTGGCTGCTGCTTATCCTCCAGATGCCACCCAGGCACTGGGTCACAAGAGCTCTGAGGTTCCCCAAAGTCTGCCTGGCCTCCCTTTTCCAGCACCTAGCCTACTACTTTCCATGGTGAGAACCATGGAGGTGGATGAGTGGTGTGGAGGAGGAGAAAGAAGAGGCCTCCTGGAGGCTGAATCCCGCCTGTGCTAGCTTTGAGTAAAACATGACTAGCCACACCTTTTATTACACTGCTTTCTTTACTGAGATGCCACAAAGAGAAGTTCCCTTCTCTTGAAAAATATCCACGCTTACCAAACACCAGTGGCTCATACTTTCAATCCTAGCTGGAGGAGGCTGAGATCTGGAGAACAGAGGCCAGGTTGGGCTGAAAATTCTGCTAGACTCCATCCCTTCCTCTCCCCTCCATCCAAAAAACCAGCAAAAAGCAAGTGTGGAGGTGTGGAGGCTCATATGGTAGAGTGCCAGCTTTGCAAGTATGAGGCCCCAAATTAAATTCAAACTTTAGTCCAACAAAAAAAAGAAAGAAAAAATATACATTGTACCAGCATATGACCCAGCAATTCTTCCTTTGGATATAGGCCCAGGAGAAATGAAGGTGAGGACTTGAACATTCATGTTCATAAAGGTGGGATTCATGGCCGGGAGTGTGGCCTAGTGGTAGAGTGCTTGCCTAGCATGCACGAAGTCCTGGGTTCGATTCCTCGGTATAACATACACAGAAAAAGCCAGAAGTGGTGCCATGGCTCAAGTGGTAGAGATCTAGCCTTGAGAAAGCCCAAGGACAGTGCCAGAGCCTGAGTTCAAGCCCCAGGACTGGCAAAAAAAAAAAGTGGTATTCACAATAGGCAAAGGGAAGAAGTAACCCAAATATTTGTTGACAGATGAGCAGATAAACATAATGAGTCCATGCAATGAACTATTTATTTAGACTTTACAAAGAACAGAATTTGAATACATGCTACAGCATGCATAAATTTTGAGCATATCATGTTAGGTGAAGTATGCCAGTGAAAAAAGGAGGGATAGGATGGGGAGTGTAGCCTAGTGGTAGAGTGCTTGCTTGCCTAGCATGTACGAAGCCCTGTGTTCATTTCCTCAGTACCTCATACACAGAAAAAAGCCAGAAGTGATGCTGTGGCTCAAGTGGCAATGTGCTAACCTTGAGCCAAAAGTGTCCAAGAACAGTGCCCAGGTACTGAGTACAAGCCCTAGGCCTGTCAAAAAAAATAGCATGGATACTTCATGCTGTCCCTTACCCAAGGTTCCTAGAGTAGACAAATTCATGAAGAGAGAGTAGTGGATGTCACAGACTGAGGGAGGGAAACATGGATTCATTGTTTAATAGGGCAGATGAAAAGGTACTGGAGATGGGGGGTGACAATTGTTACATGCTGAAAAGGGCTATGATAGATATTTTTCTGTTAGGGACATTGTACTACAATTGGAAAAATATGCAAAAAAGAAGGAAGCTTCAAAGCCAGTGAATATTGGCTCTCAATGTAGAGAAAACTATCTCCTCTTCACTTTGTGGGGGCAGGGGGAGTCTCCTTTTCTGTCAGCCTCTACCAGGATGCACAGTGAGAAGAAGGAAGAGGTCTAGATTGTAGCCTCGGGTGGACCTTTGCACTTGCCCCTTTTCTGCTTTCTCCTCCTTTTCCTTCTCTTTTTGCTCCTTTTCCTCTTCCTTTTAAAAATGTACTTCATTTTGATTATCCTAAAGTGGTTATAGAAAGTAGTTTCAATCTGATGAGTGTATGGGTACAATGCTTCCTGACCAATGCCAACCTTTCCATCCTTCTCCCTCAAATTATCTGCTTCCATTTTCACATGCCTTTCTTATGTGCTTAGATTTTTTTTCTAAATTGTGCTATTTATTTATCTATTTTTTTTATTGTTGGGGTATTGTATTGAGGGGTTACAGTTACATTCGTCAGATAATAGATGCATTACTTCTCACACATTGATACCCCTTCCCAAGTTTTTGTCCCCATTTCCCTCCCCCAACCTCCTCCTGATCATCTTGTTTTCCCCCCTTCCCTTTAGCAAATGTCTCTCATCTTTCAGACTGATATTTGTATTAACAAAGCCATTCTACTCCACAGGGTAAGACTCCTAACAACCCATATTCTTTTTTTTTAATACCATTTTGTTTTGCAGGATGGGATTGATTTAGCCTGTTCAAAGGAGTTCTTACTTTGGAGTATCATATCACCGTTTGTAAAGATATTTTTTTCTGCTTTATAGAAGATAACTTTCCTGAGGTAATCTTGAAAGAAGCTCTAAGTGCATTAGAAAGAGCCATCCTCTTGCCTTTTCCACACAAAAATGTGATAGAATGTGAAGCAGCAGAATTCTTCCCACTTGTGAAGAAAGAAGGAGAAATCAGTCTTCAGGATTATCCAGTTGGGATGGATAAATGTCAAAAGCAATATGCCAGTTTGGACTTTACCTCTCCACCCAAGTTTCCATATGGTTTTACAATGAGTGGTTGAAACTTTAATGAGATACCCTGGGAAAGACAGACTTGATCCAGCTTGGATTAGATATTCAAATCCCAATGGCTGTTCTCACTGTTTCTGGAGAGCATTGAAGCCAGGTTTCTGGCTCATAAGGAGCCTAAATTCTGACTGTACATAGTCTGAATAGTTGATCTGCACACAGAATATGGCTCTTTTGCATAATGCAAAACAAAATCATGAACTTTTGGGGAGGCATGGAGGTGTTCCACAAGTAACAGCAAGAACAAAGAAATGGTTTACATATACTGTTTATGAAATACAGCATTACGAAAGGGCCCAGGACTAGGAGGCCTTTGTGAGCTCTGAACTGTTTGGAAATTCCACCATCTGGTGGGTTGGGGGAGGGGAGATATATTCTTGAAAAATGGAGATTGTACTTGGGTATTTTTCTACTGCGCTTCTTCCTGTCCTTCACACTTCCTGGGAACGTCTCGTTGTTCATTTATAGTTTCTATGGGATTAGTGGGAAAACTGCCTTGTGCAGAAACCCATATTGCAGACCCGGGTGCATGGTTCCTGCAGGCTCTCAGGTCTTTCTCGGAATGGCCACCAGAGGGCAGTGTTGTCATTCGCTAATCGCTCGAACTCCGGGCTTGTGAGGCTCCCAAGCCAATTCCAGTCTTGGGTCTCTCACGGGACATCTTACTTATTATTTTTTGATTTATAAAGCGCCATTCCTGGGCAGATCCCTCCTCCCTTCCCCCAGCCCAGCTGCTCCAGAGAAAGCTCGCAGAAGCAATCACGAGCAAGGAGAGCCAGCTCCGCAGACGTAAGCTGGGCTGATGGAAGCACACAGGTGGATGTAGAGGAGGAAACCTGTCTTTAGAAGCTTCTCCCTTCTGCAGGGCCTGGGGGAGGGGACGTCCCTAGCAAGAAGGGAAACAGTTCCATCCTCCACTGGGACGCCATTCATGAATGTTTTCCCATGAAAGACAGAGAAGTCAGACTTTGGACTTCAGCAATCAAAATATTCCCTCCTGGCCAAGACCTTTTGGGCCAGAACCAAACGTTGTTCTCTTTAGCACCATTGCTGGCTTGATCTGCCACAGGGAGCAAAACACCCGCAGGAAGCAGTGTGACCCCCTGATCAGGGAACCCATGCAAATGAAGCGACTGGGAAACCAGGGAGGCTGGGAATCTCTCTGTCCCCAAAGCACTCAGCAGGGCCCAGGTTACACATGGAGTCTTTTTAAGATAGCTGAAGATAATGAATCCAGAGCACTGGGAAACTGGAAAGTGGCAGGTCGCTAATAAAGGGCTATCAGGGGAATAGGTGGATGCAATAATAACAGAACTAGAGAAGCTTGATCAAAATGATACTGCCATTAGAGTGGAAAGAAAATAGAAGCTGGGCACTGGTGGCTCAAGCCTGTAATCCTAGCTACTCAGGAGGCTGAGATTTGAAGATTGAGATTTGAAACCAGCCCAGGCAGAAACATCCATGAATCTAATTAATCAATTAGCCAGCAAAACAGTAGAAGTGGAAGCACAGGTCAAGTGGTAAAGAACCAGTATTGAGCAAAATAAACAAACATAAACAACAAATAAATATATAAATGAATAGACAAATATATAAAATAATAAACAGCATGAGGCCCTGAGTTCAAGCCCCAGTATAGGCACAAATGAGGGGAAAAAAAGAAACAAGGAAAGAAAGGAAAAAATAAAATAGGAGGGTGGAGTGTAGCCTAGTGGTAGAATGCTTGCCTACCACACACAAAGCCCTGGGTTCGGTTCCTCAGTAACACGTACACAGAAAAATCCTGAAGTGATGCTGTGGCTCAAGTGGTAGAGTGCTAGCCTTGAGAAAGTACAAAGATTGCCCAGGCCCTGAGTTCAAACCCTAGGACTGGCAAAATAAAAATAAAATAAAATAGGAGAAAGTGCAAGCTGGCAGGTAAATCAAAGCCCCAAGGGTGCCACTTTGCCATCTCCTGCACAGTAGAGCAGGTCACTTGCTGACCCCCCTTCTGTCATAGAACCTATTTTGTTACAACCACCTGGCAAAGGTTTCCACAGAAAGAAACTGAAGGTCAGATGTTCAAGGTTGACATGGGAAAATGGAATAAATACTGGAGCTGGGGTACAGGCTTCCCTGGCTCTAAGATGCCAGGTTCCTTTCCTGCATTTTGCTGGCCTGGTGAGTATAGCTCTGTGCATGGGCACTCAGGGCTATGAGGCACAGACTCCCTACCTCTTTTGTTGTTGTTGGTCATGGGGCTTGAACTCTGGGCCAGGGCACTGTCCCTGAACTCTTCAGCTCAAGGCTACAGCTCTGCTGCATTGAGTCACAGCACCACTTCTGCTTTTCTGGTGGTTAATTGGAGATAAGAGTCTCACAGACTTCCCTACCCAGGCTGGTTTTGAACTGTGATCCTCAGATCTCAGCCTCCTAAGTAGCTAAGATATTGGGCATGAGCCACATGCACCCTACAGGACCTACTTTTTTTTTTTTTTTATCCCACCAGGCTTCCTGGCAGCTAAGAAGACTGGTATCTGCCCTAGGGCCTGTCTGTGCTCTTGCTTTCCCTCCCCTGGCTTTGTGGAGAGCCACAGATCTTGGGACACAGGACCACAGCAGGCTGTAGGAACACTGGGTTAGAAACAGGAACAAATATGCCTAGGGAAAGTATTTCCCCAGATGAAGGAGACATTTACTGTGTGCCAATCAGCCCTAAAGTGTCTGCTCTTTTCTTTTCATATTTCTTTACACAAGAACAGTGTTCAGATAGGCTGAACAGAAAGTAACCTTGCCACCAAGTTGCAATCCCTGGCGACGTCCTCAGGAAAGGTAAGGCAGTGTGGAAGGGTGAGGGGTGGAGGGATGCAGGCTGCCGTAGAGACCCTCTTACTCTAGCAGAGGCTCACACAGCCCTCTCTAAGGAAGCTTCATCTGAAGATGGAAAGGACACAAAAGCCATAAAGGCTGGCGGAGGGGATTTTTCTCTAGTTCACCTGCCCACTTTAGTTAAAACAAACAAAAAGTGGATCTTAAAGAATGGAAGGAGGAGAAGCTGAGACAATGGAGAACAAAGGCGGGCGGTGCCTCAGTGGGAAGCGCAGAGAGCCCTGCATCCGTGTGTGTGTGTGTGTGTGTGTGTGTGTGTGTGTGTGTGTGTGTGTGTGTGGCTGAGCTGGCTTGCGCCAGTGGGCCCAGGTTTCGGTTGTGTAACAACCAGCTCTCATGTCATTCCTCAACAATGAGGCCCTGGCGAGGGCTCTGAGGCCTATTTTTGTCTCACACATTTGTGGCCTCCATTCAAAAACTCTGTGGTGCCAAGTTCAAATGGAGACAGGTTTGAGTCATGGCCACCTGGCTGGAGCCTCAGTGGGTGGAAAGGGCAGAGCTGGGTTGGGCTAGGCTGGCATGGGCGGGGGCTGCACAGTCCTGTGCGCCTTCCCATGGCTTTGTTCGGTGTTGACTGTGATGCTACAGCACAAAGACCAACAAGTCTCCCCCCGACCACCTCTGAGGCATTAGAAAGTGGAGTCTGACTGTCCTACCTTCTCTAATGCCAGGGTAGACTGAGATGAGGGGTTGGTTGACACCCAATCTCAGCTCTTTCTGTGAAAAGTGGACATTTTGGAGAAGCAGTTCAGAGGTTAACTTTTTAAGGAATTTGTGCAGTACTAGACCTTGAACTAGGCTCATGCTTCTGCTAGTGCTCTTCCATGTGAGCCATACTGAAATTTCTTCATTTTTGGTTAGTTAATTGGAATCGCATACAATTCTGTTTAGGCTGGTTTTGAATCATGATCCTCAGATCTCAGCCTCCTTAGCAGCTGGGATTACAGGTGAGAGCCACCAGCTCCTACCTGAAGGTTAAGAAAAATTGTTCCAAGTCTTCATTAGTGTTTTAGATGTTTGACATATAAATTATTGCTCCAAGCATCAGAGAATCCAAGGAGCTCAGTATTATTCTCATTCAAGAACTGTGTCATCAAGAACAGGCCTGAGGACCAATGGAATAGAACTGAGGACCCAGATATTAACCCACAGACCTATGGCCACCTAATCTTTGACAAGGGAACCAAAAAAATAGAATGGAAGAAAGACAGCCTCTTCAACAAAGGGTGCTGGCAGAACTGGTTAAGCACCTGCAGAAAACTAAAGTTGGATCCTTCTTTGTCACCTTGCATTAGGATTAACTCCAAATGGATCAAAGACCTGGAGGTAAAAGCCAACACACTGAAAACTTTACAAGAAGGAATAGGAGATACACTAGGCCTCCTTGGCACAGGTTGAAGCTTTCTTAAGGACCAAGAAACACAACAAATTAAAGAAAGTCTGGATAAGTGGGACTGCATTAAACTGCAGAGGTTCTGTATGGCAAAGGACATAGCTAGCAAATTAGCTAGAACGCCTACAGAGTGGGAGAAGATCTTCACTAACCATACAATGCACAAAGGCCTCATATCTAAAATATATCAACAGCTCAAAAAATTGAATCACTACAAAACTAATCTCCATTAAAAGATGGGCCAAAGACCTAAAGAGAGTCTTCTCTTTAAGAAGAAATAAGACTGGCGTATAGACACATGAAGAAATGCTCGACATCTCTGGCCATAAAAGAAATGCAAATCAAAACAACTCTATGATTCCACCTCACTCCAGTTAGACTGGCCATAATCAAGAAATCTAATAACAACAGATGCTGGAGGGGATGTGGCCAGGAGGGATCACTACTACACTGTTGGTGGGAGCGCAAACTCGTTCAAACACTATGGAAAGCAGTATGGCAGTGCCTCAAAAGATTAAACATAGAGCTCCCCTATGACCCAGCAATTCCACTACTTGGCATTTACCAATTCGTCCAGAAACAAGGACGAACTAACACAATGTTCATTGCAGCACTATTTACCATAGCAAAGATATGGAACCAACCCAGATGTCCCTCAGTTGATAAGTGGATGAACAAGATGTGGTATTTATACACAATGGAATTCTATGCTGCTGTCAGAAAGAATGACATTGCCCCATTTGTAAGGAAATGGAAAGACTTAGAAAAAATCATATTAAGTGAAGTAAGCCAGACTCAAAGGAACATAGGCTCAATGCTTTCTCTTATATGTTATAATCCGTAGAAACCTCAGGATCTCCTAGCAGAGATTTACAATAGAGCAAAACCTAGATACGTAAGGCCATATAGAATGATGCTAAATGAAAGGACCTCCAGGATATAAAAACAAAAGCCATATAATGAGTGATTGTTGTCCTTAATGTTGTCCCTTGGTTATCTCATATTGTTACAGTATTTCACCTTGTTATCTGAAATATTGTATGTATGCTTATTTGGTTATTTGAAATAATATAGGGAAGGGGGGAAACAAGATGAGGGGTAGGGGTGGGGGAGGGAAATGGAGACCAAGACATGAGAAACGCTATCAATGTATGTGAAGAATGCATCTTCTATCTGGTGAATATAATGTAACCCTTCTATTAATTACAACAAAAATATATGAAAAACAAAAACAAACAAACAAACAGACAAAAGAACTGTGTCACTGCTGAGGTCACGACTGATAGTGACTGACTTGAAATAGCGAATCTGGTTTCTGATTCTAAACCCTGGGACTTCTTTCTTATTTCATTTTTTCTTCATATGAATAGTTGCAAGATTAGGTTTGTAATACTAAGTATGTAAAAGAGCTTTAAGGGAAGCTAATCAATAACTACGTTATTTGTACCTAAAAATTAATCACAACTTATTTTTATCTGGGTGAAGCCGTAGCTCTTTGGCTTTCAGATTTGTGCAGGAGGCTCTCCGGGGCCTCAGAGCTGTCCTCCCCTACGCCCCTGCCACCTTCCTCTTCTTGATCACCAGTTCAGGCCTTGGTCCCTAACTGTTCCTCCAGGAGGGACTTCTCAGCTCTTTCAAAAAGGGCTTGAAATTCCCCAGATGCCTCTTTGGATGATGCACTGCCAAGACTTGAGAGGTTACTGCTTCTGCCTGTAGGGGGCAGGATTCCATGGGCATGACCAGAGGAAGAAGGGCTCAAATCCACCATCCTTAACCTGTGGAACAGGAGAACATTTGTACCTCTACTGCTGTTAGTGGAAATCCAGTAAAAACCAAGAGAGGCCATCCTTCAGACTAGCCAGCCTCTGCTTCTCAAACTCCTGACTGTGACACAAGGTGATTTTCTTGGCCCATTTTGAACATGGAGAAATAGAATGAAAGTGCACAGGATTTGAGCTAGGGCATCTTGGGTTTTCAGAGCCTGTGTCTGTTTGATTTCACAGATATCCTTTGATATTTCTCCATTGCGAGAAAGATGTTTTGTGTGAGAGGATATGGAGAAAATATCAATTTTAACTGGCTGCTAGTGGCTCATGCCTGTAATCCTAGGTACTCAGGTTAAGATCTAAGAGTTGTGGTTTGAAACCAGAGCAAGCAGGAAAGTCCACAAGATTCTTATCTCCAATTAATCAGCAAAAAGCCAGAAGTGGAGCTGTGGCTCAAGTGGTAGAGCAATAGACTTGAGGAAAAAAAAATAAAAGTTCAAGCCCAAGGATGGGCACCGATTTTGGAATTGGGGGCCAGCAAGAATTAAGTCTGAGGACCGGGAGTGTGGCCTAGTGGTAGAGTTCTTGCCTAGCATACACAAAGTTTGGGGTTCAGGTTTTTGGTACCACACACACAGAAAAAGCTAGAAGTAGTGCTATGGCTCAAGTGGTAGAGCCCTGGCCTTGAAAAGCAAGAGGACAATGCCTAGGCCCTGAGTTCAAGCCCCCAGTCTGGAAGAGGAGAAAGAGAAGAAGAAGAAGAGGAAGAAGAAGAGGAAGAAGAAGAAGAAGAAGAAGAAGAAGAAGAAGAAGAAGAAGAAGAAGAAGAAGAAGAAGAAGGAGGAGGAGGAGGAGGAGGAGAAGGAGGAGGAGGAGGAGGAGGAGGAGGAGGAGGAGGAGGAGGAGGAGGAGGAAGATTGAAAGCCATAGTGGTACTTGTTCTTCTTTAATCTCAGCATTCAAGTGGAGGCTGAGAAAGGAGGATTGTAAATTTGAGGTCAGCCTGGGCTACACAGCAAAACACTGTTCCTGAAAAAGACAAAACCAACTAAGACTGAGCAAGCTTTCATCATCTATAATAAACAAACAAACAAACCTCTACACCCACTTAGATGCTAATATGGCCCCTCTCCTACTTTATAAAGTGTGTGTCAATACACAACACTGTGCCTATCTGAACTCAAAGTGGAGTAGCTTAACCACAATTGGCACCCAGTGCAAGCTCTGAAAGCTGCTTTGTTTTTATTATTGAGCAAAACATGTTCAAATTACAATATGCTTTTCTGAGTCAGAGGAGAGAGGAAAACTATTATTGGACTACGAAATATGTGCAATCCCTGTGGAAGAGGCAAGAAGTTAAACTTAATGTGTGTTGAATAATGGCTTAATAATTCTAAAGAGACTTGACTGAGCCCTAATAAGTAATGCAGAATTTTGACGGCAGAATCAATAAATACTGATATCCAAGGTCAATAGAAAAAACAAAAGAGTCAGTTGCTTTTAGGAGCTTGTCTTAGGAAATAAAATTATGCTTCAGCAACAAACATACTCTGAAGTCTCAGAGCCAGGCCACCTCTGCTCTGTTGCAGGGCCACCTGGAGCAGGAGGTACTGAAGATTGTCAAGGTGAGGAACAGTGTGGTAGAAGACAGGCAGAAGCTTTTACAACCACATTCTATAGCTTGGAGTAGCGGGGGCCACACATTGTACTTCTACAGACTGTCTTCATTCTGTCAAACATCAGCATAGTTTTGAATACGAACTGTGGAATTTTGGAACCAGAACTGAATTCAGGGTGATTTCTTCTGTAATCTAGGGTGATTTCCTCTGTAGAACCTGAACTCCAGCTGAAAACATTATCAGCTGATACCACATTCACTATGTAGGGTTGGGTTTGTCTTTTTATTCAGGGGATGAATTATTCAACCCAATCTCACCACTATCTACAGAGGGCAAATATTAACATCTTACCAGAAATGGCCCTGATGATTTTCCTAGCCAAATGAATCCCTAATTGGATGGCTCCTTTCTTGGTCCATTTCTTCCAGTGTTTGCTTCATTTTGCTTTCTTGGAAGAAAGCAATTTGATGTGTGTATGTCCTCCCAGACCATGTTTTATTCTTTTCAAATTAACTTTTAATAAATTGAAAACTATCTTTATCACAGTTATATTTTCCCGACATGTAGGATTTAGCAGATTGTGAAGTATTATTTTAAAGCTTTACCTACTTTGTATTTCTAAAATTTACATAATTGGCATCCTGCTGAATATATTAAGACATTTTACATATTCATCAGTTGTCCGCAGAGACTACTCCAATAAAAAGGCATAAAATTATTTTGATGAGTATTCTACATTGCTACATGCTGTTTTACTGGAATTAACATCAGGAATTTAAATCTTCATTTTTTTTCTCACAAACTCTGTTAGGAATCTCCAGAGACAGATAAAGAATGGGTATGTATGTATGTATGTATGTATGTATGTATGTATGTATGTATGTATCTATCTATCTATCTATCGATCGATCAATAGATCTATCTTCATACAGAAAGAGAGATTAGAGAGGAGAGCACAGAGAAAGTCTGATTTTGAGGGACTGGATCATAAGTACATTGGACAAGTCCAAGTCTTCATGGTGATTTAGCAGAAGGGAGGGAGGGAGAAGGGAGAGAGAGAGAGACAGCACACAAATGGGCAAGGGAGAGAGAGACAGAAGGGCATTGAATTTTGTGTCTGAAGGTCATCTTCTGGCAGAATTCTTTCTTCTTGTGGGACCTCAATCTTTTCCTTAAGAACTTCAACTGACTGTATGAGGCCCATCCATATTACAGACACTCAGATGCTTTTGCAGTGTCCACTCATCGAAACAATAGTCCCACCTATGAAAACACCGTCACAGAAACACCTAGGGTTTGACTAAGTATCTTGGTATGGTCTAGGTAAGTGGACACATAAAATTAACCACCTTATAAACCAGCCTTTAAAGCTTGTCCTCATATAAATTTGTTTCTAAAAGAACGCTTTAGACCAAAGGTAATAAGCATTAACACATCACAACATAATTATAATGGATTTTTACCAGTATTCAATGCTGTAAAATGGAGTCAATTTTTAAAATAAAAATCAGGATTGTTTTAGGGCATAAGGAATGAATAAGTATATGCTTTTTAAAAAGTATTCAAAACAATATTGAAGGAAAAGACTAGAAGTTGCTATGGTCAGTGCGTGTGTGTGTGTGTGTGTGTGCACGCGCGCATGCTGATACTAGAACTTGAACTTAGGGCCTGAGTCCTGTCCTTTGCCTTTTTTTGCTGAAGGATAGCAATTTAGCACTTGAGCCACAGCTCAAAACAGTTGCTTCTGATTTTTTACTGTTTCTTACTCACACATTTCCCGCTTAGGCTCTCCTTGAACTTCTCAGATCTCAGCCTCCTGAGTAGCTAGGATTACAGGTGTAAGCCACTGGCACCCTGTTCAGCTTAAAAGCATTGTTCACATTTTGTAGGCTCAAACTCAAGTAAGCAATAGTTTTCTAGCTTTACAAAAATCTATTTATAAGGAACTTGCACCCACCTGGTGTCTCTTCAAACACTGCCAACTTTGTTGCTGTTGTTTTGTTGTGTTGTGTTGTGTTTTGATAAAGACTTCTCTTTTAAATTTTATTGCCGGGGTAATGTATAGAGGGGTTACAATAACATTTGTCAGGTAGTGGGTGCATTACCTCTCACACATTGATACCCATTCTTATGTTTTTGTCCCCTGTTTCCCACCCTCCCAATCATCTTGTTTTCCCCCTTTCCTTCCCTATTTCAAACAAACATATATATATATATATATTATCTGATTTTGTTGCTGTTTTAGATCACCAGAGTTTATTTCTCTGCTCAAGGTTGTATGAGCACGTGCGTGTGTGCGTGCGTGCGTGCGTGTGTGTGTATGCTACACTGGGGTTTCAACTCAGAACCTTCCAATCTCCCTTGGCTTGTTCATTCAAGGCTGGTACTCTACCACTTGACCTATACCTCACCTTGGATCTTTTTGCCAGTTAGTTAGCGATAAGACTCTCATAGATCCTTCTTTCCATGCTGGCTTTGAACTCTTGATTCTCAGATCTTGACCTTCTGAGTAGCCAAAATGACAGGCATGAACAACCAGAACCAGCTGCTGGCTGCCCAGATATGTATTGAAGAGGATTATTTCCCAAGTTAAATGTTGTGGTCAAGATAAATTGAGAGCAAATATAGAAAGAATCTTTGATTTTGATGGCAGGAAATAATAGAAACCCAAAAGGCAATTTCACTTAAATTTTCCCTCTCCTTAATTGAATTTGCTCTTTTGTTTTCACAGTGGGGAGCAAGCCGGCAGAGGTTATTGTTGCATTTTGTCTTTTGATGTGAAGGGAAGTGTAGGCAACCAAGATACACAAAAACAAGAGTCATCTACTTCTATGTCATCGCTATAATTTAAAACAAAATTCAGAGCTGGAAAGAAGCTCTTTCAGTATTTTTCTAGAGAACCAAAATACTTGTTGTGGGATACATTTACATGATATTTGTGAATATCCTCTCATGGAGATTTTCTCAATACTAGCACTTGTACTGGGTTACAATCTAGCAAGTTTAGTTATTGGCTTCCTCTGAAGGACAATGAGTATGACACAGGCCAGTGCATTGAAAGTACAGAAGAATGATTGCCTATACTCTAAGAAGACAATGAAGAACTAAAACAAGAACAATAAAAATCATTACCTCAAATTCCCCAAACCTTAGCATCTAGTATTATCACTTAATATACAAGGTAAATATCAATGAAAATGTCACTGTTGCTTAGGAATAACATCATAGCACAAGTGCTGAATCTTTGTAATGGTTATACTGACTAACCAAAGCAAGGTTAACTTACATTAAAAGTATTGGTTTTTTTTAGTATGGTAAGGTTAATTTATGTTTTAAAAAGACCATTGCTAACTTGTAATCCTAGTTATTCAGGAGGCTGAGATCTGAAGATCCTGAGTTGGGACAAGCCTGGGCAAGAAAGTCTGTGAGACTCTTATCTACAATTAACCACCGAAAAGCCAGAAGTAAAGATGTGATCCAAGTGATAGAGTGCGAGCTTTGAGCAAAAAATCTAAAAGATAGTACACAGGTCCTGAATTCAAGCCCTAGTATGGGCACTAAACAATCAACAACAACAACAACACCAAATGATGGGTCACATAATACAAATCTACCACAGGATAGTGACATGTACACTTAAAAATGGTTACACTGGTTCATTTTATATTTGCTCTATTCTACAAGTTTTCAAATAAGTTTTAGGCAGTTGGAGAATTTCTGTACCACATTTTAGGAAAAAAGGAGAGATTAAATGGTTAAGATTAAGACTGCAGCAAGGTGTACCAGTCAGGCTTAGCATATACAAAGTCCTGGGCTCAATCTAGAGTTAAAAAATGAACTAATGAATGTATAAATAAATGACAAATAAATAAATGAGCTGATGAATGTAATTGTAACCCCTCATATATCACCACAACAATAAAATACAATATAAATAAATAAATAAATAAATAAATAAATAAATAAATGTACTCCTTACAGGTTAAGGTAAAGGTTTCCAGTTGGTTTCCTCATGCACAGTCTCTTATCAAAGCAGCTCATCAATGAAATGCCACTGGAATGAATTCAAAAGTAGCAAATAATCATATATTTGTAGAAAGAATGGGATATCATGAAGAGGGGACTGCATTTTCTGTTTTACTATGACAGTAAAATGGCACTGTAAGTCTGGTGGTTTGATAATGGAATTCTGCCTTCTAAGCTCGGGCTCATTTTGTAGCTGGATCCCAGCCTGACTCCTCTGCTGAGTGTTGGCTTAGGATTTCTACATGAACAGAGAGTGTTGATGGATGAATGAATGAATATGTTTACTGTCAGCATTGGTAACAGTGAACACATTCCTGGTGGCAATTACTGCACACAGGCAGTCCTCTGGCCTCTGGTGTCACTGCGTATGCTGAGAGACATGACCACTTAGAGTTAATAGTCATGGCAATGACGTGGCTGCAAGCTCTTCCACAGGCTCACATTATTGTGTGTTCCCAAGACCACTCCAGGTACATCCTAAGTCTTTTTGTCATGTCACACGACACAGGTGCTCCTTGCCCACTTCTGCTGCCTGCTCTTAGCTCTCACTTCCATGACAGTCAGCTTCCTACATTGTAATTCAAAGAAAGCTCTAAGAATGGGCATTCCTGACCAAGATATGACCCTGTGTTTAGAAATGAACTGATGTGCAAAGACATCCTGCCTTCCTAGTAAGTAGTTTTCAAGGCAGGAAGCATTATGGATTTTTGGAGCCAAGGTTGTACGCTGGTAAAAGAATTTACTAAGATGGGAGAATAGAAACAGACCAAGATGTAGTAGCGTGCCGTTCAAGAGAGGCACAGTGGCCGCTTGACAGACAAAGGGGCACAGCAGTGTGCAGACAGGACCTGGAGTGCTACTTACATCTTTGGTTATATTGTTGAGTGGCTATTCAATAGTATCGATTGATTGGCTCTCTTTCTTGTCCTATGGTTTACCTTTCATGTGAGCTGGAATAGTTTGAGCTCTCAGTTTTCACATCTGTGTTCTGTCTGGCCTATTTCCAGCTTTTGACTCTCTTCCTCATTCCAGCTGGACCTTGGCATTTCTCTGTCTGCCATGCCACCTTAAATGAAATGGTGCCTCCTCCACAAGAAGTTTTAAATAGTTTGAGGGGGGAGTTTTCATTAGAATTTTGATTTGTTTTGGGTAGATTTTTTTTTTAAATGTGAGAAATGTGATGTTCCATCAATAAATCTTAAGTACATCTTATCTGCTGAGGGGCAAGTAGATTCATGCAAAGCTTTTCACTCCATATACAAAACTCAAATTCCATTTCTCAGCTAGGACAATAGAAGTTACAAGAATAAGCAACATCCACCACTTAGTGGATAAACGGAATCTGGACCAGGGTTTGAAAATATGAGCCAGTGGTTGATTTGGGAGCTTTGGGCAGCTGACTGGAATGGTATTCTCTGGGGACAGAAAAGATTTTTTTTTCTAAATCATTTCCTTAGGAGGGAACTAACCACACCAATTTTAGTCTCAAACTTTCAGTTATTTCTCAAAGTCTTTAGAGGTTTTTAAAACCAGTTCCAAAACATTTTTTTTTAAATAAAAACCAAAATGATTCTGAAATCTCCCATCCCAGGGCAAGAGACACAGGCGGAATGGATAGGGTGTGAGGCCATTTTCTGAGAGCTTGTTTGGATTTCAGGAAGTGAATAAGATAAGCGGAATGGCCTTTTCCTGGACTCAAAAAAAAAAAAAAAAAGAAAGAAAAAGAAAACAAGAAAGGGGAAAAGAGAGTCAGGGAAATGTCTATGGCATACATGCTTGAAAGAAACTAATGCCGTTTCCTACCTCCAAAAGCACAGGAAATCTAGCAGGGAGAAAGTCAAATCACAACTAGAAGCCCAGGATGCTATGGAGACGAATCAAAACTGCTATGGGAATGATGACAAAATGGAGATTAAACACACAACTTTTGAGGTTTCATTTTTAGCTGCTGTTTTTGTGAGGATTTCCTGGTTTAAAAAAAAAAAAGGAAACAGACATACACCTGTAGTCTGCAGCTTCTCCCTTTCCTTCCTGCCACCTTGGTCTTTTGCAAAACTTCAAGTGGGGTGAAATTTTCACTGGTGGCTTTGAGTCCCATGGAGTTGGAGCTATGACTCATAGGACTGCATCATCTACCATTATACCTGAGATCTTTGCTGCCTCTGAAGAAAGACCTGTGTGTGGTTCCTGAGAATCCTAGAATGGCTACTTCAGGTAAATAACCCAAAGCTTAGCTTTCTCTTTTAGTTGTATTCCACACAGGTCTGAAGAATGTCTAATGCAAAATATTCTGTTTCTCAAAATGAAGTGTTCCAGGGTTGGGGTGAATGCATGTTCCATTTTACTTCATTCACAAGGCGCTCAGGTCCCTGGGTGCTCTACCCCATGTACTACCAGGTGTTCTGGGAAGTCAGGAGGCCCACACAGCAACTATCCAGCCATAGACCTCTCCAGCACACTGAAAGTGCCATGAAGTCCTGCTTTCTCATCAGAAGAATCCAGGGTCCATTCGTCCATTGAGGGACATTTGTAAGAATTAGAATCTGCCCAGAAATCTACAACTATACCCAGTGGACAGTAAAAGACTAACATTACACTGGCATATGATAAATTAAACAGCACTCTAAACATTCACATAGTGAGACCAAAGGAAGATATTCTTAGGAGAGGATCACAAGGCCTCAATAGCTGTGTGCATACGATCATATAAAATAATGTGTATTGAAATGAACGCCAAGAAATATAAGCAAGACATTTTTTATTGTACCGTTTATGGCTCTTTTTTGTTTTCTGTTTCTTCCCTTTTATCAGTTTTTCATTTCTGTACCCTTTGTCTTGTGTGTAAGTTTATCTTATTTAGGGAGGGGGAAGGGAAACATAGAAATGGTGGAACAAAGGGGGAAGTAATTCAGCAGTAATACTCACTAGACACTATGTTGGAAATAAACTATACAACTTGGTGGGGAGGAGGATCAGGAAAGAAAACACTGGGAGAAAATGAGGGATGAGAGAGGGGGTGGCACTGTTTAAAAAGAAATATACTCATTACCTGACTTACATAACTGTACCTTTTTGTAATCACTTTTACAATAAAAAAATTAAAAGAAAAAAAGTAAAAGAAAATCCAGGGTTAAATCTATTCTCCACAGTAGATGTGAGGTTAACATGAAGGAATTCATGGGATGTCAGCTCAGGCAGGAACATCCATGAGGATCCTGTTGTACAGTGCCAGCCTTGAGAGAAAAAAAATCTAAGGGACAGGACCCAGACACTGAGTTCAAGCCTCAGCTCTCTGTCTCTGTCTCTGTCTCTGTCTCTGTCTCTCTCTCTCTCTCTCACACACACACATACACACACATACACACACGCGCGTGCACGTTCATGTATCCACACACACACAAAGAATAAAAGGAAAAAGAAAAAAAAAAGAAACACAGGAGAAAATCTGCTCACTGAGACTGGGCCCCCAAATAAATACTCCAAATGCAACTTAAAGGTAAAACCAGGCCCTCACCCATTATGCAGTCTCTCAGTTCGTTCTCTCAAGTGGTAGAATGCCAACACTAGCAACAAAACTAAGGGATAGCACCACTTGAGCCATAGGTCCACTTCCAACTTTTTAGAGCTTAAGTCAAAATAAAAGTCTTATGGACATTTCTGCCGGTGGCTGACTTCAGGGATCCTCAGATCTCCGACTCATGAGAAGTAGAATGACAGGTGTGAGGCCCTGGCACCTGACCTTGCTTTCTTATCTCTTGAAGCCAAGGGGTTTGTAATGACCTCCAGCTACTCTGCAGAAACTGCTGCACTGTGTAGTGTCTTCAGGTGTCTTCCAGTTCCTTTTTTCTCTGGTCTTACCCCACACAAACCTTTTGGTTTTCCCTCCATCTTCCCACCATCATCATTGCCAGCCTTGACACGTTTCCTCTCTCACCCATGAACCCCTACTCTCCAAAGACAACCAGTGCCTGCCTCACTTTCTGAGGCTTAGGGCCCATTGAGCACTTTTGATATTCCTCCCTGTACCAGGCCCAGATGAAACCCCATTCTCCCTAGGCATTGTAATCAGCACTCCGGTCATTCAGGATACCAGAACTGGATGATGACCCACTCAGTAATCAGAAGAGTGCAACTTTATGGCTGTCTCTCCAGGGGGTATCAGCTGTCTGAGCCTCTCCTTATTACAACAGAGGAGCACCTGCCAGTGCCTGCAGCCCTTTGATTCCAACCGCACAGCACCCTTTGGGTGGGGAATGGGCAAGAACAAGGAGCCAGCTGGTAAAGGCGCCAGGCTTTCCCTTTTCCCCAATCGCTAAGCAATGCTCTCACCCCTAAAGGCACTTTACTGCTGAGATTCAGAATGAAGGTATTTTGAAGTCATGCCAGTAAAAGCTCTGGAAACAGGGATGGGAGCTTGTGCTGGACGTGAAGACAGAGATCCATGCTGATTCTCCATTCCTCTTATTTATTTGCATGATCTGAACTAATTTTTCAGCTGTAATCTACACCACCCACCACCTAGGAACTTCCCAGAAATATCCAGCAGGGGAGGGGTGGGAACGAGAAAGAATGTTCCCTACTCTCAATCAGTGTCCACGCAGTCGCCAAACTATTTCCAGACTGTCATGGCTGACACTTAGCCAATTTGAAATAAGCAAAACATGCTAGCAGCAAATGGCCAAAGGAAAATGCCCCAATTTTATTAGAGCTTTTTATTAGGGGACAGAGTGTATTAGCTCACTGGACAATAGACTTGAATTAGTGGTCTTGTAGTTAAATGTTGATATGTTGTTTATTGTGGATGCTTAGTTCTGCAGGGATATCTAAAAAATGGGGTTGGGGGACATAGCTCACTGGGAAGGTGCTTGCTTAGTATGTGCAATACCTGGATTCTATTTCCAGCAACACACACATGTACACTATGGAATGTAAACATGTAAGTGCAAATCCCAGTGTAAATTATAGACATTAGGTGGTAATAATGCATCTACCAGCTACCAGAATGTGCCAGCTGCCAGAATGTACCTTATGGAGGGTGTTGGTAATGGGAAAGAAAGTAGGGGTACAGCAGGAAAGGGTATAGGGAATCTGTATCTTCTTTACATGGCTGTGGACCTAAACTGCTTTTTAAGCAACATCTAATGAAATGCTGCATTTAGTGATTTATGGATACAGAGATGGGTGGTGGTGATGGAGACAATCCAGTGAGCACATTTAGAAATAATTAAGATCGTAAATTGTTTATGTTGTCTATGTTTCGCCATAAGCAAATAATACTATTTGCCTTGATAGCTGAAGTTTGGAGTCATTCTTAAATTTTTTGCTTAAGGTGAGTGGGCTCTTATGTTCCTTTTCATCCCAGCTCTTCCTTTCTGACTCAGAAACTGAAGCTGCCAGCTGCCATGGCAGATAGCGAGCCACATTACATGGGGAATTGTCTATCTACATTTTAGGAGCTCTACAAGCGGTTTTGTTCAGCTTCCCTTTAGATTCAAAGCCTCATATCCCATGTCTGGTTGTATCTGTGGTTGATTGATCCACTGGTTCTATAGGAAGGTGTCAAAGTGTCTAAGTCACATTTTCCACCATGGAGTCATCAATGACTTGACCGCAGTGGCTGAAAGTAGTACATGTGATGACTCAGAGTTTCTGTAGCTCAGAGGTCTGCCCCAGAGTGTGACTCAGTTCTCAATTAGGGCTAAGGCTGATGTCAAGGGGAGGGCTGGGCTGAGTTCTCGTGAGGTTCTAGGAATGTCTTTTTCCACATTCATTTTCACTATGGGCAGAGTTCAGGGCCTCTGCTTGTAGGACTGAAGCCCCTCTTTCCCTCCTTCTCATCACCCAAGTGTCTCCTGCATGGCTGTTCCATCTGTAAGTTAGTGAGTATGGAGCAAATCCTCTCTGTTGCCTCTTTGCATCTTTGACTTCTGTGCCTAGGTATAAAGGACATCTCAAACTCAGGCCTACCAATCAATCTTTACTGGGGCTGTTGTAATTTTGCAATGATTTTTTTTATAAAAAATATGATTGGGAAGTGTCTACCAGTGTCTAAACTTAAAACCAATGAGTTCAGAACCTTAGTTACATTTATAAAACGCTTTCATATCAGCACTTAGACGAATGTTGAAGAGCATAATAGGCAGCTGTAGATGTAGCAGAGCACAGAAATCTTGGAGCCAACTCAGGGCTCCAAACTAGCCTTTTCTATGTATCAGGCTGTTGAGTGAGAGCTCTGGAATCTTCCTATCTTGTGTTTTCTCTGCCCAGGTGGATGGTATGTCCTGTCCATACAGCCTTGCCCACAGCAGCCTTGGAGACACACAGGGAAGCAGAGCTATATGAATTCTTACTCTGTTCCTGGTCAATATGAACCTGGGCCAGGACCACCAGCATAGGTGATAATTGTGACAATTTTCTTTAAGATCAGATTACTCGCTGACCCTATTTCCTTCTGTCACAGTCTTCCCCCACTCCCCGCACCTTCCTCAGATGGAAATGATTTCCAGAACTTGAGTAAATGTGCTCTAGAGGCAAAACCATTACTAGCTACTTTCAAATACCATTTGGCATCAATTCTCTCCCATTGTCAAAAACATGTAATATATCTTGGTGTCATCGGTGATGACTCCTCTGAGATACAGGTCATAGGTGCCTATCTTTCCAATACACACAGTAAAAAGAGAAAGTATGTAGATTACTAAATTTGCTATTTCAATTGGGAGCATTAGCTGAAGTTTGCTTTTGTTCTCTCCAAGGAAAAGGGCTATGTTAATAGTGCAAGCATGAAAGGCAATTCTATCTACAAATGCTTTAAAGAATTAAAAATCATTTCTAGGTAGTTCGGGTGCAAACACAAACCTTCTACTTACTAAATGAAGTTTCTGGGCGCTCCCTGTTGGCTCAGTGGCCAGGAAGGGGCTTATTTTACTTAATTCCTGAATAGTTTGTTTTGGATAAAATTGACTGTTACCATTCAGAAAAAAAAGATAAGGAAAGGTTTCCTTTCTAAAATCAGGGTGTATGTGTGTGTGGGGGGGGTGAGATTTGCAGTCCTTTCTCTCCTCTCTTCTCTTTACTGGCAAGTCCTGCGCTGAGCTTAATGCTCCTGCGGGCAGCAGCCACTCCAGATGTGACTGTTACTCTAGTTTGAGCTCCATGTGTTTCTCTGGTCTTGCATTGCTTAGTGAGCAGGACCCAGGCATGATGTTCGCTGCCTCCCACTTATTTTCCTCTGCACTTCCTCATTAGCCTTCCCACTGGAGTTCTAGCCCTTTCTTCACAGCTCTCCGTGTGCAAATTTACTCCCAAGTAAACCCTTTGCTCCACACGTAACTCACTTCATCTGCTCCTAGTTCCTGAGTAAAACGTCTAGACTTGACCTGCTCTTAATCACATGCTTTTCTAGGCTTAACCTGCTCCACTTGATCTTATTTACTTTCCTTCAGTTGAAGCTAGCAACTCATGTGAGTCATCAGATGATGGTTGATGGCATTTCCCCACACCTATGCCCACAAATAGCTCCAAACCATTGCATAGAGGTGGATTTGAGACTTGCTTTCCCATCTCATGTGAATATGCTCTCATACTTTGGAAAATTGTCCATTTCAGTGATTCACATACTGCACAGTGGACAAGTAACCTGGTTTGGTAACATGGATAACTCCTATCAGGATGTTTTGAATGGGCCTTGTTTCAGACTCTCTGTCATCCCAAAATATTTGCTAGAATTTCTCCAATTATTGCCTATAGTTTGCCCATTTTTTTCTGAACATGAGTCAATTTCCATTTACATGTGTCACAGTGCCATAATATGGCTAAAGTTCTTTGCATGTTTTTTTCAGCCTTCTACAAAGCATCCTGGGAAACAAGTCCTGTTTAGGACTGTCTAGGCAGCTAGATCTAGGAGCTGGGAGTTTGGTCTAGCAGTAGAGTGCTTGTCTAGCATACACAAAAACCCGGGTTTGATTTCTCGGTACCACATACATAGGAAAAGCTAGAAGTAGTGCCGTGGCTCAAGTGATAGAGCTCTAGCCTTGAGAAAGCCCAAGAATAGTACTCAGCCCTGAATTCAAACCCCAGGACTCACAGAGAAGAGGAGGAGGAGGAGGAGGAGGAGGAGGAGGAGGAGGAGGAGGAGGAGGAGGAGGAGGAGGAGGAGAAGGAGGAGAAAGAGGAGGAGCAGCAGCAGCTCTAACCAGGCACTGGTGGCTTAAGGCTGTAATCCTAGTTATTTAGGAGGCTGCAATCTGAGGATCAAGGTTTAAAGCAGAAGCCCCCCCCCCCAGCCCCCCCATTCTTATCTCTGATTATCTAGCAAAAACACAGAAGTCAAGCTGTGGCTTAAATGATAAAACACTAGCCTTGAGCAGAAAAGCCAAGCAAGAACAAAAGGTTCTGAGTTCAAGCCCTAGTACTGGTGTGTGTGTATGTGTACACACACACACACACACACACACACACACACACACACACACACAGAATAGCAGCTCTTTGTACATAAATAAACTAAAAATCCTTGCCATTCTTCTATTGACAAGTGAAATTTGTGTGACTTCCCTTAGAATCTTGACTTCTCCTAATTTTGAGGCAGTTTAAAAAGATGTATATAGTATTTTCAAGCAACTTTGAGCATTATAGAAAAGTTGATTGGACATTATTAAGAGTTCTCATTACATCTTGTATTATTGTAGCATTTTTGTTATAATTAGGAGCTGCTGTGGTTTGACTCTTGAATATCTCACAAACGGCCATGTGTGTTGAAGATTTGGTCCCCAAATTGGTTGCTTTGGGAGGTTAGGGAAAGTGGAAAGGTTTAAGCGATTAGGCGCATCTTCTTTGAGGGTATTGTGGATCCCTGGTTTCTTGTTCTTTCTGTCTTTTTGTCCCAGATAGTGTGAGGTGAATACATTGCTCTGCCCATGGTCCCTGCCTCATGTGCTGCCTCACCACAGGTTGAAGGACAAGAGGACCAGCAGATTCGGGACTGGAGTTGCTAAAGCCTTCTCTTTGTATGAGTTTATTTCCTTGATTATCATGGAAGCTGATTAACAAAGGAGCCAGAACTAGTATACTCTTTATGAAGGTTCATAGTTTATAGCTGGGGTTCAGTCTTTGTATTGTGATTCCTTAGATTTTGACAAGTGTCTCTTCTACTTATAATATTTTACAAAATAGAGTCACTGCTCTAAAATCTTCTATTTTCATCTGCTCATCTCTCCCTTACTCAAATCCTTGGAAACCACTGACAGTTCTTTCTGATTTCATAGATTTGCATTTTCCAGAATACGCCCCCCCCCGATTAGAATCATACAATATTCGGAACACCCAGAAAGTAGCCATTTTAACTGGCTTCTTTCACTTGGGTAATATGCTTTTAAAGTTTGGGAAAGGTATTTATGCAGTAAGAACAAACAAAATGCTTCTTGTATCAAACAAAAACATATCAGGGCTGGGAATTTGGCCTAGTGGTAGAGTGCTAGCCTAGCATGTATGAAGATCGGGGTTGGATTCCTTAGTACCACATACATAGAGAAAGCTGGAATTGGTGCTGTGGCTCAAGTGGTAGAGCTCTAGCCTTGAGAAAGTCCAAGGACAGTGCTCAGGCCCTGAGTTCAGGCACCAGGACTGGCCAAAAAAAAAAGAGCATATCATTCTCTACAGATAGAGACAAAACAATGCCACCTGAGAGAACAGGAGAGTTTCCCTCACATTTCTGCAGTCTTGATGTATGTATGCCCCGTGCAGCCTGGTATACGTGTCTAGAGACACGTTCCAAACCAGCAATTTGCTCAAATGAAAGCAATCAATTTTATGGCCACTGCGAAAGTGCTCTCACCAGTCTTTTAACATTCTGATCACTTCCTGAAGGCCACATATGTTTCACGGGTATTTTCTTATCACAGTGCCCACCTATTTCTTTTTTAAAAATATTTTTAGTGTGATTAATAGAAGGGTTACATTATATTCATCAGATAGAAGGTGCATAACTTCACAAGCATTGATATCCTTTCTCATGACATGGTCCCCATTTCCCTCCCTCCTCCCCCCCACTTATCTTGATTTCCCCCCTTCCCTATTCAATTTCAAATAACCAATTAAGCACATATAAAATATATCAGATAACAAGGTGAAATATTGTAACAATATGAGATAACCAAGGGATGGCAAAAGAGATGAGCGATAACATAGTACATTAAGGACAACAGTCACTTATTATGTGGCTTTTGTTTCTATATCCTGGAGTATCATACTATTTGGCCTAATGTCTCTAGATTTTGTTCTATTGTAAATCTCTGCTAGGAGAGCCCAAGGTTTCTACTGATTATGACAAATGAGGGAGACTCTTGGGCCTATGTTCCTGTGAGTCTGGATTACTTTCACTTATTATGATTTTTTCTAAGTCTTTCCATTTCCTTACAAATGGGGCAATGTCCTTCTTTCTGACAGCAGCATAGAATTCCATTGTGTATAAATACCACATCTTGTTGATCCACTCATCAACTGAGGGACATCTGGGTTGGTTCCATATCTTTGCTATGGTAAATAGTGCTGCAATGAACATCATTGTGCTAGTGGCTTTAGTATGTCCTTGTTTCTGGACAATTGGGTCAATGCCAAGTAGTGGAATTGCTGGGTCATAGGGGATCTCTATGTTTAGTCTTTTGAGGAACTGCCATACTGCTTTCCATAGTGTTTGAACGAGTTTGCACTCCCACCAACAGTGTAGTAGTGATCCCTCTTGGCCACATCCCCTCCAGCATCTGTTGTTATTAGATTTCTTGATTATGGCCATTCTAACTGAAGTGAAGTTGCCCACCTATTTCTAAGAACAAATGGTGTGCCACCAAATGTCATGTGTCAGCAGGTAGCAGCACTGGGATTGGAGCCAGGCTGGTCTTCCTCTAGAATCCATTGGGTTAGCCACTTACCTCCTTATTGAATGTGTACAGGAAATACTATTTTGTAACCCATGAATAGAGCTAAGGAATTCCCTAGCATAGATAGTATGCCATCACTTTGGCTTTTCTACCTTAGGTCTTGTTGAATCCTTCTGAGGCATCTACACCCTGACAAGGCAAGTTAATTCTCATTTTCCCTACCCAATTCATTGCTCTCTCAACAATGCACAATAGTGTTCAAGATCTGTAAAGAACAAATCGTGAGAAAGCTGCCAACCTATCAGACTTCTTTGAATACCATTTCCATTTAGAAATGCCTGGGCACAACTGGGCCCACCATCTTCAGTCTCCCCGAATGTCCACATTCCCAAGATTAAACGCAGCATGAGGTTCTTCAAGATCTAGCTGCCCTTTGTAAGGTCCATTTATCCAGTCTGGACCTTTTTAATGGGTTCCTTCCCTGAGCTAAATCCCAAATGCCTTTATGTGTTCATTTGTCCATTAAATAGCCTGGAGCCTCTCCTTGTACCAGACACTGAAGAATGAACAAATAAACATAACCATAAGAAAGGCTCCAAGTGCTACAGTAGAGGTTATCATGGGTACAACTTGAGTTGCGAAAAGGAGAGATGAATGAATTCTATTTGTGGTGAGGGAGGGCTGCATGAAGGAGGTGAGGCTTGAACCACACATATTAGTGTGGCAAGTGTGTTAGGGAACATAACGCTGAGGAGAAGGAGTACAACCAGCACTCTGTACTTCATAGTTCTTTCTTGAAGGTTTCAGCCAACACAGAATAAAGAATATTATCCTCCCAAATTGCAGCTGTATGGAACATGTACAGACTTTTCGCTTGTCATTTAGTTTAGATACACACACACACACACACACACACACACACACAGCAGAACAACTGTTTACTCAATATTCACATTGCGTTAGGTAGTCGGTTTTATTTTTTAGTTTTTATTATTTTTCTTTTTTATTTTTTTGGTCAGTTGTGGGGCTTGAACTCTTGGCTCTGGGTGCTTCCCTTGAGCTCTTCAGCTCAAAGCTAGTGCTCTACCACGTTGAGCCACAGCTCCACTTCCGGTTTTCTGGTAGTTAATTGAAGATAAGAGTCTCACAGACTTTTTTGCCCCTGCTGGCTTTGAACTGCCATCATCAGATCTCAGCCTCCTGAGTAGCTAGGATTACAGGCGGCACCCGGCTGTAGTCTAAGTTTTCTAAAGGTGATTTAAGACATATGTGAGGGTGAAGATGTTGCTCAATGGTGATATGCTTGCCTAGCATTGTGTGAGATCCTGAGTTTGCTTCCAAGCCTACAAACATATGCAGGCATCCTTGGATTTTGAGACCTGGAAGCAATGCCTGAAAGATACCAAGGGATGGCTACATAGAAGGGATGATGGCGACTGACATAGTGGTCCATTTGGTGAGTACCATGCTGAATGTGTGCCTGTAGCCTATTATGTGAGGAGGGGAAGGGAATGTTGGAGAGGAACAGAAGGAGGGTGAGGATGGAACTAATGCTTATAATCTCAGCTACTCAGAAAGCTGAGATCTGAGGATTCCTGGGCAGGAAAGTTTGTAAGACTCTTACTTCCAATTAGTTACTAAAACCCAAAGTACAGCTGTGATCCATGCAATAGAGGGCTAGGCTTAAAGAGAAAAAAAAAAACCTCAGAGATAACACCGAGGTCCTGAGTTCAAGCCCTAGGATGGTCTCTCTCTCTCTCTCTCTCTCTCTCTCTCTCTCTCTCTCTCTCTCTCTCTCTCTCTCTCTCTCTCTCTCTCTCTCTCTCACACACACACACACACACACACACACACACACACTTCTCTTCTAGAGTTGTATTCTTGTCCTTGATATCAGCATCAGACTTTTAAGTGGTGCAGTGTTTATGTCCATACTTTTTTTGGCCACACATGAAAATAAAAGGGTTATTTTTCTCTACAGATGCAGGAAGTTCAGTTCTAAAACAGAAAAATTTAACTTTGAGAACAAAGTGTTTCCTCTGCTGAGTTTAGACCCAGGAAGGCCTGAGATGAGTCACTGGTCTCAGGCACATCCTGGCTCTGCCACTCACTCCAGGGTGGTTCTAGGAAGCGCCTAAGCCTGCTGGACCCAGCGAGTCAATTCAGAAAATGAGAAAGCTGAGGGGAGGTTTGTTCATTCAGCACTCTTTCCAGTCATTCACTAAGTGGCCATTTCTCTGCCTTTATAGACTTACCCGCTAAATACTCTTGAGATCAATTGCCTTTGTGCTTTGTGGTGAGGTTTTTCTGTTACAGTTTCAATGCTATGTAACTCAGTTGCAGGCTATTTGAATAAAGCAAATTCTCCAGGGCTCAGACATCTCAGCTACTGGATGGGAAACCATAATGTATGGTTGGAGTTCTAAGGCCTAATTCATGAAAAACCTGTCCACTTTCACTGACTGCATGGAACACCCAGGTCAGAGGGTTCATTCACTGTTTAGTAAAAATGTTCTGTGCTGGTGTCTGTCATAAGACTGTAATGACACACAGGGAGTTACATGAAGCAGATGTAGGGAACTGAATGGCTGGTTTGCAAGAAGGTTTTAGATAGCAGCAGTGGGGGTTGTCTTAGCAATAATAAAGCACAACGAGGCTGGTGAGCCCTCACTTTTGAACATTTATTAATTTTTCAGATCTCAGTTGCTGATAGACCTTGTTAACGGTCCATCTATTAAATAATCTGTATCTGTGTGTGTGTGTGTGTGTGTGTGTGTGTGTGTGTGTGTGCACATGAGTGTGCTATGGTTTAAACTCAAGGCCCTGTACTCTCACTTGGTTTTTTCACTTGAGGCTAGAGCTCTGCCTCTTGAGCCACATCTCCATTTCCAGCTTTCTGCTGGCTAATTGAAGGTAACAGTCTTCTGACTTTTCTGCCAAGACTGGCTTCAAACTAGGATCCTCAGATTTCAGCCTCCTGAGTAGTTAGGAATATAGGTATGAGCCCACCAGAGCCCAGCTGAAATATCATTTCCTATTTATACTCTGATGCCCAAGCTCAATCCCACAACAACAGAAGGAAGATGGATTTATAAAACTCTTCTTACAGTGAGTGCTGCAATCGAAAAATGTCCTAGTTCCCAGCAGAGATGGGGAAGTAGATTCCACATTTAGTTGGAGAAAAAAACTTTTACAATGGTAAAACCAAGATGTTATAGCAGGCTACTCAGATAGAACATTTTTCCTATGAGTAAGAATTTCGTGTTCAGCTATGTTCAATTAACTATGTTCCATAAGTTAAATAATGTAAAATTAGTGAAGTAAATGAATTAAAATTCATTCTTCAGATAAAGAATTTTAGTTCTATTTTCAAAATATTCCTGATAGAAAAAGAGAGAAAGGAAAAGAAAAAACCCAATTCCATTACCTGTTTGTGCTTTACTGTAATGGTCCTAAAGACCTTAGTTCCTGAAACCAGTGACTGTCCCCTTACCCAGTAAAGGGAACTTTGCAAGTATACTTAGGTCAAGGCTTCTGAGATGGTAATATACAGTGATTTTTTTGTCTTTGCAAGATAAATTATTTATTTGCAAAAAATTGTGACAAAATATTGGGGAGAGGAACCCATATAAGCTAACATGTTTAAAGGTTTTCCTCACAATTTTTAAAACCAAAGTTTTCAAAAGAATATATACAAATATAGCAATAATTTCTAATGATAACAAGAAGACTTTTGTGTTACTATTAAATGAAGTGATGATTACTTATAGCACCATTAGTTCAGCTTGTTAAATTTTATTTTTTCATTTCGAATTTTATTTTATTGTTAGGGTGATGTATAGAAGGGTTACAGTTACATTCGTAAGGTAATGAGTGCCTTACTTCTTGAACATTGTTACCCCTTCCCATGTTACTCCCCACTTTTCCTCCCCTCACCCACTCCCAAGTTGTAAAATTCATTTCCAACATACTGTCTTGTGAACATCGCTGTTACATTGGTTCACTCTTGTATACAGTGCTTTTTATAATCCAGTTGCCTCATAGAGCCTCTTTCCTTATGAAAGAGAGGCAAAAGCATCAGAGTGAAAGAAGGTGATAGATATGGTGTTGGATGAAGAATATCAGAACATAAGGGCTCTATCCTCTACTTTTGATTTTGAATCTGGGCACAGAGCACAGGTGGACTTTAGATAACATATTCCCAAACCTGTGAATGCTCAGGCCCCTGTATAAACAACATCATATTTGTGTAGAATCTATGTTCATCGTCCTGTGTACTTGATACAATATAAGTAGTTGTTTCACTATATCTTTGTGTGTATGTATGTTAGGACTTGAACTTGGGGCCTGGGAGATGTCTTTGAGCTTTTTGTTTGTTTCTTTTTCTCTCTCAAGGCTAGCATTACCACTTGAGACATAGCTCTACTTCTGGATTTGGGGGGATAGTTTTTTGGAGATAAGAGTCTCATGGACATTTCTGCCTATGCTGGCTTTGAACCATCATCCTCAGACTGCAACCTACTGACTAGCTAGAATTATAGGAGTGAGCCACTAGTGCCTGGCCTTTTTATTATCTTTAGTTGTACGAAGTTGTTTCAATTCAACATGCCATTTGTGAGTACAATGATTCTTGATCAATGTCATCACCTCTCTTCCCTCTCTCCCAACTCCTTCTGTTCTTTCAAGTTACCTGTGACATGTTCACATATGTATATTGAGTATTATAACTGCATTCACCCATCCTTTTTCTCACCTGTCTGCCTTTCCTTCCCTACCTCCTCTGTATTTCCAACAAGTTTCAGCTTCCTGGCATTCAGGTTAGTTGTTCAAAAGAAGGAATTCTCCCCTGCACTTACCGTATTTTAATGAATTTATTTGTGCAGATACGTTTTTTAACACTTTTGATTCAAGGTTGGTTGAATGCTTGGATATGGAACATACTGGTAGGGAGTGATGACTGTTCATGCCCAGTGTTGACCAAAAGAATTGTGATATTTAGCAATTATTTAGCATATAAAAAACCGCACATAAATTATCCCATTCTGTCTTGATATATCTCTATGAGACCATTATTATTATTGAAAAATGAGATTGTCATTGAAAGATGGAAGGCCAAGACTGACTTGGTTATATAATGAGCCAGTGCTCACACACTGAATGAGCAAGTGAGGATTTGAACCCAAGGAGGGATAAATCATGACCAAGAGTTCAGGCTCTGTAACCAGAAGGCCTAATATTTATTCAGTTTTGCCTTGGTCCTTTTGTCTATAATCTGCCTGAGGTTATTAAAAGGGTGAAGTGAAATAGTATAAGAAACAAATGCAATAGAGTATTAGCCATGATTATTACAAAGGAAACATTTGCAAATAAAGTTTAACACACAGTAAAGGAGATAATAAGTGACTCCATGTTGTATGTTCTAACACACAATGGAAACAGTCACTAATATTATTCATATTCATCATGCCTGCCTGTACACATAGTAAGTGGCATAGAAAATAAACCTTATTTTTTTTAATGTCAAAATAAATTTTGTTTAAACTGTATTTATTTTACATCTAGTGTACCATTCAAATGCTTTAGCATCTCATATGATTTCTTCAAAATCTATTATCAAGGGTACATTTACAGGAGCATTTTTAATAAATAGAAACAAAGCACTTCTGGCAGCTTGTATTATAAAATAAAAAGTTTACTCAACAGAATTAAATTCATTACTGGGTAAGGAAGGGAATCACAAACATTTTGTGCAAACCATGCCAGCCTTCTTTTAAGCATGTAAGAGCATTAACTGCTTAAGAAATGACATAAATGCATACTGTGATTTTCAAAATCACAGTACTTTTGACTACTTTTAAAAATGCAAAGTGATAGTAAAATAGTAAATGATACAATAATACCATGACACAATAATTAATGGTGTGTTATTCAGACAAAGCAAACAAGAATTGTTTTTTGTGTTTGACATGCTTGTTTTCATGTTGCCACTGACACTTTAGGAGAACTAGGAGTATGGACTTTCTATCACTACAATTGTTTTTAGGATTTTGGTGTAGCTCACTAGCAGAGAGTCTCCATAGCAGCCAGAAGGCCTGTAGTTCCTTTCCCAGCACTTTCCTTCAGGTTCTCATGCTGCTCTTCTGATGCCCAGAAAATTACATTGCACGATCACTGCCACAAGAATTGAGCTTTGCTCTGCAGCAGAGAACCCAGGCGAGCTGATTTTTTTGCTGTTGGTGGTGGTGAAGTTTTATGTAATGTAATTTGTAGCTATGCATAAAATACAAAGGTGAGAAATACTCTCTGTCAAGCTACATAGCCTGGAATGTCCTTCATTTGTGAGAGAAGATTTTGTTTGTTTTCTAAAGTGTCACTTAGAGAAGAGCAAGGGTCCTCTCACAAGCTAATTGGCTTTGTCTGGGAGATTTGTTTTGGAGTTCGATTCCTAGTCACTATACTAAGAGGAAGCTCATTTTCCCATTTTGTTATGGCCACTTGTCTGGCCACTTGTGAATCCATGGCAGGTGGCTGAGACTCTTTCTAGGAGGACGAGATGTGACAATATTGACAGAGGTAAAATACTGGGTGACCAGAGCTGCAATTGATGGCCACATAAAGCTGCACAATAGAAGCCCACTTCAGAAGCCTCAAGATGGCCTTTCACAACCATTGACAAAACTTCCCTTGAAAAGGTTGTAAAGAGACTGAGAAATCAAGCCACACAGTGGAAGAAAACATGTGCAAAGAGACATCTGATTGAAGACTAGACTAATACCCAAATTGTATAAAGAACTCTTAAAACAGCATAAGACAACTTGATTAAAAATTGAAGTAAAAAACTTACCAGAGCCCTTCATCAAAGAACATTGGCAGATGGCAGAGAAGAATATGAAAAGATGCCTCATTTCACAATTATCAGAGAAATACAAATTAAAGCAATGAGATTCCATTTTACATTTATTAAAATAGCCTAAAATTAGCCATGTATTATGTCATCCTAACAACTCAGGAAAGCAGAACCTGGAAGATTGTGGTTCAAAGCCAGCTGGGCAGAAAAAAATGTATGAGACTCATTTCCAATTAACCATCAAGATGCTAAGCTAGAGGCATGACTCAAGTGGTAGATTAACACTGAAGATTACCAGTTGTGACTGAAAAAGCTAAGTGAAATGAGAAGCCTTAAGACCAGTAGCAGCATATAAATAAAAAAGTAAATAGATCAATCAATCAATAAAGAAATGAGAAATAGGCAAGAAGATTAGCAGGAAGGAAGGAAGGAAGGAAGGAAGGAAGGAAGGAAGGAAGGAAGGAAGGAAGGAAGGAAGGGAAGGAAAGCAGCCAGGCAGAAAAAAAGAGGGCTAAAACAATGACAATTACAAATACTGGTGAGAACATGGAGCAACAAACTCTTTTATTACTTGTTGACATGCAAAATGTCACAGCTGTGGAAGACAAATTGGAAACTTCTTATGAAACTGAACATACTCTTGCCATATGATCCAGCAATTATACTCTAGTATTTAACCAAAGGAGGTGAAAGTCCACAGTAACTCTGTATATGAATGCTTGTGGCAGCTTTATGCCACAGTGCTGAAACTTAAAAAAAAATCTAAAATGTCCTTCAGGTAAATGAATAGATAAATGATGATTGCTTCCATTCAATAGAATATTTTTTAGTACCAAAAAGAAATTAACTATCAATTGATTATCAAGTCATGAAAAGATCTGAACTGATCTGAAATGAATATTACCAAGTAAAGGAAGCCAATATGAAAAGCTATAGTCTGAGTAATTCTAACTATATGTCACTCCGGAAAGTACAAAACTACAGAGACAATGAAAAGAATCTGTGGTGTCCAGGAGTTAAGAAGAGGGACTGTGTTGGGGCCGGGAGTTTGGCCTAGTGGTAGAGTGCTTGCCTAGCATGCACGAAGACCTGGGTTCGATTCCTTGGTACCACATACATAGAAAAAAGCCAGAAGTGGTGCTGAGGCTCAAGTGGTAGAGCCCTAGCCTTGAGAAAATCCAGGGATAGTGCTCAGGCCCTGAGCCCAAGCCCAGGACTGGCAAAAAAAAAAAAAAAAGAGGGACTGTGGAGTACATAGGCAGAACACAGGGGACTTTTATAGCAGTGGTGCTACTCTGAATGACACTACATGATATGAGAGAACCCTATGCATTCTTGGTGCTGTTGATGTGTCCATGCAGGCTACTTACTTGTATAAATGTATCACTCTGCTGCATGAGAAATTCTTTACACCTTCCTCTCAGTTTTGTTGTTAACATAAAACTGTTTAGAAAAATTAGTCTTTGTAGGAAGGCACTGATGGCTCATTTCTATAAATCTTGGCTACTTGAGAGGCTAAGATTGGGAAGGCAGGGGTTCAAGGCCAGGTGCATATCCCTGTAACCCCTTCTCTTCTCAACCATGATACATGTTGGGCATGTACCTGTTATCCTACCTTTGTGGGAGGCTGAGATTGAGAGAATATTGGTACCAAGATCTGCAAAGCTGTCAGCAGAAAAGTCTGTGAGATTCCATGTCAGTGGAAGAGGCATGCTGGCACATGCGTATCATCTAGCCCAGCTATGACTGGAAACAAACAGGATGATTGTGGTCCAAGTAAATGCCTGGATAGTGAGACCCTATCTCAAAAATAACCAGTAAAAAAGGAAGGGAGGCACGGCTCAATGGTAAAGGTCCAGCCTAGCAGGTGTGAGGACCTGAGTTCAAAATTCAGCACTGCCAAACAAAACCAAAACTCAAACCAAAACCAAATAAAGCCTTTAGAGCAATCTTAGAAAAGTAGAATACTAAAACCATCTAGTATTAAGTACTTATGGAACTAAAACTAAAATAATTACCTCTTCATTCTTGTTTTTAATTTGTTTTAAAATATAGGCTTCAGTAAATGTATTCACATTCTAGAAAGTATTGAGGAAGTTTGGCCAAAAATAAAATATGAAAAGCTTCTGTAGCACATGGAGAACATTTTAATCACACTATCTTTGAGGTGCCAGAGACATACCTAGACTCAAGAGTCTGCTGCAGATGTATACCCCCGGATCTGTATTCCCATATTTGTACTATTAGTTTTTTTCTTTTTCTTTTCTTTTTTGCCAGTCCTGGGCCTTGAACTCAGGGCCTGAGCACTGTCCCTGGGCTTTCTCAAGGCTAGAGCTCTACCACTTCAGCTACAGCACCACTTCCAGCTTTTTTCTATGTGTGTGGTAGTGAGGAATCAAACCTGGGTCTTCCCGCATGCTAGGCAAGAACTCTACCACTAAAGCCAAACTCCTGGCCCTGTACTATTAGTTTTTAAGTCCTCAAGAATGATGTAATCATATTGAGACTTTCACATGTTAGATCTCTTTGGATCCACAACAGGAATATGATTATGAAATTTAACTAAAAGTTCAAATCTTTCACAATTGAAGAAGCATAATGACAGCTAATACTGGATTTATAGAACTTTCCCATCTGCTTTTTCCAAAATTTATGGAAACAGTCTATACATATTTCAAGAAAAAAAAATCTCAGCCAAGAATCCATGTGGAACCTAAAATAGCTGATTTCATAGGAACTATAATTAGATAGTATGATGGTTCATCTCAATTGTCTACCTGATTGGATTAATAAATGCCTAAGAGAGGGGTGCCTATACCACTCCTTTTTATGTTTCAGTGGGGGATGTTTCCACACTGTTCAAAAAGAAATATACTCATTACCTGACTTATGTAACTGTAACCTCTCTATATATCATGTTTACAATAAATTAAAAAAAATAAAAGCAGAGAAGACCTGCTCTGAATGTTGTCAGCACCAGCCTACAGGCTGGGAGCTCAGATGGAATAAAAGGCAAAAAAAGAGACAAGCCTATAATGACGGACTTCTGCCTGGTTACCACAAGGTAAGCTCTTCTCCTTGACATGTCCTCCCTGCTGTGATGGACTGAAACCTCCAAAATTGTAACCCCAAATATATCTTTCCTCCTTTAAATTGTTTATGTAAGGCATGTGTTGCTGTGAGAAAAATTCTGACTAACTCCTAGGGCAGGGAGTAGGGTTGTCTAAAGCAGAAAAATATATAAATATAACAATAACAAAAGCTGGGCACTGGTGGCTCACTCCTGTAATCCTAGATACGCAGGAGGCTGAAATCTGAGGATTATGGTTCAAGGCCTACAGGAGCAGAAAAGCCTGTAAAGCCTTTATCATTGTGAGATCCTTAAGTCAAACTAGCAAAACCATAGAAGTAGAGCTGTGGATCAAGTGGTAAAGCACCAGCCTTGAATGGACATAGCTCCAGAACCAGCACAAGAAAAAGACAAACCAACCAAACAAAAACACATGACTGCCTGTAGCTAGAAGGTGGTGGGTGGGGAGAAGGGTACAAGATTTATAATTACTATTGGTGGTTATGAAATTTCTTATTTCAGTGATGACAATATCTAAACAGGCTATGGCAATTATTGTACACTGTGAACCTACTAAAATTATTGTGTTGTATACTTTATGTATTTTCAGCCTAGATATCAAAACTAAGGTCTCATATATGCTAGGCAGTATGCAACTGAGCTCTCTCTCTCTCTCTCTCTCTCTCTCTCTCTCTCTCTCTCTCTCTCTCTCTCTGTATATATATATATATATATATATATATTACTAAATTAAGCCACATTTTACTTGGGGACAATTGTATGACAAATGCATTATATCTCTATAAAGCTGCTAAAAAAAACACAAAAAACCTTCGTGGCCTATTTCAGCATCCAGATAAGGCATACCTTACCTTTTACCTGGCCTCTAAAATACACATTCTCTTTAAAATACACATTTGTCATATCCACTAATTCTGTAAAGCTTATTCTTCAACTCCTTCTGTGGTAAGAGGATTTTGGCTGTGTGGCAATCCATGCAAAGTTTTCTGTTTTGTCATATTGTCTTCCTCAGCCATGTGTATGTTATTTATTCTGTCTTTAAAAGTAATACTAGAGGCTGGGAATTTGGCCTAGTGGTTAAAGTGCTTGCCTAGCATGCATGCATGAAGACCCGGGTTCGATTCCTCGGTACCACATACATAGGAAAAAAAAAAGCCGGAAGTGGTGCTGAGGCTCAAGTGGTAGAGCTCTAGCCTTGAGAAAGTCCAAGGACAGTGCTCAGGCCCTGAGCTCAAGCCCAGGACTGGCAAAAAAAAAAAGTAGTACTAATTATTACAGATGAGGGAAACCATTGAGCCTATGTTCTTTTGGGTCTGGCTTACTTCACTTAATATTATTTTTTCCCAAGTCTTTCCATTTCCTTACAAATGGGGCAATGTCATTCTTTCTGATGGCAGCATAGAATTCCATTGTGTATAAATACACATCTAGTTTATCCACTCATCAACTGAGGGGCATCTGGGTTTGTAACTCTCCTAGCAGAGGATTACAATAGCTCAAACTTTAGATATACAAGGCCATATAGGATGAGGCCAAATTAATGGACCCCCCAGGACATGGAAACAAGGGCTTCATTATAAGTGACTGTTATTCTTTATGTATTATATTTTTCTCTCTTCTCTTTTGATGTCCTTTGGTTAATCTCATATTGTTACAGTATCTCACTTTGTTACTTGGTATATTATATAGATGTTTACTTGTTTATTTGAAATAGGAGGGAAAAAATGAGGAAAAGGGGTGGACGGAGGGAAATGGGGACAAAAATGTAAGAAGGGATATCAATGTGTGAGAAGTAATGCACCTTCTATCTGGCCAATATAACTGTAACCCCGCTATACATTGAAATAAAAATTATTCAAAAAAAGTAGTACTAAAGAACAATTTACAGTACCCCAACAATTGTCACATATCCTCAGGTTATTTTTATTTTAAATAACCTTTTTTTGTTGGTCATGGGGCTTGAACTCTGGGCCTTGGCACTGTCTATGAGCTGTTCAGCTCAAGGCTAGTATGCTACCACTTGAACCACAGCATCACATCTGGGTTTTGTTGTTGTTGTTTTCTGGTGGTGAATTGGAGATAAGAGTCTCATGGACTTTTAGTGCATGGATTGACTTTAAACCTCTATCCTTGGATCTCAGCTAGGATTGCAGGTGTGAGCCACTGGTGATGTGCTTTAAATAAACTTTTCTAACATAACCCAGGCATGTGCCATCTCACCTTCACCCTACCAGATAGATTTTGATATCTTGTTATATAATTATCCTGCAGAGTAGTCTTCCCTTATTTATAGTTTCATTTTCCACAACTTAATTTACATGAAGTCAGTATAAATGAAAAATTCCAGGAATAAATAATTTAAAATTTTTGTACTGTTCCATCCTGAGTACTGTGACTAAATCCTGTTCCTTCCCATTCCCCCTAGCTCAGGGAACAAATAATCACTTTGTTCAGTGTATCTCTGCTGTGTATGCTACTCACCTATTAGTTACATGGTTGCATCTCAGTTCTCAGACCAACTGTGATGGTATTGTAGAAATTGTATCCAAGTAACCTTAATTTTATTTAATGATGCCTTCAAAGGACAAGAGTAAAGATTTCGGTGATTTGGTTATGCCAAGGAGAAGCTGTAAAGTTCTTTCTTTGAATGAGAAGTTGAAACCTTTCCTACATATAGAAAAAGAAAAGGTAGTGTATATATAGTAATATGTGCCTCCACTCTCAGGTTGGAATCATCCTCTATGGGTAAAAGGACCATGGCGTGTAGTTTTCTTTGTAGTCCTTTGTGACATTAGGGTGCTACTTACACATGACCATTTGAGCTGTTTGATACAAATGGTATTATCTCACGCCACTACAGACTTTTTGTATCATCTTTTGCCCACAAAATGAAGGCAAACTTCAGACTGACATGTCTATTTCATCCCTGTGTGACGTGTATCCAGTGGCTGGTTCCATGTGGGTTGCCGGGGCCCTCATTTTGAACTAGTAAGTGACTGGACATAAAGCAGAAGCACTTTAGAAGAGACAACTATGTCACACACTTGTGTGATGAGCTTTGAGTTCTAAGCCAGTATATATATAACACCAAAGCAATCCTTCTACTTAATAAAAATAACTCAGCAAAACAATTCAGTGAAGTAAATCAAGCAGCCTTTGATTTTCCCAAAAGATAAAATTCATGGTCATGAATCCACGCTGACAAAAGTAACTGATTGATATTTTTTAAATGACAACAGAGAATCTTTGAGTACCTACTCAAAGTATTTCAGAGTCTCAGTTCACAGCCCAACACATGGATTCAGACAGTACACAGACACAGTATAAAGGAAGATATATAGAGTACCTTTTTCTTTATGTGGATGTGTTTGTAGGGAAAAAATCTTTAGACAGATTACTTTGAGCCAAAAATGTATAGATTTATAATTTTAGTAGCTCTTGCCAAATTCTCTATAGAAATCGAAACCAATATATATTCCCACTAGCTTTTCTAAGTGACTTTCTGCCATACTCCCTTGCCACCATAACATATTATCCTTCTATTAAATAATTGGGGAGTTGGAAAGTGGAATTTCAGTATGGATTTTTATATTGTAATTATTATAAGTGAGCTGATCCAATCTATTTAAATTTCTATGCTGTTATTTGTAATATACAGATCAGAAGTGTTCCCCCAAATTTTCCACTTGTTGAAGGCTTGGACCCTAGTGATATTGGGAGGTGGAGGCTTTAGAAGGTAGTGCTGAGTGGGGGGAATTATGTTATTAAGGGTACATCATTCAAGAGATCCTGGGACCTTATCCACCATAAGGTACTCATTTTGCTCTGTCCCAAGCTCTCTGCCATGATGTGCTACCATGCCACAGAGCCAAGGGCATTAAGGTCAAGTAACCATGAACTAAAGCCTATGTAACCATCAGTCAAAAATAACCCTTTTCTCATTTGAAGTTGACTTATTTTAGGCATATGTTACAGCAAAAAATAAAAAATCTGATGAATACAAGCATCATCCCTTCAATTTTCTCCTTTCCAGTTCGTCTTTTTCTTGTCAAATATGTGATCTATTTAGGAACTAGATATCTCAGCCCACTGATTGTATATGAACGAGGTGTATGTATGTAATGCATGTTCATTTTCACTGAACACTGGTGGCTCATGCCTGTAATCTTAGCTATTCAAGAGGCTGAGATCTGAGGATCATAGTTTGAAACCCATTCAGGCAGGAAGGTCCCTGATACTCTTAGCTCCAATTAACAACCTAAAAAACAAAAGTGGGACTGTGTCTCAAAGTAAGAGTGCTAGCCTTGAGCAAAAAAGCTCAGGGACAGCACCCAGGCCCTGAGTTCAAGCCAACCAAAAATTAATAAAAGTACATTTTCTATTTATCTTATGAAGGTAACAGTAATCTGGAATTCAGATTTATTCTTACCTGACCTTATTTTGCATCCACTTAAAAATTTATTCTGAAGAATATTTAAACTGTTTCATCCCCTGGAATGACTTAGAGGAAAACAGTATATTGAGACTTGTATTTGTATTTATACTAATATATAAATACAAAAGTATATCACAATGGTGAAGTGCTTGCCGATCATGTTCGAGGTTGCCAGTTCAATCTTCAGATTGCAAAATGTGGTGTGTGTGTGTGTGTGTGTGTGTGTGTGTGTGTGTGTGTGTGTATCTGCATGCATGTGTGTGTTTTCTGTGATTCTTTTAGTAATGAGTAAGTAGAATTTCTTTTTTTTTTTTTTTGCCCCTCCTGGGCTTGAGCTCAGGTCCTGAGCACTGTCCTTGGACTTTCTCAAGGCTTAGCACTCTACCACTTGAGCCTCAGCACCACTTCCAGCTTTTTTCTATGTATGTGGTACTGAGGAATCGAACTCGGGTCTTCGTGCATGCTAGGCAAGCACTCTACCACTAGGCCAAACTCCCGGCCCAGTAAGTAGAATTTCTGTCCCTCATTTATGAGGAAGCTTATTGGAACAACTGCAATCATATCTAACAATTATTCTAAAGGAATTACAGAGCTAAATCTCAGAATTTGGTCTATATAGACCTATCTGTAATACTCTGGCAAGAACTAGAGACTATTATACTAAATAACTTGGTACAAAGAACAATTTGCACATACATCACGAATATACTTTTCATATAATCTTTTGGTTCAAGTGGGGGTTGAGATATGGACCTTGAATTAGGATTTAATAAAGTTTTACTAAAAAATATGTACAGTTTCTAAGTTACAGTGGTTTGACTTAAGCTTTCCAGTTTTACCACAGGGCCAGCATAGTTGCTCACTACAAATTATACTCTGAATTTTGAATTTGTATCTTTCCCCAGGCTAGTGATAAATGGTCCAAACCTCTTTTGTAATGCTGAGCCACCATAGAGAGTCATGGTGAAGAGTAGAAGATAGTGAAGTAAGAAGTGTGTGTGTGTGTGTGTGTGTGTGTGTGTGTTTTTAGTAACCCACTGTATAGATTTGATGCATTTCCTTTTTCTTTTCCTATTACTGGGACTTGACCTCAAGACCGTTTGCTGTCACTTAGTTTCTTATTTTTACTCAAGGCTAGTGCTTAACCACTTGAGCCACACCTCTACTTCCAGCTTTTTGCTCATAGTTGGAAATAAGTCTCTGACTTCGAAACTCAGTCCTCAGATCACAGTCTCCTGAGTAGCTAGGATTATAGGCTACATTTTCACTTTAAACTATTTTCAACTAAGGATGAGTTGATTGGCTTATAGTCCTATCACTATCTTTAGTGGAGGAGCCTCTGGAATGCCCTCTGTGGGATTCTATGACGGCAGGCTGCTGACTGATGGGTGTTTCATCTTCCACAACTCTGCTCTTTGATGCATCTTAGTAGGTGACGACTGGCCCCGCCTCCACCTCAGAGCCTTAAAGTGCATCATTCAACACTAATGGTTCCAGTAGTTTGATGCCAGAAAGGGAAAGTTGTGGAGGGGCTATTTGGACACATGGTGCCAACTCCCCTGCCTTTCGGCCTCCCACCTCAGCTCAGAGAAGCCACATGACATTAACCGTAAAGCTTTCATGGATCCTTCCCCTTGGGAAGTGGCTTCAGGGTTAATACTTTGAAAGTGTTTTTCTGCTGTTAAAAAAAAAAAAAAAGTGTGGTTTATCGCAGCCCTAAAAACCATCCAATGATTAGGATTACCCCTTTCTTCTCTCCTGTGTGCCTTCAATTAGCTGAATGAAAGCAAACCCATGGCTTTGGAACCCAAAATAGCTGGAGAAAAGTGACGCAGATCTCAGCAAGATGAAAGAGTGGAACCCAGAAGCCTAATTAAAAGCAACTGAGAAACTAGTATTCGATCCAGAGTTTGCTCACCTGAAAAAATAAACCAAGGGCTCCGGTGAGGCTTTACTGGAGGATTGTGGGAAAGAGCCTGAGCCACTTCATGCAGGTCACAGGAAGGCCCGGCTCACAGGACACAGAGCTTTACTATTCCCTCCTGGAGTCAGAGGAAGGTCAGCCAGAGCTGAGGCCTGTGCCACACTGAGACTGGGAAACAGTAGTCAGTTCATGAGAGAAGAGACTCTTACCCCACGGTGGTGAGGATAGCCCCTGTTCATCCCCTAGTATATTGAAATATACACTGCTAAACATCATCTCACTTCCTGCATCCCTTGTTCTTTTTCCTTCCATCCTCCTTGTCCTTCCTCTTCACAGGACCTTTCTGAACTCTAAAGCTCTTTTTTTTTTTGTATATTCAGCATATGGATTATTTTTAATGGCAAGAGTTACCAAGGACTTATTGAAAGAATTAGCTTCCTTTACCAAAAGGAAAATTCTCTTGGTTTTGAGATAAATCAAGGCCCAAGGTCAGTTGGAGAGAAGGGAGAAATAAATGAGTTTCTTTCTTACATTGCATATTTTTTAACCTACAAATCAGCTCTCGGAATGGAATGCTGGCAAATAAAATGTTTTGTGATCCTCTAAATGCAATTGCCATCTTGTCCAAGATTTTATTTGGAGGTAAGAGAAATGACTTAACCTAATTTTCTTGGCCCTTCACTGGCGGGGGAGACGGGCCTTCCTTCATTTCCTTTCCAAGTTTGATATTCATTACCTTTGTAGGGTGGGAGGTGGGAAATGTGGAAAGATGTATATGGTGTCTCCAAACAAATGCAGTGGTTTCTTGACTGCAACTAACTGAAATGACAGGCCCATTCCTGGAACGGCCTGGTCTGGAAGCAGAGACTTGTAGTTTCCAAGTCTGTGGGGTCACAGCTCTTCCATGCGTCAGGCTTAGTGGAATGGCTTGTTGATTGGACTGCAGCTACTGTTGATCAATGCTCAGTGGCCTTGTGAAGGGTCCAGAAGGATTGAGCTTGCTGCCATTGTGCCTGGAATGCTTCAGGCACAGCAAGTATCCTTTGCACCTAGGATACTGCAGACATGTTTCACAAGAGATACTGAAGCTGGGAGTCCTTATGCATCAGGAGCTAGCGTCCTCAAAGAAAGGTGTCTATGAAAACAGGAACAGTTGCCATTGCTCGCAGAGTTCTGTTTCTTTGTCCTTCCTTCTGCTAAACCATGTTTGTAAGAGGGCATTGATCTGGATGAAGAGCTTGTACTGGACTCAAGGAACCCAAACCAATAGGGAGCAGTTCACGCTAAGTGAAAGGAATTGCCCTGGGAGCACGCTTCTGAAACAAATGGCTATGCTTCTGTCTGGTACAGCAGCTGAGTGTAGGCTGTTTAGTCAGTCACAGGCAGCTGGCTGATGGAGATAAAGATCAAAGAGCTGTAACCAATTAAGTTGTCTTTTTGTCTTACTTCCATTTTCTGTCCAGAAATGCTGTCTGACCACAACACAGGTCAGAACTCTGAGTCTCTTCTGGTTCCAAGAGCTGTCTGCTCCTAGTATCATTTGTTTTTACTTTGTTCCTCAAATAAAGGAAGTTATATTTAAACTTATATAAGGTTTTCTAGGGACTTTCCCTCCTTCCTTCTTCTTTTCCCTTTTTCCTCCCTCTCTTCCTCCCTTCTTTCTTCTAAACAGAATCTTTATATGCTTTATCTTTCCTGCTCCCTTCAATGCCTCATATTTCAAAAGCTTGGTTCTCAGGTTGGAACTATTAAGGGATGGTGACTCTTTCAAAGGAGGAGGAGCCTAAGGAGAGGTACTTAGATCATTTATCCTTGAGGGGGATTATGGGACTGCAGCTTATTCTTTCTCTCTTTTACTTCCTGGTCATGATGGGGGCAGCTTTGGCTTCATTAATCATTCTTACCCTGATGAGCTGTGTCACCCAAATCAATAAACACCCTCTCCCAACCCCCCAGCCTGAATTAGAACATCTAAAAGTATAAGCCAAAGCAAGCATTTTGTGTTCATGGGTGAACTAACACAGGTATTTCATTATCACGAGGAGAAGCTACCTAGCACATTTCCCATCATGAAATTTGTGTGAAGATTATCAACTTCTATTTAGAACAAAGGGCTGCTTGCTCTGTCAAATAATTTTTTATCGCTTATGTCGGAAATCTAAAAGCAAACGTTTAACAAATTTTATTTCTTGGTCCTACAATCACATAGCTCTTCATTTGCCTTTTTGTTGTTTTGTTTTGTTTTTGTTTTTATCCCAGATCACCCACTCTTAACTAGGCCCAGTATAAATCCTCATACAATCTGTTCATAAAGCACATTGGGCTGTTTGGTATACATCTATACTATGCTTATATGAATGTCTTTGTGGCATAAATTGCTGAATTGTCTTTTCTTTTTTTTTCTTTCTTGCCAGTCCTGGGGCTTAAACTCAGGGCCTGGTCATTTTCCCTGAACCTCTTTATACTCAAGGTTAGTTCTGTACCATTTGAGTCACAGCTCCACTTGTGGATTTTTCTGAGTAGTTTATTGAAAACAAGTGTCTCATTTACTTTCCTGCCTGGGCTGGCTTCAAACCATGAGCCTCACATCTCAGCCTCCTGAGTAAATAGGAATTATAGATATGAGCCACTGCTGCTAGGTTGCCCTTTTTTTTTTCTTTTCACATATAACATTTCTAGGGTTATTACTAACATGAGTTGGCCTCTTCCACTCCTCCTCCATAAGCACCCCTTGGTCAGTGGGAAGGCAGTCTCCTAGGTAGACAAGATGGAAGATCATTATGATGTGGCCCTATAAGTACAGCCACATAAAATAACAGGTAACACAAAGGCAATCCCTGCTCCGAATAAAGTAATGCTTGAAAGACCTCTGCCATGGGCCTATGTGGCTCTCTGGACTTCCCATCACAGTTATGCCATGGCTGTAATTACACTGTTAGGAACATCCAAGAGCTTGTCGGTGAGGAGTAGGCTCCATTGCTCATGGCTGCAGCCCTCGTGCACGGCCCAGTGTGTGGAAGTCAGAAACGGTTCATTAATATTCATGGAATGCATGCAGTCCTGGGGCTTGAACTCAGGGTCTGGACACAGTCCTTGAGCTTTCTCTAGTCTAGCGCTTTACCACTTGAGCCACAGCACCTCTTCTGCCTTTTTCTGTGTATGTGGTACCAAGGAATTGAACCAAGGGCTTTGTGCAAGCTAAGCAAGCACTCTACCACTAGGCCACACTTCTGGATGCAAGGAGGGATTTATAGGTATATTATTTTGTAAAGATTCAAAGAACAGGGTTGGGAGTCAGGAAAAAACCCTAAAATTCAGTCCTCACAATACCAGTTTGCAATGCAACCTATATGACCCTATTATCTTTCTGGAAAATGGAATAGCACAGAAGAGTGATGAAGCAATATGATAAGGGAAAAGAAGTGCAAGATATTTTCTAAACTTAGTAGGATCTCAATAAATGGAGCTATTTTTCAGCCAGGTGCCAGCAGTTCATGCCTGTAATTCTAGTAACTTAGGTGGCTGAGATTACACTTCAAAGCTAGCCTAGGCAGCCATGAGACTCATCTCTAATTAATTACCAAAAATCCAGAAGTGGAGCTGTGCTTTGAGTGGTAGAGTGCTAGCCTTGAACAAGAAAGCACTGAGTTCAAGCCCCAAGACACCTATCACACCTACCACACACACACACACACACACACACACACACACACACACACACACATACACACACACACACCACAAAGAAAGAAGAAGAAGGAAGGAAGGAAGGAAGGAAGGAAGGAAGGAAGGAAGGAAGGAAGGGAGGAAAGGCTATTTTCAACCCCATCCCTTAGTGTGATTTGAGAGTAATCACAGATTATCTATCTATATATCTGTCTGTCTGTCCGTCCGTCTATCTATCTATCTATCTATCTATCTATCTATCTATCTATCTATCTATCTATATCTGCATACACACTACATACTTATATGCATCCGAGAAGCCCAGAGGCTACATATGTCCCACCATCTATTTCTGTGAAATTTTATTAGACCACAGCCATATTCATTTGCCTCTATATTGCCTGTGGTCACTTTTAAATAGCAACTTCACATAGTGAGATAGAAGTTATCTAACTTCTCAGAGCCTAAAATATTTACTCTCTGTCCTGTACAGGAAAAGTTTCCCACCACTGGCCTAAGAGGGCCTAGATTATCCATGTTAAAATCTATCTATCTATCTATCTATCTATCTATCTATCCATCCGTCCATCCATCTATCAATTATCTGTCTCTCTTCTGTCATTTATCATCTATCTACTTCTTGTTTCTCACCTTTAATTAACAGTGACTTATGTACCTCAACAATCAGGTAAAGAAGTGAAAAGTGTATGAGTGTGTATGTGTGTGTATAAACTCTTAATAACCAGATAACACATTCTTGATATTCACAAAAGATCCTACAGGTGTCTCCCCTAAGGTTCTCAAAGTCTGACTTCTCACCAGTAGGTAAAACAAGTAAATAAACAAAAAGAAAATGGGCTTTGAAGAAATTAGGAGGTCTCTAAATCACTGACTCCTGGCCTCCATTCACAGCTAAGTAGCAAGTCCTATAATTTAACTGTGACATGAAATTTAGCCTTGAGCACACAGAGCTCTCTTTTCTTAAGCAGCAGAGCTCTGAGGTTATATTATAGAAGCAAGTAAGAAACACAGTCCAGAGCCTCTGAAACTAGGAGCTTCCGCCCTCCCTAAGCCTCTCCTTACCCAAAGCTTGGTTTATAAAGAGCATCAGCATTTACCATTAGAATACCTTTTCCTACTCAGGTTCTGTATGCAGAAAGAATTGGATACATTTGTCAAGCCAACCTAGAAACAAATACAGACTGAAAATGCAAAGAATCTGAAGACAGGGATTTTGTTTTGATGCATTTCCTCTGTTTTTAAGAGGTAAACTTCGGTAGTTATAACTTTCTCTAAAAGGGCCTGTTCTTTCTTTTTCTTGTAGTACTGTGGTGTGAACTCAGGACTGTAAAAATTTCTAAATGGGTACTCTTGCCACTGAGCCATACCTGAGAAAATTACATGGTGGTGAATGGGGGACAGTTACACCTTGGTGGCACCGGAGGAGGATCTGGAGCAGCAGCAGCGTAAGAAGTTGAGACTAGTTCCTGCTACAGAGCTGTGTAGTACACACTCCCCATAGATACACACTCCACCCACAAAATCACTGATGCTGCTTGCCTGTGAGTCCGCATACCTGTGAAAAAGGAGTCAGAGAGATATAAATAACATACATATCTCAGTCAGTTCTGGATGATATAACAAATTTCCATTGTCTGGGTAGTTTATAAGCACCAATAGGAAAGGTTTTTGTTTGTTTGTTTTGTTTTGTTTTAATGGCTCTGGAGGTCAGAAATTTAAGGTGCTACAATGATGTTCATTGCAGCACTATTTACCATAACAAAGATATAGAATCAATCCAGATGCCCCTCAGTAGATGATTGGATCAAGAAGATGTGGTACTTATACACGATGGAATTCTATGCTGCCATCAGAAATGACATCACCCCATTTGGAAGGAAATGGAAAGACTTGAAAAAAATCATATTAAGTGAAGTAAGCCACACCCAAAGGAACTTAGGCTCAATAGTTTTCCTCATTTGTAATAACTAGTACACCTACGACTCTCCTAGCAGAGGATTACAACAGTGGGAAACCTAGATATGTAAGGTCATATAGGATGAGACTAAATGAAAGGATCTCTTGGATATGGAAATAAGAGCTTTATCTTGTATGATTGTTGTTCTTAATGTACTATGTTATTTCTCTTCTCTTGTTGCTATTTGGTTAATCTCATATTGTTACTGTATCTGACTTTGTTACCTGACAAATTATATATAGGTTTATTAGTTTATTTGAAATAGGAAAGGGAAGGGGGGGAATAAGATGATTGGGAGGGGTGGGGGGAGGGAAATGGTGACAAAAACATGAGAAGGCGTATCACTGTGTGAGGAGTAATGCACTTACTATCTGGTGAATGTAACTGTAACCCCTCTATATATTACAATAAAAAATAAGAAATGTAAGGTGTAGCAGATCCAACATCTTGTGAGGGCCACTTTCTGGCTTGCAAATAAGCTTCTTTCTATTGGATGTCTTCCCATGTTGGAAAAAGACTAGTGATGTTTCTGGAGTCCCTTTGATAAGAATATTCATACAACTTATGAGAACTCTGCCCTCCTGACCTATCCTACCAAATCCCCATCACCTTGAACCATCAACTTGGGGGTTAGGGTATGGATATATGAATTTTGGACCATACAAACACTTGACCTATGGCCATAGAGGACTCAACAGAAGCAAAAACAAGGGAAGAAGTTGAGACACCTCCAGACCTCAGTGGCATGCAAAGGTCTTGTGTAACCCATGGAGTCAGGAGGTTCTAGCAGGTGAGGCCTCACCTTTTGCTGTGGGGCCTTCTAATTGGATGAGGCCCATCCATACCATGTTTCTGGAAGAAGGAATTAAGACTACATTATCAACTTTCCTAATTACATGTCTAATCTGCCAGGCCAGATTGTAGACTGCATGGCCCACAATCACTGTATGAATCAATTCCCCCCCAACTCCCATCATGTGTGAGTGTGTGTGTGTGTGTGTGTGTGTGTGTGTGTGTGTGTGTCTGGTGGCAGCAATGATCCTGTTCTCAGAGATAGTGAATGATTTCTCATTTGTAGGACTATGCAGTAGAGATATTGTAGAAGCAGAATAACTTTTTAGCTGTTTCTGGGCTAGAAATTGATAATAAAAATATCTAAGAATTCTGCTCAGAAACAAACATATATACACACACGCTGCATACACATCAAATGGGGGTTTTTAATTTCAGTATATTCATGGTTTACCTGAAACATTATTCTGAGTGTCACTGAATGATGATTCTTTCAATGCTATAATCTGAGAAAGTCTTTTTCTCTTGCCTAGAACTAGAGAGAAGTTGTACTTTTCCCCTTAATCTGTCATTACTTTATTATACCACTTGCTACACCTGAGAGAATCACATGGTGGTGACTGTGGGACAGTTACACATTGGTAGCATTGGTGGGGGATCTGGAGCAGAAGAGTCTCAGAAGTTGAGACTAGTTCCTGCTATGGCGCTGTGTGCAGCCACCAAACTGCCCATAGACACACACTCTACCTCTGAAATCACTGGTGCTGCTTGCCTGTGAGTCTGCGTACCTGTGAAAAAGGAGTCCGAGAGATATAAATGACATAAAGAATATTCTTTTTCAAAGGAACATTTTATATTTTAATATTTAGTTATTTAGCTTTAGTACTGGGGTTTGTATCCTTGTGTTCTCAGCTAGCTTCTTTCTTGCTGAAGGCTGGCACCTCTACCACTTCAGCTATAACTTCCTTTCCAGATTTCTGCTGGTTAATAGAGATAAGACTATCATAGACTTTTTTTTTTTTTTGCTGCCTATGTTGGCTTTGAACCACGATCCTCAGATCTCAGTTTCTTGAGTAGCTAGGTTTATAGGTATGAACCACTGGTACCTGTCTTGTGACACATTTTAATATTTTTCTTTAAAGAGAGGAGAAAAATAAATGTCAGGATCAATCTTGTCTAAAAGTAAGGATGTCCTTATATAGTCATGGAGAATTCTCAAACCTAACCCTTTTTCTACTACGTGGCTCAAAAATAGGTCCTGGAGGCCAGACAATCCTAGATATTCAGGATGCTGATATCCAATCATTGCAGTATGAAGCCAGGCTGGTCAGGAAAGTCCAAAAAACTCTTATCACCAATTAACCACCAAAAAGCTGGAAGTAAAGTAGTAGAGCCAGTCGGTAGAATGCATGAAAGTTCAGATGCAGTACTCAGGGCCAGAATTCAAGCCCTGGTACGCACACACACACACACACACACACACACACACACACACGAACATGAAAATAGGCCTTGGTTCTGGTGGCCCTTTCTCTTGCTAGAGCCTAGAGTGATGGTGGCTATGAAGGCTGCGCACTGTTCACTAATCTTGGGTTACCTCCTCTTGAGTAAGTGCAATGTTTGTATTTCTAAAAAAGCTAGCTCTGGGTATTCTGAATCTCTAATAAAATTCAAAATGACAGATCAACTTTTTTCTTTTTTAAAAATCGGACAAAGAACAGAAAGCCGATGTGATTTCTTCAAATTAGAGGGAGATGGGAATAGCACTGAAGACTCCGCTATTAGTGTAGACTTCAATCAGTTTCTCAACTTGACATACAACTGGCCTTTTCATGAATGTTTTGATCCCCTCTAATTCTCTAATGTGTGTTTCAGAATATTTTGGATTTTGCTTTATTTTCTTAGGCCAGTAAAGGACCTCTAATGTTTCCATTCACCTTATTTTTACATTTTTTTATTAATGAATTTCTTTTTTTTCTAGACCTATTTCTATGTGAAGGAAGTGTGGGTGTAGCTTTGGAGTAAGCTATGTGTCTGTGGTCCATTTTCTTTAACTGCGAGAATAATTTTAAGAAACTACTTCTGGCCCATGGACAGCTAAGCAGTTCAGCAAATAGGAGTCAGCATGAAGGGCTGTGGTTTTTCTCTCACACCCTCCAAATCCCTACCCAGAAGAGTCTGGCTCCCTTACAAGAAGTTTCAGAGGCCTTTGCATTTCTCCAACATAATTGTTTACAATTTTAACGAAGTGATTTACTGTGTGGTTCAAGGTTTACACTAGTCATATATGCTAGTTATCCATCTCATAAAAACAATGACTTCCTAAAAAAGAGTGTCTCAGTATGTTTTCTGCTACTATAAGAAAACACCTGCAACTGAGTATTTATAATGATAGGTTTATCCTCCCATAGTTCTGAATGCTAGGAAGTCCAAGATGTTGGCATCTGGTGAGGGCCCGATGGCTGTGTCACCCCATGGCAGCAAGCAGAAGGACAAAGAGGCAAAGGGACCAAACCCACACTTTGACAACACCACAGTCTCCCACAGGGTAGAGCCTTCATGGCTAATCACCTCTTGGTACTGTTACAATGGCAGTTACATTTCAACATGTATTTAGGTGGGGATAAGGGAACAATCTTGGCAGCTGCATGAGGTTCTAGCTCAGAAGGGCCTCACGCTGGTTTAATTCTGTGCTGGCACCTCAACATTCTTTTTTTTGTTGTTGTTGTTGGCTGTGAGGCTTGAACTCTAGGCCTGCACACTGTCCCTAGGCTCTTCAGCTCAAGGCTACCACCTTACCCCTTGAGCCACAGCCCCACTTCCCATTTTCTAGTGGTTAATTGGAAATGAGTGTCACAGTCTTTAATGCTTTGAACTTCATCCTTTTTTTTTTTCCGCCAGCTCTAGGCTTGAGCTCAGGGCCTGAGCACTGTCCTTGATCTTTCTCAAGACTAGAGCTCTACCACTTGAGCATCAGCACCACTTTCAGCTTTTTCTTTTTCTATGTATGTGGTACCAAGGAATCAAACCCAGGTCTTTGTGCATGCTAGGCAAGCACTCTATCACTAGGCCCAACTCCCAGTCCTGGTCCCAACATTCATAATCACTTTTTTTTTTCCTTTGGCTGTTCCTGAACTCAGGGACTGGGTGCTCTTCCTGTGCTTTTTTTGGAGGTAAGGCTAGCACTCTACCACTTTAGCGTTACCTTTATTTCTGGCTTTTTGGTGGTTAATTGGATGTTAGAGTCTCATGGACTTTCTTGTCTTGAGCTGTCTTTGACCTTTGATCCTCAGATCTCAGCTTCCTGAGAAGCTACAATTACAGTATGAGCTACCAGTGCCTGATCTTAAGACCCTTTGTTCAAATTACACATAATTTGAACACTTGACGTTGTAGTGTTGAAATTCAAGTTCCAGATTGTAGTGTGACTAAGTTCATGAAGATTAAAGAAGTGTTCCTACTTCCACCTAGATACTGCTATAGTAAGCACAGCTGAAACTCATTATCTCAACATAGGCAGATCCTGGAAAGAGGACCTCTATTTCAGGCTGAGTTCTCAGGAAGCTGAATCTGAGATGGAATCCTTAGTGAGTCCTCTTGGGACAGCACCTGTCAAGAAGGGGACAAGCTTATCCAGAGAGGCTTGAGACGTTCATGCATATTCGGGGAAGGCTGAGGGCTTGGCTGTCTATGGTATCATTTTCTCCATATCAGGTCTCCAACCCTTCTCTCTGCTTCACAAAGAACTCTCCTGATGGCTCCAGCGAGAGTAGGTGGAAACTCTCACTCTCCACCTAGACCTAGCTGTATCTCCCTCTTGTAACACCCTGGTGTTACAAGATCCACCTAGATATGACAGGTGCCACATTGCCCCCTCTTCTGTGGAGGCCCCATCAATAAACCTCCTTGTAAATCTCCTTCTGTACCTGACTGTCTCCATGTGGTTTCCTGGTATGGCTGAGATGGGTTCTAACATTTGGGTTCTTACATTGGGATGGGTTCTTACTGTCTGTCCCTGCCTGAACCAGGCTCTTGCTTGGATGTTGAATGTTCTCTAAAGGCCCATATGCTAAAGGCTTGCTCACCAGCATGATGCTATTGAGAGGAAGTGGTGCCTACTGGAAGGAATTTAGGTCATTGGGAACATTCATGCCCTTGAAGGGATCCTTGTCCTTCTTTCTCTCTTCTTGGAGATGAGGTGAGAAGCTTTGTTCTATTAGGACTTCCCCAGAGAACAACGCCTTCCCCGTTTCCTTTTCATAAAGAACAGCATGTGGCTTTACCAGAAATCACCTGCCTGAAACTAGTAATCACGTGAGTATTGATCACCTGACTCTGAGTCAGCATAAGACTCCAGACTCTGAGGTCACTTCCTTATCTGCTGAGGTCACTTCCTGAACTACCCTGCTCAAGCCTCCTTGGGACACTGAGAGGTTTCCCTGGTTCTGGGATCATTTCCACATCTACTATGGTCCTGCCTACTCCTTTCCCTCTATAATCTGGCTCAACCCAAGTCTCTCCCTTTTTTTCCTTCCCTTCACTCTCCTCACCACTCTATCTCATGCAGGTTAGTCATTTGCTCTCCCCCCAACCACAATAAATTCTTCTCTGCCTGAATCACATGGCACTTTTCTTTTTCTTCCCTGTTTTACCTCACACTCCTGCCTTGATATGCTGTCTTGCTTCAGGCCCAAAGCCACAGGGACAATTGATCTTGTATCAAAACCACCATAAAGGTGAGAGTTTTCTATAAGTTAATTATGTCAGATATTTATTTACAGTAACAGAAAACTAACACATAAATTTTCTAGGATTTAAAGAGTATTGGGGGGGGGGTTACTGCCCACCATCCCAGCAGAGCTACATTTCATATGTGGGGCTCCACCTTCTCAAGAATTTGAGACTCACTTTTCTATGGAAAGGGCCTCCTGGCCCTGATTACTCTGAAGGGTCAGAGGAAGACAATGGGTGTTATCCATTTGAAATTTCCCTTGGGCTCAGTAGGCAGCTCTGCCAAACTTGGTAGCTTATCTCATAATACTGTTTCTCAATGCCACCGCTGTCTGAGGCTGGAGTGTCTGCGTGGTCCATTTTTGGTTTCCATCCACATACTGAGCTGACCTTGTTAGACAAATGTCAGCATTATCCCTCCTTTATCAGCTGGCCAAAGAGGGGCCTCTGTACCACATGGGACTGTGTCACAGATGAAGGAAGGAAATTGTAGTTCAGTGGCTGGAATGGGTTGGTACCTGCTCAGAAGGCTTGCCTGTGCCCTGTGGTCTTGCTCACATCTTACTCATTACTGTGTTGTTTCCATGTTATGACGGGTGGCTTAGCTGAGCCCATGCAACCTTACAATTTGGTAGATCTGACAGAATTCAGATAGGATGGGCAGTTCTGGCTGTGGGGTACCTTGGTGATACAACATTGACTCTCTAGTTGTACCAGGCTTACTAGTTTGCCAGCAGCAGTTTTCCAAGAAATATGTCCTTCTTTCCTTCAGAGGGCATGACCTTGATCTGAAACCTTAGGGGACTGTGTTGTGAATCTTCTGTTGAAGCTGTGCATTCCACGAGCATCTTTCCTGACACCAGTTCCTCCTGTATCATAGAATCTTCTCTATACCCACTCAAAGATGACAGCCTTGCCAGGTGTTAGTGACTCATGCCTGTAAGCCTAGCTACTCAGGAGGCTGAGATCTGAAGCTGGCAATTCAAAGCCAGCCTAGGCAAGAAAGTCCCCGTGAGACTTAATTTACCACTCAAAACACAGAAGTGGCACTGTGGCTCAAATGGTAGAGTGCTAGCTTTGAGCATAGAGAGGCTCATGGACAGTGCTTAGGACCTGAGTTCAAGACTCACAACTGATGAAAAACAAAAACAAAAAACTGATTGCCTTGTTGGGTGCCAGTAGCTCATGCCAAATATCCTAATTACTCAAAGGATGAGATCTAAAAATCACCAGCACAGGCAAGAAAGTTCATGGGAGTTTAGGTTTTTTTTGGGGGGGGGCTGGTCCTTGCCTTGAACTCAGAGCCAGGGTGCTTTCCTTGAGCCTCTGTGCTCAAGGCTCTAGTGCTCTACCAGTTGAGTAGCAGCATCACTTCTGGATTTTTCTGAGTAGTTTATTGAAGAATCTCATGTATTTTTCTGCTCAGGCTAGCCTCCTGAGTAGGTAGAATTACAGGCATGATCTGCCAGCATCTGGCTTATGAGACTTATATTTTCAATTAACTACCAAAACTCAAAGTAGAGTTATAACTCATGTGGTAGAGCACTAGCCTTGAGCAAAAATACTCAGGGACAGTACCCAGTTCCTGAATTCAAGCCCCAGGAATGACACCAAAAACAAATCACAAATAAACGAGCAAAAAATCCCTGAACACCCTGATGTGTCTGATGTGTGAGTGTTGAATTGTGTTCTCAAAAAGATATTGTCCAAGTCCTAACCCTCATTCCCTCCACACATCATATTGTTGATATAATCTTACTTGGAAATAGAGTTCTTGAAAATGTTATTAAGGATCTGGAATTGATATCATTCTATATTTGCGTTGGGTCCAAAAGTCAATGACAAATATCTCCAGCAAAAGGAGGACTGACACACATAGGAATATATGAGGTAACTGGTAAGTGACCATGTGATGATGGAGATTGGAGACCAAGGAGACTTCAGATACAGGAAGGAAAGAAGAAAGAAAGCATTTTCCTGGAAATGTTACATGGACAGTGGCCCTCTGACACTTTGATTTGAGACCTCTGGACTCTATAACTGTGAGAAAATGCTTTGTATGTTGTTGTAAGCTACCCTGTTGCTTCAATGGCTCTAGAAAATACTGTACAAATGGTGTCAAATCCAGATGGTTCAACATGACTTTCCAACTTCCTGATGGTACAAGAATGATATGAATTCGATGTAAACTGAATTGAAAACTTTGAATCTGGACCTTTTGCTAGGCTAGTGACATGGCCCAGTTTCTATCTGGATGCTGGGTTGCAGTGGGTCCTTGAAGCTCTGTCAGCCCAGTGATCACATGGGGAAGCAGCAGATGCAGTTCTAAGGGAAGTGTAAAACTTCTCCACAATCAAATGGATAAATTGTTTGCTTTTTACTTTAAATAGGGAACTGCTTTCTAAAACTAAAACACCTTGAATTGTCCCCCAATAAAATCTCCGTTTGTACTAGTTTTTGAATGATTTTATTGAGAAGTGTGACAATCTGTCAATGTGAATAAAAGGGAAGTGAAGAAAAAAAAAAAGAATGGCTCTCGTTTCCACATTTCTTTTACTTACTCTCTTTGTTGCAGGAGTGTAGCATCAAGGCTTGCACATGGCTTTCATCCTTGGTAGACCCACTGACCAATGAAAATGAGAAATATGTTCATGATCAAATACTTTCATTCTAGTCTCTAATTCCAGCTACTTAGGAGGTGTAGGCAGAACATTTGTGAGTTTGAAGCTGCCTTAGAGAAGAGTGTAATAACAACTGAGAACTCTCAATACTAATATCAACTTGGACCTTGTATCCAACCTTCCTCAGAGTATTCTGGCATTATCATTTCTCCAAATCAGTAACCACAGGTTATTGGAGAAGGGCAGAAACCAGCTATACTCATCATGTATTATGACTCTTAGTCTTGTTAGCCTGACCTTCTTCAGAGGGCTTTGTGACTTTTTCAAGGATGGCTTTCTTGGCCTCTTGCCCATTAATTCTTTGATAGCCACTGGTTAACATACTAAGCAATCTCTCCTCATTTCTTGCTTCGGGGCATTTTTTTCTCCTATTACCTCATTAGGTCTATGCTCTATTATTGTGTTATATTGTATTCATGATGATTGACATGAGCAGCAGTAGTACAGTGTATACTATGATACTATATATAATTATATGATATAACAATTATTAATAATTTATTAAAGAATACATAATAAAATTATGAATATTATGTTATCATACATTTCATAACTAGATGCATGCTAAATTATATTCCATAGAGTATGTTTTATCCCGATGTTCATTGCAGCCCTATTTACAATAGCAAAGATATGGAACCAACCCAGATGTCCCTCAGTAGATAATTGGATCAAGAAGATGTGGTATTTATACACAATGGAATTCTATGCTGCTGTCAGAAAGAATGACATCACCCCATTTGTAAGGAAATGGAAAGACTTAGAAAAAATCATATTAAGTGAAGTAAGCCAGACTCAAAGGAGTATAGGCTCAATGGTTTCCCTCATTTGTCATAATCAGTAGAAACCTTGGGCTCTCCTAGCAGAGATTTACAATAGAACAAAACCTAGATACGTAAGGCCAGATAGGATGAGGCTAAATGAAAGGACTCCCAGGATATAGCAACAAGAGGCATATAATGTGTCATTGTTCTTAATGAACTATGTTTTTTTATCTCTTTTATTCTCTCTGGTTATCTCATATTGTTACAGTATTTCACCTTGTTATCTGATATATTGTATATATGCTTATTTGGTTATTTGAAATCAGATAGGGAAGGGGGAAAAACAAGATGTGGTGAGGGGGGGAGGGAAATGGGGACCATGTCATGAGAAAGGGTATCAATGTTTGTGAAGTAATGCACCTTCTATCTGGCAAATATAATGTAACCCTTCTATTAATTACAATAAAAATATATTTAAAAAACCAAAAAAGAATATGTTATATCCATTAATTTCACTGTTAAGAACAACAGGATATGTTATATTCCATTGATTTCGTTATTAAGAACAAGATCTTTCTAAGCTCTTAAAAAGAAGGCTATGCAGGCAGGCATTACCTAACCGCAGGACACAGTTTGAGAACTGAGTCATTAAATGATCTGTTGTTTTGTGAGCACCATAGTGTCTCATTGTACATACTAAGACAGATACAACATTAACATCCTTAGACCGTATGGACACAGTGCCGTGGGTGCTGTGTGTAGTTAGATGTGTGGTAGATGATTATGACTGTATTTAAGATGTAGGTATAGAGTAACCAGAAACTTCATTTAACTGTGACAGAGCCCAAAGAAACACCAGAAAACTATTATCTCAGTCTTTGTGAATCCAGGGCCTGGATTCTGGCAAGAAAATGTTTTGTCCTCCTCCCCTAAGCAAGCAAGCTATGTGGGAGAGGCTCAACAAGAACACACGCTGGCACATTTCAGACACCTGCTCCAGCAGTGGCAGCACTGAATGAACTGTAGCAATAAAGGCATAGAAGATGTAGGGCAGAACGCAGCTTGATCGTCATGAGGGTATCTCACTGCACTGTGGATCCTTAACACAAGGGTGTGGGTGGGTCATCCACATTGCTCTGACGTTGGCCCTCAAAGAATCATGGCAATGGAAATAGACTTCTGTTCTGAGGTTGTTTTAGTTTTTGCCTTTTGCAGATTTGCCACACCAACTGGGTTTCACTTAGACACATTGTTCAGTTGGACTTTGCTCCTCTGTGTTCTCTGACTGAAAGAGGAGGCAGAAGTTAGCACAGAGTAAAAGTAGGATAAAGAAATGTAATTGTACTGCTGATACTCAAGACTTTTCTGTTGCAGTGCTGGGCTTAGTTCTCTGGAACAAGGGAACCTATTTTATTTTGAGCCCACAAATGGGCTTCAGTTCCAAGCTTGTCTAAAATGTAAGGTTTTGCACATTTATTAACTAGTAAAACTCTGGAAACTTTTGGCTTTGGAGCCCAGGCAAAGTTTATAGGCAATGTCACTAGTGGCTTTATTAACCCTTCAGGGTGGGCTGGAACACGTATTTACTTCTGATTTGTAGTGGGACTAGGCAGTGTTTTCTCTTCACCGCCCCCCCCCCCCCCAACTGAGTTCTCATAGTGACAGCAAACATCTTTAAAGGCACATGTGACCCAACAGCCTATTCAGTATACAATCATTTGCAATGTTAAATATGCTTATTTAATTTAAAACTTCTTCTTATCATTATTCTTATTCTTTTATGCTGATCCAGGGACTTGAATTCAGGGCCTGGGCACTGTCCCTAAGCTTTTGTGGTCAAAGGAAGTGTGCTACCACTTGAGTCACAGTTTCACTTCTCTCTCTCTCTCTCTCTCTCTCTCTCTCTCTCTCTCTCTCTCTCTCTCTCTCTCTCTCTCTCTCTCTTCATTTGACAGTTAATTGGAAATAAGACTCTCATGGACTTCCCTGCAGAGGCTGGCTTCAAACCACAATGCTCAGATCTCAGTTTCCTGAGTATCTAGGATTACAGGCATGAGCCATTGGTATCTGGGAAAAACGTATTATTTTAATTACACATCTTTAGAGTACAGGATAATAATCTGATACATTCATGCAATGATCACATGATCGACTTACAGGTACTTAGCATTTTTGTTGTTGTTTGTCAGTAATGGGGCTTGAACTCAGGGCTTGGGTATCTCCTTAAACATTTCTCTCTCTCTCTCTCTCTCTCTCTCTCTCTCTCTCTCTCTCTCTCTCTCTCTCTCTGTCTCTCTCTCTCTCTCTCTCTCTCTCTTCATTTGATAGTTAATTGGATTCAGTGATGCAAGTCTGTGATGCTAGCTACTTGGGAAGAAGAGATTAGGGGATCTTAGTTCAATGCTAGCCCAGGCATAAAAATACATGAGGCAAGGAAGCCCTTGTCTGTCGGACATAGAGAGGCACAAGTAGGATGCTTGCAGCCCAAGCCATCTGGGTATTAGAAGAGAACATATCATGAAAATAATCAACGTAAGGAGATGAAGGTAGGGTTTAAATGGTAGAGCACTTGCCTAGCAATCATATATGTATGATTATATATAATTATATACAATATACATTAGTATATACATATATATGTGTGTGTAGGTGTATATGTATGTGTCTATTCATGTATATTTTGTATATATGTATATATATTATATATATGACATACTTGTATATATATATATATATAAGTAAAACGGGACATTTAAATACATGTGTTCAATGTGTACTAATCAATAAAGGCAATTAATAATTCCATCTCCTTATCACTGCTTTGCATTTGGAGATTTCCACCTTCTCTTAACTTTTTATAAATATATAATAGATTAGTCTGAAGTAAACTCATCTCAATTGCTTACATTTCTATCACTTGTTCATGGGCTAATCTAACTGGAAATTTTCATTAATAATAGAAACCAGACTGCAAACTTGCTCCTCTTATATCCACCAGCCTCTTTCTTCTATTGACTGAAAGCAAGTCTTTGAGTTAACCTTAAAAAAAACTTCTTCAGTATTAAGACACTTGTTTCAGTCTTGATGAATTTTTTGTGGTTGTCATAATTTGTTTGCTTTGTGTTTTAGTACAAAGGTAAAATTATTGACCTTTTCACCCCAAACATATCTTTTCAGTTCTTTGCTCCACTCTGGCCTGGCATGGTCTGGTCTAGCCTTCTGCCTTACAGTTACCAAGTTGGAGGCTAGCAGGGATAAAGATTCAGGTCTTAGTGTAGATAATTGCTGAATTGTGGGGTAATATTTGTAGCTGTGCCCAGATTTTGTACAATGGTGCATTTTAGAGATAGGAAAATAAATAAAGAAGAAATGAATAAGTCAAAAGAGATAGTATCAGTGCCCTGAGGCTTGATTCAAACAACAGTGGGACAAGTAGAGACACTCTGGGGTAAGTCCCAGACTACGAAGCCAGTTAGGGATTTGAGGGCTGTTTTTGCTTGCCTTTTAATTTTGTTTTAAGGCAAGACATGATAAAAGAATCTTTCAGTATCTTTGTTCCCCTTTTCCTGTCCTTAATTCCCTTTTATTGGTTTCTCCTTCAGCTTTATACCTTTAGCTTAGCTGTGTTTGATGAGAAGTGGTTTTGGAATTACAATTCAGAAGTAGAAGAATTTTCCCTGCGCTTTGTTCCTGAATGAAGTAAAACCATCAAGTGCTGTGGTTTGGGGTCCCCTCTGCCACTTTCCTTTCTTTAAATTCTTCCTCACATAGGGTCTGAACTCTTGAGTCTGGAAACAATTGGTATCCTACCACTTTTTCTGTCACTTCCTTTATAAATTCCCTGAAATCATATTAAATTATTCTATCCTTCCTTGAAGGAATATTTGAACAGATGACTGTCTCCTGGTTGGCAATTTGTCATCTTTTCCTCAGGGTATGTGTGTCGTCATCATTACAGATAACAAGGGCTCCATTCCCTCCTCCTTTCCATAAGCAAGCAAACAGATCAGAAGTTTACACTCCTCAGCTATTTATTCAACAACCAGAATTTGCCTAGCAGTAGTGTGTGTGTGTGTGTGTGTGTGTGTGTGTGTGTGTGTGTGTGTGTTTTAGGGAGGTGCAGCCTGGGCAGGAGACAATAGAAAAATATTGTCTTTGTCGTTCAAGAACTTACAATTTAGTGGGGTAAACAAGATGGCCACATGAAAACAAACAAACCAAAAGGGAAAAGTTAAAATGAGAAAATAAGAAAAAGTACAGCAGTCAGGCAGTGTTAGCTCATGTCCGTAAGTCTAGCTACTCAGAAGGCTGAGATTAGGAAGGCTACAGTTTGAGGCTAGCCCTGGCAGAAAAGGTTGAGAAATGTCTTTTCAACTCACAGCAGTGTACTGTGGTAAAGCAGAATCAACTAGGGAAAAAGGAGACATGGTAAATTTATAATAAACTTACAGTGCTGTAAGATGAATCCACTTGGCAAGATACAGAGAAGCCACATTTTGAGAGGCTGAATTAGGAGTCTTTATTAGTAAACTGGCATCTGCAGGTGGACTCCTGTCACAAAGAACTACAACCCCTCGAATACACTTAACACTGTTAGAAAACTGAGTCGTGAAAGCAGGAGAGAAAAGAAAGAGCAGAAGAACAGTACTAACAACCCACATCAACCCCAAAGGAGAGCTGAAGTGGAATGCCATGTTGACTGAAGGAGAGTCAGGAGATAGAACACAGCAAATGAAACCTAGCATAATGGTGTCTATACTGGTCTGACCCTAAGATAGGGTCAGGTCAGGGTCACAGGAAACTCAAGAGTCTCCCAAATTCAAGGCATAGGACTGACAGGTCCAAGAGCCTATCATCCAAGTCCTTACCCCTGTCACTAGGAATTCAGGCATGTCCATCACATGGGAAGGTGGGGCTTCCGTGTCTTCTACCGTGAAGAGAAGATGGTACCAGTTAAACCCAATTTCTATCCATCCTGTATCCAAGACAGTACAGTTAGACCCAGCCTCCCCACTTCAACAAGAAATATTCATTTATTTAGTTCCCTTAAGTTTAAAGGGCCAAAATCATTTAAGGGAAAATGAAGCAGGATAAGTTGAGGAAAATGAGGCCTAACGAAAGCATCTCAGAAATATAGTATTTAGAAATATAGAAGCGTCATCTATGTTCCAAAAAAAAGCAACAAGATACATTCCTTCTTGAGAGATATATTTCTCACTTTAACAATTACCAATTGTCAGGTGGGATGTATGCCTTCCTGAAAGAAGTGCTTCCCCCCAAAATGCAACCTCCTACCCAAAATACAGATAATGGATGCTTTCCTTATCTCAAGGATAAGAATCTGTTTTTTGGCAGGATGTATTCTTACTTGAAAAGAATGCCCCAAATATCCAGAAACTCAGAAAGTATAGCACCAGGAGTGATGAGAGCAAAGATAAAACACCTACCTTTGCATAACTTTGAAGTAAGACCCCATATAAACACACAGCTAAGGAGCTACATGGCTTTCTCTGTTCCCTCCCTTTAAAAGAATCCATACTCTGTTAAGAGTGTGCCTGAGCCTTTCTGCCTGTCTGTTCATCTGCTTTTAGTCTGCTTATCTGTTTGCCTGCTTGCTTACTTACTTTGCAAAGTTCAAATTTTCTTACCCTTGTGACCTGTCCAGAAATTCTTATTCTGCAATCAAAGTCAAGGACCTTAAATGAGGAGTCCTTTTAAAGGGAAACTTCACAAACTTGCACCTGCATTTAATGACAATGGTAGTGTACCTGTTATCCCAAAGCAAGTGGAAGGCTGATAGAGGATCACAGGTCCAGGCCAGACCCCAGACCAAAATTCTGTGAGACTGTATATCCACTTAGACATGATGGATGAGCCTGTTCTCCCATCAACCAGAAGAAACCTAAAAACTAGGCAGAGGCTGGTTTAGGCACATACACAAATGAAAACCAGGCTAAAAGGTATACAGCAGTATCAGGCCAGCCTAGAAAGTTCAAGGCATTGAGTTCAAACTTCAAGATGGCCCTCTCCCCCAACAAAAGGTAGAAAGTACATCAAGCAAGAATTTGAGTAATTATCAATTAATTGCTAGGCTCTTAACTGAGCCTCATTGTTTTCTACAGCCTTATGAGTCAGAAACTGTGATTAGTCCTATTTTACAGGCAGGACGATGCAGGTCCTGTAGTTTTGCATGTGCAGTTGTAGGCCATAGGCCTAGATCTAGCTCTATGGGTTCCACCATGTCACATTCTTCCACATACAAAGGCAAGTATTGGTGATGGTCAGAGAAATATTTATCATATGGCACAGGCAATGCATACTAGAGGAAAAAGTAAAGAAAGCACCTTAGCCATTCATCACATTATAGCTTGAGATTTAAATACAGGGAAAATTGTGGTAAGGAGAGAGAGGTATGCATAATTAATCTCAAGCAAAGTGTGGCCTGGTTGAGCACTATCTGAGTTCTACGAAGGGTGCCAGAGACATTGTTGTGGTCACTGTTGTCACTTGAGGGATAATCTGGTCCCCATGAGGTGGTTTGTCCTGGTCAGGGTACAGCCTTATTATTCTAAGAAATTGTTCTCATTTAGGGGAAGTTCTGCCCTCTGAGGTGATGCTACTCCTTTCCTTCAAGGTAATTTTAATCTCTGTCAAAAAGATGTTATCAGTCAATCCTGTCCCTCCTGAAACCCAAAATGATTCCTGAAAAGACTGAGAGAGGAAAACATCAATAACAAAATGGAAGCAGGGATGCCAAGTTGTCCTCCTGCTTCTGGCCCAGATGAGTAGTCAGTGTTTTTTAGTAAAGGTAGTTTCAAGATGCACTAGCCGTACTGATAATCTCATCTGGTACTGAAGCCTGAATTTGCATGGATGGCCAAGTCTTTGCTGTTGATGTAGTAGAATCTCAGGGTCAGGTGGGTCTAGGAGAACAGAACCAATCTTTGAAACATATGCAGAATTGGGAGTCAGATGGGCATTTTAGGAAGGCAGGAGGAGTGGTTGAGTATATTATGAAGGAGAAGAAGAAAACCTAGGGAAGGTTTAGTCACAGAAGACAGGAACAAAATATGGAATTCAGTGTGGAAGATGCCAGACTCGAGCTGGAGAGCCAATGCTGACTATACTTTTTGGGTTGGCAAAATCTAGTAGGCCCGCTGTATGGGCTCTGTCCTGGAATGGGGCTGGTGCCAACAAAATGAAAAAAATAGGGTGCCTGGAGTTTGGTCTAGTGGTAGAGTGCTTGCCTAGCATGCACAAAGACCCGTGTTCAATTCCTCGATACCATATACATAGGAAAGTCAGAAGTAGTGCTGTGATTCAAATGGTAGAGTACTATCCTTGAGGAAAGCTCAAGGACAGTGCTCAGGCTCTGAGTTCAGTCCCCAGGACTGGCAAAATAAAAATAAAAATAGAAAATCCGGGCCGGGAGTTTGGCCTGGTGGTAGAGGGCTTGCCTAGCACGCGCAAAGGCCCGGGTTCGATTCCTCGGTACCATATACATAGAAAAAACTGGAAGTGGTGAAGTGGCTCAAGTGGCAGAGTGTTAACCTTGAGAAAAGCCCAAGAGCAGTGCTCAGGCCCTGAGTCCAAGCCCCATGACTAGCAAAAAAAACAAAAGAAAATCCCCTAATTGACTCCAATTTTTTATTTAGTGCTTCTTTTTGAAATTCCTTTGGTTTTGCAGTTACTTCGATTTTACTCATATTTGTAAGCAATGATTTTGAAATCATAATGGAGAAAAGCCAAAAAGAGAAATAGCAGGAGATCTATGGTCACTTAAGAGAGCTGAAGACAGATTCCACAGGGAAAGGGAGAAAACCCAATGACTTCTCCAAAAAGTTCTGCTCTGGATGTCTGGAAATGTGGTCCTGATGAAATGTCAGTGTGGGGAATGATCTCAGTTTTGGATAATCTGAGTCCAAGTCGTATTAGCAAAGCCAAGGGATGTGGTGCAGGTGGGGTATAGTGCGAGGTCATGGCTGGGGAACCTTTTCAAGAGGTTCCATGTTTCTACTCCCACATTCTTGTTTTAATTTTTCTTTCATCGTTCTGTTGAGTATGGTTACTAGATTTTTCTAGATCCTTCTCTAATTCCAACATACTTCTAATCTTGCCTCCACAGCCCTGTTTCCATCACAAGCTTGATACTACTGCCCTCCTGGGAAAGTAGTGCTGATTCCTCGCCAGAATGTCTCTTCCCTTCTAGCCACAGACTCCCTTGGTGCTCTGGGACTCACTCATTACAGATGGTCTGTTTAAACCCTGTTATCTTCACAGAGGGGACTCTGACTTCAGTTAGGGCTGTGATGATGCAGTATCCTAGCAGTCAGCTGCCAAAATCCAAGCAGACATATACGGTGACAGTTTCTGTTCACAGATAATATCATGTGTGTGGCTGCCGCTGACTGGAAATGTGGATCCTGTCAGAACCACTGAACTCACCCTGAAAACATGGCTGCAATGTGTTTCTGCACAGGCCTGAGCTGGCCAGAGGCCGGGACCCAGGCCTCGTGGTGGCGGGAGCTGTGAACATACTGACTGAAATATGGACCCTGTCAGAAACACTCCATCCATTCAGCCTATAGCCCTTGAGACCTGGAAGACTCCATGAAAGTCTCTTTGTGCTGAGACACTATGAATGTACTTCCATTGCTCCAGGTCCCCACTGTCCCCTCCAGTACAAGGATTTCAGAGGATTCCACCTCTGAAAATGGGTTGCAGAAACACGGTGTTAAACAACGACACAAAAAGGAAGATCATTGTTTGTTTTTTTTGTTTTTTTTTTTTTTTTACCATGGCTCTTGCAGGGGTCTCAACAGGAGACCAAAGTTAAATGGAATCTATCTTGTTTATCGTCAAACTAAAACTTTAATAATTTACATGGATCTGCTTCAACTTTTATTGAAAAAAGTAACCTGATACTATTCAATCCTCTATTTCTATGACTATTTCTATTTCTGTTGTTTGTTTCTTATGTCTCCACCTTACAATTTCCACTTTTTCTTGGAAATAGTTCCAATTCAGCTTTGTAGAATGAAGGCTTATGCCCTATCATGAACCTCAAAGCTGAATTAAGTTACCACTTTGTTGTGAGTTTGTCTTCGGATAACAAGTAAGATTTAGAAGGTGACTTTTGGTTGAAGGCCCTCTAACTCTGCTGGGCTCTACATGTACTGAACTTATATGCTCCAAAAAGGTACTCAAACAATGTGAATAAAGAAATTAAAAGCAGTCTGTGTCCTTACCTTGTAAGAATCTATAATGGGAAATAATTGGAAAATTATTTTCAGAAAGTATTTATAGGAAAAATACTTACATATGTTATATATTAAGCATGATGAATAAGAATAAATTTATAGTAGTCATTACTTTAAAATCTATAATTTTTCTGTGAATTTTAAACAATTGGGCATAGCTGGGCACCAGTGACTCACACTTCAAATCTTAGTTATTTGGAAGGCCAACCTTGGAGGAATCATTTGTAAGGCCAGCCTTCAAAATTCCTTCTCACTGGAAAGCTGGACGCAATGGTGTATGTCTACTATTTTAGCTTCCATATTAGGGGAAGCCTGACATAGGTAGATTATGACCAGACAGGAAGTAAAACTTTACTGTATCTTAAAAATAACCACAAAAAGACAAGATCTGACTCATTGGAAAGAACACCTGCATAATAAATGTGAAGCCTTAAGTTCAAAGCCCAGCACTGAAAAAAAATGTCATAAAGAAATTGCTAACTATGGACCTATTAGGAATTACAGATGATTATTTAAAAATTCTCCACAATTTAAAATTTTTTCCTCTGGTGAATATGTGCACTCAAAATTTAAATAGGACAAGAACAACTCAAAAGAACTTTTGCTTTCAGTCACTTTTGTACTTTTCCCTTGCCTACTCTCTCTCCATATAACTAAAAGTCCTGGACCTTATGTATAAAACCAACATGAAAACTCTGAAGTACTGCTGGGTGATAGTCCAGTTGGGAAGCTTGAGACTCCAGGGACAACACAGTACTGATTTTCCTGGGTCTTCTTTACATATCTCAGACTTGGGGCTAATGAGGTCACTAGCCAGAAGATCAATAGACACAGGAAAAAGCCAGAGGGCCAGGAAAAGAGAAGGCTGGCAAGATAGACCCTAAACAGTAACCACTGTACTTTCACCAAATGAAACAACAGAAACAAACAAATAAGCAATACAAAAAACCCATTGGCACCACCCACACTAACTTAGGAGAGATTATTTGTAGGCTTTTCATCCATGTATGGACCCTTCTCTCAATGTCTCCCTCCACTGAATGTCTCATGGTTCCAGAGGATATCAGCTAGGAAGTTTGATCTTCTGCTTCTCCTTCAGTAAGTGTATAATTCCTCTTCTTCATCTGTGAACCATTGTCATAAAAAAAAAAAGTCTGAAAGCAGCTTTAAAAAAAGAACCAAAGCCTCATAATACAATATCCCAAATGTCCAGGTGTCAGTGGCTCACTCCTATAATTCTAGCTACTAAGATACTGAGACCTGAAGTATCTTGGGTCAGAGATAGCCTGGTCAAGTGGTAGTGAGGCTCTGAGTTCAATCACCAGTTATTCCAAAAACAAAAACACTTACAAATAAGTAGAATTATGTGCAAAGGTTTTAAAGCAGCCACAACCAAAATGTTTCAACAGCAATTACCGTTTTGATGCAAAGCAATGAAAACTCAAAAAAATAAAACAAAACTGTCTCAGAAATTTAAAAGTTTTTAAGGCATAAAAATCAGAAACTTCAGAAGTAAAATACTTCAATAACCAGAAATTGAAGTATGATTGAAGATAAATTAGAGTGATTGAAGATGAATCCCCCAAGTTGACCAACAGAATTCAATCTGAAACCATAAATGATATAACATCAGAGTTAGAATACAAAAAGAAAAGGATAAAGAAAGAAGGGCTAAAGAGGAATTTTAAGAAACATGGCTAAAATTTCTGAAATTTGAAAAAAAAACCCCTTAAACCTATAGATTCAAGAATCTGAGTGAACTCCAAACTGAAAAAGAAATCCACTGTTTTTCTGATTTTTTTCTTTTATTTCTTTCAGTTTTCTGTACCTTGTGTTTAATACATGAGTATTCCATCTGTAGAAGGGAATGGGAATCACAGAAACAGCAGGGAAACGGATGAACTATTGCAACAATGACACTCACTTGACACTATATTAGATATAAATGGCTTGGGGGGAAAGGGTTTAGGAAGTGGTATGTAATAGAAAAGGAGAGATGGAGTAATATGTTGGGGGCGGAATGAGGGGTCAGAGTGACCTTGGACATGCACAAGGAAGTAAGCTGTTATCATGATGACTTTGGGCTATATCAGTCGCTTCTCATTTAACTTATCTGAGACTGGATTGCTGTTTTGTACGAATGTAACCCCTGGCAGTTTCCTGGTTTTAAGAAAAGTATTTAAGGTTGGAACTTGAAATAAACGGGGCTACAGTCTTCAGCTCACTGCCTTCTTGGGCTGCTGACTTGGGCTGTGGTCCTCCCAACCCCATCTTTTTCTTGTCTTCTTCTTTTCAAAGTCCTCATCCCCTAAATCAGGAATCCCCATTAGATGCCGGCTGGCTCCGGCAGTAACAGTGTTTACAAACAAATGTACTGTAACTGTAAAGCTCCTGCCCATCACCTTTTCAATAAATAACAAAATAAACTAAATAGGAAATGGAAAGACTTATAAAAATCCTATTAAGTGAAGTGAGCCAGACTCAAAGGAACATAGGCTCAATAGTTTCCTTCATTTGTCATAATCGGGAGAAACCTTGGGCTCTTCTAGCAGAAATTTACAATAGAGCAAAACCTAGATACATAAGGCCATATGGTATGACACTAAATGAAAGGACCTCCAGGATATAGAAACAAAAGCCATATAATGAGTGATTGTCGTCCTTAATGTACTATGTCATCTCTCATCTCTTTTGCTATCCCTTGGTTATCTCATATTGTTACAGTATTTCACCTGGTTATCTGATATATTGTATATATGGTTATTTGAAATTGGATAGGGAGGGGGGAAAACAAGATGAGGGGCAAGGGTGGGGGGAAGGAAATGGGGACCAAGACATGAAAAAGGGTATCAATGTATGTGAAGTAATGCACCTTCTATCTGGTGAATATAATGTAACCCTTCTATTAATTACAATAAAAATATATGGAAAAAATCAATACTATACATCATGTCAAACTTCTAAAACATTCCTACTGACCTGGAACCCTGAATCTTCCTGTATTAACCCCTCAAATACTGAGACTACAAGGATTTACCACATATCCTAAGGTGAGATCATTTTTAATGGGCAGATTATTCAAAAGACCTGTCTTTGATACAAGTTAACAAATAGTCTAGCTATCTCTTTTTAACTTCTATTTTGAACCTGACGCTGAGTTCAAGGACTATGGTAAATAAATGAACTCTACCTTTAATCAATGCAGTTCTCTCTGACCTTGTATCTGAGTTTCTCTAACTCTACATGATCAAAATTCACATTATTCATGACTCTCTTCTTCTCATGGAAATTGGCATATAACACAGAAATATGGACATAAGTAGCATTCTGAGCCCATACTTTTTGTACTGTTGGCTTTTAAATTTTTAATTTTTTTAAATTTTTTGCTTTCCTTTAAATATAGAGGTTATAAATTCGCCAATCTGTTGAGGTAAGAGGGAACTGAAAACCTTGGTAAGTCAAGACATCATTCTGGTCCTGTTGTCCAGCTATCCAGTGAACATACGATAGCCCAGAGAGAAATAGAGAAGTAACAATCATTCCTAAGGAGCCTCTTATTAACTAATGTGGACTTCACATTTCTATCAATGTATTTCTTCCATGTTGTTAGGATCCTCAAGGTGTAGGACTATTTCATGCTTGCAATATGTTGTATCATGTAAACATGGGCTCTCAGGATTGTTAGAACCCTACGCTGTATAAGTCCCAGGAAATCGATACACAATAAGATAGATGCGATTGCCTCTCATTAGCTTTTTATTGCTTCTGTGCTACCATCTGTCTGCATTAATAAATTTGTTTGGCCCAAAAACTGTTATAAATACCCATATGGCCCTGGACAAAAGAAAGTTTCCCCATCCCAGCTAATATGTCATTACTCCCCAAAGAACAAAGGAAAGGCATAATTTATTGGTCATTTGGGTAGGATTTTGAACAGTCCCTCTTGCCTCTCAGCATAGGAATCAAAGCCTGGTGAGGTGACTACCACAGCTTGTGATAATCTATCATGGCATCTCTACAACTTTATATTCCATGATGTTGGAATTCAGTAAAGTTGGTATTTGCATTCAGTAAAGTTGGTAGCTTTACACTAGGGAAGCTAGTAAACACTGTGTCTTACCATTTCATTCCCCCAATTCTCTCAGAAAGGGAGTTGTCAGTGCATACCAGCCTGCCACTACCAAGGGTCCAGTTAGCTTTATTTGAGGAAAGGATTTCTGAACTTCATATGCTAAAGGACTCATATTCTTGCCAGGGTGAATTTCCAGCATGGTAAATCTGATCTTGTCGTTAACCTGATTTGGACAGTTTTTTATTCTTAGGATTGGGATCTTAACATGGCTTTTCAGTTCCCAAATGACTTGAGGACTTAAAACACTGGGAATTTAAACTATCTCATTCATGGTTTTCATTGATGGTGTATTCATCAGTTTTCTGTTGCGATGATAAAATGCTTGAGAAAGTCAAGTCAAAAGTAGGAAAAGTTTATTTAGTCATGTCTATGACTTAACCCTATTTCTTTGTATGTGACAGCAAACATGTGACAAAAAAACTGTACTCTTCTTATAAACCAAAAGGAGAGAAAATGAAAGACAGACAGTGACAGAGAGAGAGAGAGAGAGAGAGAGAGAGAGAGAGAGAGAGAGAGAGAGAGAGAGAGAGAGAGGTTGAAGGGCCCAATATCCCTTTAAGAGTCATGTTCCCAATGGCCTAACTTCCTGTCATGTGGGGGTAGCCATAGGAACTCTGCTGCTTACCACCTGTGCTTCAGCACATACACACTCAGTGACACAAGCAGTCAGGAGCCAGAGGGCACCTGGCCCCACGCACTTGGAACAAGTGGGGTATGTCTCAGGATACCATTGGCTGACAGTCGCATTCAGGGACGTCCCTATTGATGACGTGGTGGCCACTGCTAGATCTGTATTTAGAGAGCACGTTTTGTAAAATAAAGTTAGATCTGCACCGAGAGTCTTGTCTCCGGAGTCTGTGTTCCTGGGATTATTCGTGGGCTCCGTTGCCATCTTACTACCCTCGTAAACATCCAAGAAGGACCCCAACACTCTCATAGGCCTCATCTCCCATTTATGCCACAACATGGCTCCTAAACCTTTAGCATACCGACTTTTGGTAACATCTAGAATCCAAACTCTAATAGATAGGATACTGCAGACTTTTCCAGCAATCCTAGCTTCCTTTCCATTTCTTAAACATATCACATTGTGATAGAACTTCTGAACACTACACCTCTTCATGTGAGTTTGCTGGGACTGCCCTAGGTTTAGCACTGAAAGTCCCTTGAAACACCCTCAAACCATCTTCATGTGGAAATGTTCTTGCTTCCCAGTTCATTGAATTCCTCTCTGTCTGACTAAGAAGTCCTCACCTTTGTCCATTTTCTTTCACATACACAAGGCTAACCCAACTCTACTATGTCAATCCTATTTCGTGGTAGTACTTCCTATAATTCTCCCTATACACTCATTCTTATGGTTATTTGATTATTGTCCATCTTCCTCAGCACAGCTTTGGAACAGGGGCCATATCTGATTTAGTGGGGAGTATATCTCAAATGCCTACCACAGAGCCCAAAGCTCGGTAGGTACTCAAAAATCTTTGCTAAGTTAATCAGTGAATAAAACCACTGCCTACCCATTGATAACTCCACCCATGTATAATATAAGCAGTTTAAAGGTAGGAAAGAAGAATGGAGAAATTGCTTCCACTGGGTGGAAAAGCAGCGACCCAAAGGTTAGAAAATAACAAACAGAACCAAAACCTCAAGTGAGAGAGTTAGAAATGTGTCACCAATTTTCTGCCTTTCTTTACATCCTGTTCCCCCATCCATACACAGAATGGCCCACGTACTTCAAGATGTCACCATATGACTAATGTGTCTGGTACCTTGAACACATGCTGTCATTTCTGACAAGACTACCCTTCCACTCAAAGCTTATCTTGTAGTATTTGGCCCACTACAATGTAACTGGAGTAAAAAGGCATCTAACTTTAGAACCACAAACCAAGAATGAAGCCCATCATCCTTTATCCAAAAGGAGCCTGGGCAGAAGTTCCCACCCGCTCTCACTCTGCCCGGCCCCCACCACTGCCATTCTGAGCCTGAAGCACCACTGGCCTCTGTTCTGTGTGAAGCCAGGTAGAGGCTCTGGAAAATGTAACCCAGTGTATACCCTGAGCTCACTGACAACAACAATTAATTATTGCTAAGATGGAGGCAGCAAGCATTCTTTCTTTGAGGTTTATCTCTTCCTTTATTTTCCATACCCCTCAATTAGGCAACATTTGTGGGTGGAAAGTGCTTTTGCTTTAAGGAATTAGTGAAGAATGAAAAGGATCCCCCCCCCCTTACTGTAAGGCAAAGCACTTCCCCTTTCCCTCAACAATCACTTTATACATCCCCATCTCAGTCTGCTGCAATTGCAAGAGATTCTGCCAATTGGCAACCCACGGTGTGCATTTTTATCTCATGGGGGAATGGAGCAAGGAAAACATTTTTGTAAGGCTGTTTAAAAATTATTTGCAAGGGAAACAATTTGAACCGAAAAAAAATATGTGGCCATTTTCTCCATGTTGAAGAAATGCTATATCCAACATCCAATTCCAGTGGGCCAATTTTCTCTTGCAAGATTTATGAAGCAAATGCTGCCAGACAGACAGAAATCTAAATAGTAACATGTTTCATTCTAGCAGAACTTTAATTTAATAAGAATAATACACAAAATACCCAGACAGTTTTATAGCACTCAGTCCTAGGTTCCCACTTTCCCTTTAGAGCCCTGGGGATGATAAATGTGCTCTTGCCAATCAGCACCACAACTGCCTTGTGACCTGCTGTGGGGATGGCCCTGGCTGAGCCTTCAATCTTCCTGAATTAATGGAGTACTTCATCTCTCAACAAGCACACTTACACCACATCTCTAGGTAGATACTGTGGCTTCTACTCAGACATCTCTACCATGTCTTGTTTGGTAAGTCTCAACATCCAGAATAAGTCCCAGACAATACCTATTGACAGGCCACAACTAAGACTTAAGGCAAAGTTTTAAGAAGCTTTTTTTTTTCTTTTCATTGCATAGAGGACCTAAGCACAGTGTAAAAATAAAGTCACAGATAGGTGGGGGGAGACGTCCAGTGGGATATCAGTATTCTAAAGTCCTCCAAACCTTTTGTGTGTATTTCAGGAGCTAGCACTGAATTCACAATGTACATAATTGGTATAAGGAGGACAGCTGTCATGGAGGATTCCAGGTGGGCTAAGGAAAGCCAGGTTTTCAGTTTTTGCCACTGCATTGATTCAGACCCACCTATCAATGACCACTTCCTGGTGAAACCAAACACAACCTCAGAGGGACATCACCAATGCACTCAATACCTCAGCATTGAAACCTACCTATCACTTCCTAGGCTATCTAGTTAGAGACTTTCAACAAAACCAAGCATATGCCTTCCTAAAACAACTGATATTTTGGGAAAAGTCTTTATAATCCTTTATTTCAAAATAAATAATTATAAACTCTTTATTCACCTCTTCCATCCTGTACTTGGTTTGAACAGCTATTACTTATAACCTCATACGGAATTGGGCCTGTGGAATTCCTTGAACCTCAGGCTCCAACCGCAGCTTCAATCTAGGGCGGGAGATATTGCTTGATGCTCCGTGAATGCTCATTGACTGCATGCAAAGCATCTGGATAATTGTTGTAGCCCTAGTCCAGAGTTCCTGGGCCACGGAGCAGAAAGCTGATGGGAAACCAGGAAGTTGTTATGCCATGAGTCAACAGGAGGCCTGACCAATGCAGGAGAAGCAGGCAGGGCTTCCAAGCATTTTAATTACAATTAGAACCAAGAGACAAGTCTCAAAGTGCACTTGTTAAGGCAAAGTTTATTCAAACCCAGGGAATGCTTTGGTCAGCAAAACCGGACAGGAAAACCTCCTGAAAACAAGCTGTCTCATAAGATTTCCGTTACCTGCTGCTTTGAGTCTGACTGAAAATACCTCCAGGGCAGCCTTTCCAATGGTGGTTTGGCACTTCTTCCCCCCCAGCTGGAGCCCAGAAGTGCAGAAGTGCACAGAAATCAAATGTCCTGGGACAGGAGTTGATTAAATGTTTTCAAACCTCAAAAAGAGGGAATAATGAAAAAAAAAATCAGTTCAGGTAGAGTTCAAGTTTAGGGGTCAAGCTTTAGGGACCCCTGGGACTCTTTTGTAGTGAGGCCATTAACTTGCTCCTTGAAATTGTACCCCAGAGAGCTTATCAAGGGCAGCAGTGTGAGTTCCCAGCACTGCCCTTCTTTGTTTTGTGTGGTCCGTTTGTCATGGAGTGAACCCAGAATGGGGTTGTGCTCTGGCTGCTAAAGGGAAACATGAGCCAAGTCAAGGGAGAATTGAGCCTCCATCCCCAGGCAGAGGCCGCCTCTGTTTTCCACACTTCCTTCAAAGAACTTCAAATGGCTTTTCCTGCAGAGATAGTATCACTTCAAGCTGCTTTTTCACATCGGAAACCTTTATGGGCCAAGATGCCACCACCAGCCTCCCAAGATGCTGACAGATGGGAGAGGCAAAAAAAGTTAGCCAGTGTGTTTGAAAACTGAGCAATTCTAAGAGGATATTCAGTTGATATGGATGGAGTATAGTTGACATTGCTGTTTTTCTGAATTGAATATGAATAGAATATCAGTCTTTGATTTCACTTTGGTACAAGAATAATTCAAGAAAGAATTGCTAAGAATGAAGAACCTCATCCGTGTGGCTCCCTGCTCTTTCTTTAGCTTTTTTCCCTCAAACATGGTAGCTACCATTTGAGCCATATCACCACACTTCCAGCTTTTGGCTGGTTAACTGAAGATGAGAATCTCACAGACCTTTTTCTGCCCAGCCTGATTTTGAACCGCAGTCCTCAGATCTCAGCCTCCTGAAGACAAGGATTGTAATTATGTGCCACAGCATAGATGGCAAATTTTTTTTCATAAATGACTAGATGGTAAATATTCTCGGCTCCACACTCCGCCATAAGCTCCAGTCACTGCTCTGGACAATTCATAAAAAATGGCATCGGGTGTGTTACAATAAACCTTGACTTCTAAAAAAAAAAAATCTAGCCAGATTTGGCCCATGTATCATAGTTTGCCCACCTTGGTGTGTGTGTGTGTGTGTGTGTGTGTGTGTGTGTGTGTGTGTGTGTGTGTGTGTGTGTGTGTTTAGGGATCAAATCAGAGTCTTAGCATAAGAAGCAAGCACTCAACCACTTAGCTATAGCCCCAGCCCTCGATTCAACTTCTGTGCACTTATTTGACACCTAGTTTCTTGGTAAGAAATGCCAAACTATGATGACAGGCTATAGTTCCTAAGAATGTTCTTGTTGCACCTACACATACGAATTTTCTTTATATTTGTTTATTTTTACTTTTTAGATCCAAAGATCCAAAGATTTATATGTTGAATGCTTATAAGGGAACCGTTTTCTTAATGAGCAGGTGTTCAGGGGGGAAACAGACCCTGATCTCACCATCACCCAGCTTGATGGCAAATGTTCTCTCCAAAACTTGACCTTGGACAAAGCTAGAAGTGTAAACAGTTTGCATCTGAAGCCTCAAGGGAAATTTTAATTTGAATGGCTCACACTCAAGTATGCCTCCTTGCTAATTAGATACAAAGCTTCCTTGTGCCCACAGAGCACAGTGCTATATCTATTTACTCCTTGACTTGAGTCTAGTCCAAGGACCCCACCAGCCCTTCTAGTGCTCAGAACCACTGCATCCCCAACCCAAAAAGCAACACTGAGGAGGTGAAGGAGGGGTCGCACCCTTCTAGCCACTTCACAACATGTGCAGAAATGGTCTGATTTCACCGTTGCTTTGATGAGGTCAGTGGGCACCGCGTTAGCCCGACAGGTAACACTGATTTATGCCAGGGTGCCAGAGCCCAGGGACTGTGCAGCCAGTGCTGGTTCAACGTGGGAAGACTCGGATTCTTCTTATCGAAATCTGTGAGAAATTCAATTTGAGCGCACAGCCTTTTCACCTCGGAGGCGAGCCTGAGGCCACCTGAATCAAAACCAGATGGCTTCCCAGGCCTAAAGATAATAAATAGCAGTTCAGAATCCCGTCGGCAGAGGACCACCGCAGCAAAGGGCCTGCCAGAAATGCAGCCGGCTGGGATGCATATTCATGCTCCCGCCGCCGCCCCCCGAAAAGAACATGGCATCATTGTCAACTGGTTACTTGAGACTGTTCAAGTGCAGCCCGGGGCTCCCTGCCCGTGAAGCCCCACTTCCTCCGTCATGGGCCCCCTCATCGGGGCAGATTTGTTTTGGCAGAGAAAAGCAGGTGCCCCCTCCCCCCCCCAGCACTGAGATCTAAGATCCATCCGAGTCAGCGGTGGTGACCCCAAGTCTTGGGTGGCCGCCTTCACACACACACTTCCCGTCAGCTGACCCATCTGCCACCCACACACTGGAGCGCAGCGGGGACCCCGGGAGGGGCGCCGACCCCCCCTGCCCCGCCCCCGCCAGCCCGGGCGCCTGCAGGAGCCGGCACCGCTGGGAAGCCACCCCACCCCCACCCCCTGGGCTTGGAGGGAGGTGAGGATTTAAACACGATGCCTGTGAAACATTAGCTTCCAGCTGATCGTGGAAAACGGGGCCCGGTAAACACAAAAGACGACCAAGTCTCGAAGTTCCTAGACTTTGAAGAGAGAAGTGGGATACCGGTTTATTTTGGTTTTCAGACACTGGAAGGAAGCCTCCCCTCCCCCATCATTCCATTTCCCAAGCCTCATGTGGAAGACCCAGGAGAACCCCAAACAGCCTGGGGTGTCACCCAACAGCCATCTTCAGCCAGAAGGCAGTAGGAGGGGTGTTCTGGTGAGCAGGCAATGCAGATTCTTATTAAGGACTCACGATGTTGATTTAGCACTCTGTTCTTGCTTTACATATACCATTTTGATTCTCGTGGCAACAGTTCTGCCCACTCCAGTGGGAATAACTGAGGCCCAGTGCAGCATTATTCCTAACTACTCCATCATAACGTGTTTGTATACACACCCACACATGATTTAGGTGCACACACACATGACCCATACATGTGAAAGGTGTACGATATGGATATGAACCAAGTGATATGTATATGAAGTATGCATATATACTTGTCTGAAAGTACAGAAGAACGCTACTTGGGCCAAAATGACCGCTCAGCGGGCCTAGCATGAACTTCCAAGAAGACAGGCTAGTTATGACTATGTGATCAGAGGCTGGTCTGCTCTAGATTTGAATCCAAGAAGCCAAATATGTCTTTACATTATTTGAGACTTTTATATCAGGTTTTGCTTAGAGAAGTAAACTCTGTCAGAATGGGCTCTATAACCACTTAAAGCAACAACACTTGAACTTGGCAAGATTAACGTTGCCAAAACTCCCTCCACGGTGGCTGAGACTGAGGTAGACATAGCAATTCCTAGACATTAGCTAGGTTTCATCCCCATGTCAGGAAGCATTTACACTGCACTTTGTATTTGCATAGTATTCTCCAAGATTTACTATTTTAAAAATTTTGGCTGGTAACATTACAGAAGTAATTTAGCAAACTGTTTCATATAATCTGTCCATATGTTCAACAACAGCCTTTTGGTTACAGATAAAATTGAGGTCTGGGAAAATTGATGCTTGCAGTAGTGATTACACACATTATTTTCTGGGCTTGGGACACGGAGTCCTTAAGTTTGTACTTGAAAACTTTTTTCATTTGCAAACCCATTTGTCTCAATTTCATGAGCAGCATGAAGAGTGTGAAGAGTTTTTGTTTAAGTTTTGTAACTGCTTCATTGTGTGCTGATACTGGGGCTTGAACTCAGGCCTCTCCTTTGGCTACTGCTCTTCCACTTGAGCCACATTCATACTTCTAGATTTTTGCTGGCTAATTGGAGATAAGAGTCTTGTGGACTTTTCTGCCCAGGCTGATCAGAACCTTAAACCCCAGAATTCAGCCTCCTCAGTAGCTGGGATTGCAAGCATGAGCCACTGCACCCAGATTATTTCACATTTGTTGTCAATGCACCGCCTCTTTATATTTTTCAAACAAGGCTTGAAGTGTTGAAAAAAGAAAATGGCCCATCGTTTTGATATCAGGCTAATGTTCACACAGCAGAATGTAGGAAAAAGTAGAGATTAACTCTATATGCATCATGTCTTTAAGTGAAACTATTACTCTTCTTAATATGATTGTCAACCAGCTCAGTATTTTTTTTTTTTTTTGAGCAGGGCATGGGATGGATGTGGTGCGTGTTTCTGTGTGTACTCAATTTTCATATGATTGACTTGTCTTTATGATTTTGAGGGGAAGCTAGGCATTCCTGGACAGAAACTAATAGCCAAGACTGGCTCTAATATGTTTTCTCTTATAGGCAGAAGCTAGAATTAATGCACAACTATATAAATACATACTTTGTGGTGGTATCCAAGTATATACAAGTATATTAACCAAAATATAGTAGATTCAGGGAAGAACTCAAGTGATACAATTCCTTAGAAGGCAAACTCCCAGTCCAACAATATAAACCCCAGGAATTGGTACTAGAAAGTGGGAGGGATGAGATCAAGAAGTGGGGAGAGTAGATAAATGAGAGGAAGGGAAGGAAATGCAGTCATGAGATCCCATGTACTGAGGGAAGAGGTGGGGTAAGGAGGGTGGGGGAGAATGATGAAAGGGGTGGCGTTGATTAAGATGCTCCTTTATACAACTACTCAAAAAGATAAAATAGTAAAATGAAGACTGCTTCAATGTGGTTGCGGGGGGGGGGGGGGTGGGGTGGGGACACAGCAAGAACTCCCCATATTGTTACCACCAGGCCCTGCAGAGTCTAGTTCCAACTGCATGTACTTTTCAGGGATGTAGCCTGGCACATGTCTCTCCAGAGTCCATCAAGGCAAGAGTCCTTTCTGGACCTCTGCACAGAGAGGGGGACTCCAGCCCTAAGAAAACTTAAATGCTCTTTCTCCAAGGCAAAAGGGGAAGCTCAAAGGGAGACATAGCTCTCTCCCTCACCAATCTCAGGGTTCTCATCAATGCAGGACCATGACCTCTGGCCAAATGATCCATAGAGAAAAGAGATCAGAGGCCCCTCTGTCTGATGGACCTTGAGAAGGGAGTCTGTAGTCTCTGTTTCTGGGTGCTTCCTTACACAGGTGTCTGTTTAGCTATGATAATTTCAGTTTCCAAGAAACATGATCTGTCATTTTTTGTTTTCTAGTCCTTGGGCTTGAACTCAGGGCCTGAGTACTGTCCTTGGGCTTTTTCAAGGTTAGTGCCCTACCACTTGAGACACAGCACCACTTCTGGCTTTTTCTTTGTATGTGGTACTAAGGAATCAAACACAGGTCTTCGTGCATGCTAGGCAAGTACTCTACCACTAGGCCAAACTCCCGGCCCCATGATCTGTCATCTTTAAACATGTTCCTGTGGTTTAATTCTCTAATCAATGAGAAAACATACTTGAACACTACACTATATCAATATCTCTGAGAATAGCAGGAGAGATGTTTATCATGTTCTGCAAGCTACAACTAAAACTGAGGGTTATTGATCAACCAGTTGCCAAGTTCACAAAGGATTCTAGTGGCACTGTGTTGCAGAGGGTTGAGTAGAGCCATCTAGATGCAAGGAAAGTGAATGAAAACAACTAGTTACTCACAAAGTATCAACAATATCAATTATCAGTAAACTAGAAAAGCTAGCAAAAATCTATGGATGAACACTTACAATAAATATAGCATTATCAAATACAATCTTAAAATTGTTTTCCATGTATACTTATTATTATATCTGTATAAAACTTGTAATACTGTGTATACCACTAATATAGCAGTGCATATACAATGCCTTGTAAAGTGTGATCATATATACACCAATGTGTGCATGCTTATATTACATGTACAATGTGTGTAGTAATGTAAAACCATAGGTGTAGGGCCTGTTTGCATGTGTAATGGGTCTAACACATTTATGGCCTAGCTTTCAAGCCTTTCTTGTGGACACAAATCTCTGAGATTTTAGTAGTTTGGGAAGTGGGGACAGAAGGTCTGTGTCTTAGCAGGACCTGTGTGATGTGAATGCTGCCAGCCCACAGATGACACACAAGCCCAGCGGAGTCACCATGATCTTGAGATTTATCTCCTAAAGAGAAATATGAGCATTGGAGGAAAATTCTGAGCTGTCCAGACATAAAAAAATTCTCTTGTAAAGCAAGCTAATCCGCCTCAGGGACTTCTTTGATTTGAGCATGAGGACACTTCGTAGAAGGCCATGCGTGGTTGAGTCACAGTTACGGCTCATGAGTCTAGCATGTTACAGGACCCTTCGAAAATGGGAGTTGCAGTACAGAAAGGAAAGCTTGGCAGCCCAGAGCATTGCAGGTGGGTGTGGAAGAAGCATGTCTTCAAACACACAAGCCAAGTGAGATATGAAGTGTGAAAATACTTCATAAAGTGCAATATAAATGTCAGATGATATTAGCATCATCATTATTCCGCACAATATACTGAATCTTGAGTCGTGGTTTCAGTGGGCATGGAAAATAGAAGAAATTCAATCCCTGTTCTAGAAAGTTCAGGGTGGCACTGAAAATCTTCAGTGAAGGTGAAGCCTGCAGTGTAGAAAAGTGAAGTGGGCACAAGATTCCTTCAGGGTCCATCTTCTCTTTACATTTTCATCAAACCACTTGCATACTCCAGCTTCTGCCTGTATCACTTTCCTATCTATGGCCCCAACCTGGCCCAGAACTTCCCCAAGCTGGGATAAACTGCTCCATGTCTACAGAATTCATCCAGCCTTATCAATGCCTCTCGATGCCTGGAACACAAATTATGAGGAAATCAGTCTTCAGTGAAACAGGCTGGCTTCCTCTATTAAATTTTAGAATTTTTGTATCCATCTGATTATAAAATAATCATCTACTTATATGTGTATGGATGTATGGTTTTTGCTCATTTACATTTTTCATACTGCTGAACTTCCTTAGTTTTTGGTGCTGCATATGGTTCATCATGTTACTTTTATTTTTATCATGATGTTATTTCTATCTGAACAGTGGCTTTTCACTTGTGGTACATTGTAATGTACTATGCACTTGTTAACTAATATCAGAATAAGCAATGTTTGCTCAACAGTAGGGACTGTTTGCTTTGTACTGTGTTAGTGAGTGATAGAAAATATTCAGATAATGTAAACACCTTGACAGCTACATGAAATTCCATCTGATTGTGAGTATTTTTCTTTTTGTGCCAATATTGGTGCTTGAACTCAGGGCTTTGAACTCTCATTTGGCTTTTTTGCTCAAGGCTGTTGCTCCCACAGCTCCATTTCTGTATTTTTGCTGGGAAATTAGAGATGAGATTTGTCTTAGATTGTCACAGATTTGTCTGCCTGGGCTGGCTTTGAACCAGGATCTTCAGATCTCGATCTCCTCAGTAACCAGTCTCTGACCACATGGATCTTGGTTACAGTGCTGAACTAGACAATGTATATTGGCTCTTGAAGTACTATCTCTCAGCATGTATCTCTTTGTAACAGTAAGTGTGTGTGCGTGTGTGTGTGTGTGTGTGTGTGTGTGTAAATAGGCTTGCCTATTTCCATGGACACACATCTAAGTGCATACAACTGTGTATGCATGAATATATACAGGGAGAATGCTGATAAGATAGATAAACAGACTTCTCTAAAACTACCATGTCAACGAATGGATGGGGTTAAGCTCAGAGCACTGAGGGGATGTTGAGGAGATCCTGATTAGACTTGGAGTTGAAAGACTCCTCTTACCTTTCCTATTGGGGTGATCCCCAAATTGAGACTTGGAAGATGAATAGGAAAATGGCTAGGCCAGGTGTTTTTATCAGAGGAAAAACTGCATCAGAGGCCCAAGAAGGGGCAGGAATGTGGCTTTGAGTATGGTGCCGGAAAACACGTGAGCACTGGCATGAGGAAAGTCATAGCTGCCGGGCCTGAGGATGAACTAGGTGTACCACGCTGCTGTCACTCCCCCTCCACTAGAATAATAATCCCTGGAAGAATCCTCTGTGAATCCTTTCCTGGGAGAACCTCAAAACCCTTGCACTTCTCCACCTTGCTTCTTCCTACTTGGTATAACCATTATACAAGACACAGAAAGACCTAATTGTGGTAGGTGTGGGATAGAAAGAAAGCTGACCTCTCTCTCCAAGGAAGCCATAGCTTTTGCTAAGACTATTTCTACTTCTAACAACTTATAAAACATTCAAGCAGGAGTATGGATATGTAGTTCAGTGGCTGTGTGATTGCCTAAGCATGCACAAAGTTGTGGGTTTGATCCCTTACACTGTGAAAATAAATAAATGAAAAATAGAATATCTCAGTGCCATGAGCCCATCGGAATACATTTTAAAATAGATTCTATACTCCACTTGTAGTATTGCAAGAACAGTGGCTTGAATTAGGTCAGCCAATGTGAAAGGCCTGATGGATTAGCTTGTATGGATTTCCAAATAAGCAATTTCTTATGAACATGACAATGCAAAGACACAATTTGTGTGATGAGAGGAGCCCAGGACACATCAGAAATGAGCAAATCAGAAATGATCAGAGGTAAGCAGCATCCAGCTTTTCCTAATTGTAACATGACTGGCCAAAGTAAGAGGAGTCATTATTGAGAAAATGTGCAAGTCCAGCCAAGGCGTTTGGGGTGATGGAAAATTAAATATAGCTAAAACATCAAGTTTTACAATATAGGGATTGTAGAATAATTGGATGTCTTTCATAGCTAAAGAATGCAGTTCAATGGACCATCTCTTAGCATTATCCTGAAAGCTTATACTTTTGATTAAAACCATAAAAAATCTCTCATAGAGTTCCAGGAAAGAGTAAGCATACCTTAAACCCAAATATTCTACCACCTGGATGACAAATATTCTCAGTTTCCTTCTATCTTTAATTTAATTACAGCTGTCTTGGCTACACTGGAATTCTTGTATGTGAACTTTGTATAGGAAATTCAGAGAAATCTGAGACTTTTGAGGATTATTTAAGGGTTTTTATATAGGATCATTTTCAGGGGATACAAGCCAGACCCAAATTTAGCCCAGAGCTTGGAAAAAATGGCCATAAATATGCATTGATGATGCTTTCTGGTAGGGCTGAAAGTTGCCTGGAGACACTAGCTCAGGACATGTAAGCTGTTCTGTGAGCCAGGAGGCACTGGTGTGGAGAAATTGACCAGGAAGGAGAGAGGAGACCAGCTGGAGCCAGGCTAGATCTGAGTCCTGGCTGTGGTTCTCCCCAACTCTCAGTTCATCTCCAATATTATCTTCTTCTTTCACATCCACTTTCTGACTTGGCCCCAATCACCCAGATTCACGTAATTGCACTGGGTTGGATGTGGAGAGGGCGATGAGGTTTGTGATGACTAATGCCAAGATCTTTCATACTGGCAAGCCATGTGCATTGTGAACAAGAAGCTCAAAGGTTAAAAAAACACAATAGAGTAATGACCAAGATTTTGAAGTTTTTAGCAAATCCAAAGTTCCCATGGTACACTAAATAATAAAAAGATTTCTCAAGAAGGGGATGTATAGTCTTAAATCAGTTGTCTAGTTAACAAACATTTGCTGAGATTTTTCTTCCTTTCTCTTTCCTTTTATTGTGGTATTAGGGTTTGAACTCCGGCTCTGTGCTTCCTAGATACAATCTCTGCCACTTGAGTCACACACCCATTTTTGCTTTGGCTATTTTTTTAGGTAGTCTTAGGTATTTTCCTTTGTCTCTCTTCCTTCAGCTCTCATTTCCTCCTCTGTTTCTCTTTCATTCTTTTTCTTTTTCTCCCCCCTTCCTCCATTCCTCCCACCCTTCCTTCCTTCCTTCCTTCCTTCCTTCCTTCCTTCCTTCCTTCCTTCTTCTCTCCCTTCCTCTCTTTTTCTCCCTGTCTTTCTGTGTCTGTGCCTGTGTCCGTGTGCCTATGTGTCTGTCTGTCTACCTTTCTGATGTTTTGGAGAACTGAAGTTTGAATTCAGGGTCTGTGTTTGCTAGATGCCATCTGAGCCTTAGTCACACTACCCTTTCATACTTTATTTCCCAAGTAGCATCTTATGTTTTTTTCTCAGTTTAGCCACGGCCTCAAACTTCCTACTTATGCATCTTGCACAGCTGGGACCATAGACACACATGACCATATCCAGCCTGTTTGTTAAGATGGAAGCTTGCTACCTTTTTGCTCCTGCTAGCTTCCCACTACAATTTTTGTATCTGGGATACCATTACACTATACTCAAGCATAAGATTCTTACATGTGAGTTACTGTGAAAATCAATGGAATAAGAGAATGAAAAGATGAATCACACATGATCACATTGGTGACAATTTTTGTCTCTTTGTACCTTCAACATAAACACAATGGCAACCTATCTAAGAGAAAAACACCTCTCAATTGATTGCAAGCTGTAGACCGGAACGTCATAAAATTAATTAGGACAAATATTGGTAGCTTGCCACTAGGACTTTCTAGGGTAGATGGTGATTGCCTTTTCTTCCTGCTACTTTATCAAGAATGTAATCTCAAGACCAACAACAGTAATCCCACATTAGAAACATAAAATTCTGAAAGATGCTAAAACTTTAACTATTTAGGAACTTAGTCAAAAGGAAGAAGCCAAATAGAAAAGGCAGACTACATAGCAAAAAAAAAAAAAAAAAAGGAGAGATAAAAGTGAGAAGAGTCACTTCCATAGCACTGAACTTGCTGAAGTTACAACATATACACTGGTAAAGCTTGCTCTCAGTTCCTGTCCATATTTTAGGCCCAAGAATTCAATAGAGCTGCAAGATTGAACAGAAATGAAGTTAAACACAAGAAATACAGACAATTCCAATTCCAGATAAAAATGGTTCATGTTTACCCAGAATTCCAATTGGACTGGGTGTTGGAATTTTGTCCATTAGCCCAATTAGAATTGGCTGTTTATAGGTAGGAAGTGTTAGAGTCTGATGAACAGTAACAGCTTTTTTTCTTTTTCTCTGAGTAAGCTCGCTACTTGAAAGTTCATTCAGATTCTCTGCCTTAACTTAGTTTTGCACTTCCAAATTTTTCTTTTATCTGTTCTTACTTAAGCCAGAATGTTTGCCTGTTGTGTTGAATAATTTTATTAGCTTTCTGTGAGTTTCCTGGTTGTTTCTTGTTGCTTTATAATTTTGATTTGGTCTTTATCAAAATAGTATTTTTTTGGTCAGTACTGGAGTTTAAACTCAGGGTTTTGTGCTTGCTAGTTAAGCATCCTTATGCTCTAGTTATTTTGAGAATTTTTTTGCCAGTCCTGGCTTGAACTCAGGGCCTGAGCACTGTCCTTGGGCTTTCTCAAGGCTAGAGCTCTACCACTTGAGTCAAGAAACCACTTCCAGCTTTTTTTCTATGCATGTGGTACCAAGGAATTGAACCCGGGTCTTCATGCATGCTAGGCAAGCACTCTAACACTAGGCCAAACTCCCGGCCCATTTTGAGAATTTTTTATGTCTTTCTTTAAACACAGGTTGGTCTATACTGAGATCCTTACATTAATACATTCTGTTGTAGTTGTGTTGACAGGTACACAACACTGTACCCAGCTATTGAGATGAGGTATTATGAACTATTTTCCTGGGCTGGCCGCGAACTTGCATCTTTTTGTTGTTGTTGTTGTTGTTTTGGTGGGTCACGGGGCTTGAACTTGGCCTGGCACAGTCCCTGAGCTCTTCAGCTCAAGGCTACCATCCTATCCTTGAGCCAAGCCCCCTTCCCATTTTCTAGAGGTTAACTGGAGATAAGAGTCTCAGGTTCCTTTGTGCCCAGGATGGCTTTGAACCTCCATCCTCAGATCTCAGCCTCCTGCGTAGCTAGGATTACAGGTGTGAGCCACTAAACCCGACTTAGCTTCCATCTTTTTGATCTTAGCCTCCCAAGTAGCAAGGAATACAGTCTGGCACCACCTTGTCAGACTTCATCCCAGTTTTATTTTTGCAAAAACAATTGCTACCATATTGATCCATATCAAGGCACCATGTGGGAAATTAGTTGCATAATGCAATACATATAACATTCTTCACTGTTCTAAATTCTGTGTGAAAGAGGCAATGAAAAAGCATCAAGCAGAATAACAGATGGAATATTGATCAGAACAATATTCTTTATGCAAGACATTTGGTTTTAAATGTATAATCTCTGGTGAAATTCAGATTAGTTAAATCTGTTTGTTTATGTTTGAATGCCGACGTGGGAGGGACCAGGCCAGTCACACACACAACGCTGAGCAGAAAGAAAACACCTGCCTTTGTGAAGTGGGTGGTCCCTCCCTGCCAGCCGGCCTGGTGATTGCCAGCCATATGAGGCTACTTTCAATTAAAATTTTTAAAAGAAAATAAAAGCACATGCACAGCAAAGCTAGGGATATCATGAAGTGGTAGAGCCCTTACCTAGAAAGACCCTGTGAAAGACCTTGAATTCCTTCCTTGCCAAAAAAAAAAAAAATTCATATGTAGCACCGGTCACATTTCAAGTCATAGTCTATAGTCAGCCAGCCAGTCGTGTAGGGCTTATGATAAACGCATTAGCCCCAAATTGTAGAACAGTTCCAACAGTGTCAAAGACTGTAGGAATGCTGGGGGTCATGGGAAATTGATATAGAATGACTGGCTTTTTTAGTTCATGAATTATAGTAATAATAGCTATAGACATTGAAGAAGTGAAGACCTCATGTAATAAGAGAAGCCTCTCTGGGGCAGGGAATTTTGATGAGAAATGGAAATGGTGGGTAGAAAGTAACACAGTGGGAGCTGACTGTTGTTCAAGGAGAGAACAACATGTACCTATGTCCTGGGGGAGAAAGGAAGAGCAAGAAGCACTAAACAATTAGACAGTGGCAAAAGGAGAATGAGGAAGTGTAAAAGAAGCCTGGAGAGTTTGGGTAAGGATCTTGATGTTTATCTGAAGATCTTCAGAAGGATCAGAAGTCAAGGACGGAAGTGTTGGGATCTATGCTTAAAACCAGTGCTCTACATTTGCTGGGCAGCAAGGCGGCTTCTGGGAAATCAGGTTGTGGTGCTGGTGTAGTGCTACAGGTGAGACAGAACACGAGAGCTGGGAAAATATACTAGTCTGCAGAGGGGTGGCAATTACCACCAACTGACCATTCTAAACATTTCCTCCTGGCTCTGGAGACTGAAAAGTTCGAGATCCATTCTTCCTGGGGCCTCTGCTGTCTTTTCCCTGGGTCCTGACAAGGTCACCTCTCTCTGAGTGTGGCCTCTTTGCTTCAAAAGACACCCAGCAGAGTGGATTAGAGCCAGTCTCAACAACCTCATTTTACTTTAATTACTTTTTAAGGACCTCTTTCTAAATAGAGATATATTATAAAGTCCTGAGATTCAGACTTTAACATATAAACTTGATACATTTTAACTTCCAACTAGTGTCAGAGGCCCCCCAGCATGGAAGTTGGCCATTAGTTAGCAGCATCTACTCCTTCCACTCAGAGACCTTGAAGGAGCTCAGAGGACAGGACAGCTTTCCACCTAGCAGGCTCTGGCCCAACATAGCTGAAGGAGTTGCATGGATCAACAGAAGTTGATGTTCAGCTGCCATGTGACCATGTGAATGTCAGTTCTAGTTTGCTGTGTTCCCTGGGAAGAAGGTATCTGGGATAGCTCAGCCACAAGGGTTCGGCTTTCTTTCTCTAAGAATGAACTTCTTCTCATACCCTGCTGCTATTGACCATTCAGCTATAGCCATGTTACATCAGGGGTTTCCAGAGCCTTACAGTAGGGTGCATTTCGTTGTCTACCTCACCAAACAATGCCTCATATCCCTGACTGCAGGGTAGTGGCTGCAGGAGCAGCACTGACATATCCTTATGGGTTAGGAAATGGCAAGAAAGCCATCTGAGAAAGCTGGCTGTCAGAAAGTGTCAAAGCAGGTGACACAGAGAATATGACAAGGAAAAAAATACGTCTGAAAATGATAAAAGCATTCTTCAAAGTGACCTTTCCAAGGGCCCAGAAAGATTATTCACCAATGTATACCACTGGTAGCTCTCACCTGTAATCTTATATCCTCACTCAGGAGGCTGAGATCTAAGAATTTCAGTTCAAAGCTAGCTGGGTTAGGAAATTCCTTGTGACTCTTATCTCCAAACAACAAGTACAAATACAAACACAAAAGAAACTGAGTTGTGGCTCAAGTGGCAGACAACCAGCCTTGAGCAGAAATGCTCAGGGACAGTGGCCAGGTCCTGAGTTCAAACCCCAGGCTACACACACACACACACACACACACACACACACACACACACACACACACACACATACACACACACGTATAAAGAAAAAAAGTATTTTGTGCAGATACTGAGGCTTGAACTCAGGACCTTGAGCTGGCCAGGTGCTCTATCACTTTGAGCCACATCTCCAATTCTGGCTTTTTGATTGTTAATTGCAAGTGAGAGTTTCTTGGATTTGTTTGCCCTGACTAAGATTTGTGTGATCTTGAACTGTAACCCTTAGATATTAGCCTCATGAATAGCTAGGATTACAGGTATGAGCCACAAGTACCTGTCTAAAAATTCTTTTTCTTTTGGGGAGCTTGAAGTCAGGGCCTACAAGGCTAGTGCCACTTGTGCCACAGCTCCACATTTGGGTTTTTGTCACAGAGTAACATCATTGTTTTTTACCAAGGAAGGAAATGAGATAAAGACATGGTCATGGCTGGTACAAATGGGTTTAAAACAATGTTGGTGTGATTCTAAAACGTACTTCTAAACACTGTATAACACACAGAGAATTAGCCAGCAGTGGTAGAACATATAAAGTAATTTGACTGTCACCCTGTAATGCTCTGAGACTGTTGATCTAAACTTCCTGAAAAAAAAAATTGTAAAAGAGATCTAAAAGACATCGCGCCTCTTAGGAATCCATACTAAAGATGAGAAATTTTGGAAAAGCATTACTTAAAATGGAATAGCTTATACAGGAGTAATATTAATAAATTATTATATAACATGCTATGGAAAGACACGAAGATATTAGAAAATGATTTCCTAACTTAAGGGGAAAGTTTCAAGACTAAAAATCATGTCTTATATATATCTAACATTATATAAGTTTTGTTATTTTTAAATTATATATGTATATGTGTGTAGAAAAAAAATGTCTGGAGAAAGTCCACAAATATCAATTGTAGCTACTCCTGAATCTTTTATCTACTACAGATTTGTATTTTACTCTTAAAAGATTTTGTTTTTCAAGTTGTCTGTACTAAGTATGTACTGTTTATCTAATTAAAAATTTAGTGATACAATATTTTAAAGGGAAAGCAGCAGATTTGTGTGAATTATGAGAATATTTTAGTGCTTTATTTGTAAAAGAAATAAAAAAGAAAAATGGAGAGAAGAAAACACTGAAATAGGAGTTTTAAGTAAAGGTAATAGATATCAACTTAATAAATTGGAAGAATTTGTTCATAGTGAAGCACTGAGCCAAACACCAGTGGCTCACTTCTGTAATCCTAGCTACTCAGGAAGCTGGGATCTGAGAATCACAGTTTGAAGCTAGCCTGGGCAGGAAAGCTCATGAGACTCTTATCTCTAATAAACTACTCAGAAAAAAACAGAAGTAGCGCCATAGCACAAGTGTCATTGCATTTGCCTTGAGCACAGAGAGATTCAGGGACAGAGCCCAGGCCCTGAGTTGAAGCCTCAGGAGTGGCAAAACAACAAGAAAAATAGGGAAGCCGTAGAAACTGTTTATTTTTTCAGTAATGGAAAGCTGTTAGGTTAGTTATAAAATAAGAGTCTATAGATATTTCTAAATAGCCCATAGGTTACAAAGGATTCAAGGAGACATATATATGTGCACATTTATGTATATGTATCATACAGATAGAACATGATTTTCATAGCCTAAACTATTACTCTCTGGTCCTTTTACAACTTGCAAATTTGAAAGCAATATGAAAGCAATATTCATTTGGTGGAAATTGCAATTGGAAATTTGAATTCAGATCTTTTCCCACAATAGTGATATGTGGTCTAATCCTCTCTCTCCATGCTGGGCAGTGATGGTGTTCAGTCAGTCCTTTGATCACAAGAGGAAACAATCAATACTACAAGGTGCTGTGTGGCTAAAACAGGATATGTGATTGGAATATTAGGTAGAAGTAGCAGGAATTCTTTCTATTGTTAGTAGCAATACTGAGCGTACTCAGAATGTTCTCTACTGATAATATTTTAAACATATAGTAGGTTTATTGAGATGAAACCTCATTTAATAATTAAGTTAAGAATTAATTAAGACGTCTGTAGGAAATTCAAAACATAAGAAAGCATGTTAATATTATATGGGACTCCAACTTTGACAGTTGTAGTTTTACTCATTTGTTATCCAAATTTTCAAAACATGGACTGTGTTCTAATCATACTTACGAAACATCAAGGGCCAGGAGTTTGGCCTAGTGATAGAGTGCTTGCCTAGCATACACAGGGTTTAATTCCTTGATACCACATACATAGAAAAAGCCACAAGTGGTGCTGTGGCTCAAGTGGTAGGGCTCTAGTTTTGAGAAAGCCCAAGGACAGTGCTCAGGCCCTGCATTCAACAAAGGACTGGCGAAAGAAAGAAAGACAGAAAGAAAAAAAGAAAGAAAGAAACAAAGAAAGAAAGGAAGGAAGGAAGAAAGAAAAGGCCAACGAAGAAAACAGCAAAATTCCTGCCTCCTGGACTTTATAGTCTAGCAGGTGAAAGACAGGTGATAATGGCTATTTCCTGTGTCCAATGGTAAGTGCTAATGGAAAAATGTGCTACCTAAAGATTATGAATAGGTAGTGATACATGACACATGATTCACTGAGAACATGGGAGTGATCAAATAAATGCTAGAAAGCGTGTTGACCTAAATGAGAGAGAGAGAGAGAGAGAGAGAGAGAGAGAGAGAGAGAGAGAGAGAGAGAGAGAGAGAGAGAGAGAGAGACGGAAATTCTATAAAGCATCAGGAGTTTTTCCAAGAATGATGCTGCAGTGGGAGACCGTCACGCCTATATGCCTTGTAAACCATGAGCCTGTTCAAAGAAGCTGAGACAAGGGGAAGTTTTAGAGGCCAATTGAGGAGAATTACCTCGTTATTTTGAGTCAGTTATTCTTGGCTACAAGAATCTTCAGCAAGGCTGATGTCAGCTCAAGGTTGAACTGGCAGTTTCTGGGCAGATGTAGTTGTAAAAGTATTTGGGGGGTGAATTATGTGTAAGGTTGTGGTTATGGAAGTCTTTCATTGTACTTTTTGTGTTCAGGCTTATATGCATGAGATTGTCTCCTTCATGACCTTTATTAATTTTTTTATTAGCACCTGACACAAGTGACTCCATTTTAAAGCCAATAATTTTCATGGAGGCGATGGTGTCGTTGATGTGGACTGCAGACGGAAGTGCAATCCTGGCAGCAGTCTTGGAATGCAGAACCCCTAGAGTGATGAGAACCTGCGGGAGAGCCACATGTTGCATCTGAATTACTGGTTGTGACCTTAGTTTAGCTTATAATGGGCATTAAAAAAGCTTTTTGAGGCCCAAGGAGCAGATTTGAGCAGAGAAGTGACACAAAGTGGACCACATCTTAGTGAAAAAGCTTGTCTATCACAATGTCTACAACTCTACCACTTGTCTACCACTCGAGACTCAAGGGTGGCAGCTTCCAGATCACTTGGAAATGGGTAGTCGGCTAGAAATCCAGGTTGGAGGTATTATATATAGGGACTTTGAGATTAAGAATTGATGTTGGCTGGAAAGATGCAACTGGGGTTTTTCAGCATTTAGGTTTAAGTCATTGAGTGGTCTTGGTGAATTCTAATTCAGACTAGAAGACAGAAAAACCAAAGCCCAGGACACTGGCACATTGAGGACCCCAAGGAAGAGGAAGAACTTTTAAGATAGAAAGTAGTAGAGGCCAATTAATGCAGGTAGGAAACTTGGAAGGTTCTGGGAAGCCCAGGGCAAGAAGTGCGTCAATGGGTCAGAAGAAACACCACTTAATAGGGCCTGGAATTCACCACTGGATTTAGCTATGTGGAGATCATGAGGAGGAAGTTTAATACAGTGATACTGGAGCTACTAAAGAGATAGCATTACTAAGAGATTTTCTCACAAAAGAGAGAATCAAAGTAGAATGGAATCCAAAGGAATATTTCTTTTCTTTTGCATGACAAGAAATAATGGCACATTGGTGTGCTCCTGTGAATGACTCAGTAAAGCAGAGATATTTGCAAAGTGAAGACAGAGGTGGCAGCAGGCCAAAGGGATGCGTAGGCATAATCAACCAGAAGTGGAGTCAGTACCAGGCAGGAAGACTGACTTTAGATAGTGATAGGGTTCAGCATATGCTACCCCAAATATGGCGCTGTGGCACTTGATTAAGAACCACAGCAGCCCTTCTTGAATACTTGTTTGTTAAACATGCCATTTGAAATATGATGTAAAAATCAATGTTAATAAATTCTTTAATAAAAACAACACAGCAGAATCAGGAGGACCTATTATTTCCCCCTAAAGCAGATCATACAGCCCAAGAAGTTCACTTTGACCTTCTCCTTTCCTTGATTCCTGATATCCCACATTGGACAGCTGTCATGTCCTATGCTTGGAAAGAAGGGAGATCACAACAGAACACTCAGGGGAATCTGCACAGACAAGCCTCACCAAGTTCCCTCCAGAGCATGGCCATTTCAGTGCACACTGTTGTCCTCCCATCTTCTTCTGTATTGCTATCTACAAAAACACAAATTGCCTTATTCCTTTAATGTCCATTTCTGAAGGCTCTTGGATCATGTAAAATGTAAACTAATATGTGGAGATGTAAAAATGAACACAGGCATCATGTCAGATAAGTGCGATATGATTTTTCTCTCATTAATCTATTACAGGGCTGATACCATGCACCTTATGATGGGTAAAAATGAAGTTTTTAAACTTTTTTTTGTCCCTGCAATAACATAGCCTGTTAGCTCATTTATAGTAGCATTGAGTTTAACCATGTGGCAAAAACTGCTTTAACCTCTGTGTATAGTTTTCCTTCAGTATCTACAGATACTGGTTCTGGAATCTCCTGTGGGTACCCAAAGCCTCAGAGGTTCGGGTCCCTTCTAGCAAATGATGTGATAGATATGTGCATATTGTGTGTGTGTGTGTGTGTGTGTGTGTGTGTGTGTGTGTGTTTAAGGAACAATCATGAGAAATATGTATGATTATTTTCAGAACAGATAGAACATTTCAAATAATACTGATCTACGATTGTAGAAACCATAAATATGAAGAGTCCATTAAAGATTTATTTGTTTTTGTACAGTTCTTGGGGCTTGAACTCAGGAGTTGGCTATCCCTGAGCATTATTTGCTCAAGGCTAGCATTCTGCTATTTGAGCCACAGCTCTAGTTTTGGCTTTTTGGATGGTTAGTTAAAGATAGTAGTCTCATGGACAATCCTGGCCAGCTGACGGTAACACTGTTTTCCTCAAATCTCAGTTTCCTGAGTAGGTAGAATTATAGATGTGTAACATTAGCACCAGGCAATGGTGTATATTTTTAACTTAATCGTTGCAACAGCATTATAATAAAGGGACTGTTGTTTTATTTTGCAAAGAATAAAATGGTCTTTACTAATGTAAATAATTTAACTAATGGACCAATTCTTCATTCCCTGATCTGACTCAATGTCTTTATTTAAATTATGTAATATATTCCATAAATATACCATCTTCACCATTTTAAAGTGATCATTAAATGACATTATGTCCATTCACACTGCCAAGCAGTCATTACATTCATCTACCCACATTACCTCTTCATGTTTCCCAATTAAATAAAATTCTTCACCCATTAAACAGAAATACACACTGTTTATCCAAGCAGGTGAGTTCAGATAACCAAATTTATCCAAAACACACAAATACACTACACTTACAAAACAAAGTAGACTATATTTACTTTGTATTTATTTGCTAAATATAAATATCACATTTATGAGGAGAGATTGAAACTAACAAAATACTTACTAGTAAAATTAATTAAATATAAATTAATTTTTAAAAATTTAAATAGCAGGAGACTGCCTTTCAGTATCTAGTGCTGACAGAAAATAAGAGAAGCAGTTACTATGAAAACTAGTCATGTTTCTAGTCATGAGACTAGAAAGGCCCTAATTTATTACTGATACCTCAGCAATTCAGAAGGTAAAACTCAGGAATCTCTATGACTGGCTCATTTTAGGAACAGGGATGATCAGACTACATCTGTTCTGTACAGCCAGCACCACGGTGCAGGTCCTGGTAGATGAGTCCTACTTGGCTAGCCATAATACAACTTGTTCTTCAATTACTAGAGAGGACACTGGTTCTAGAATAGTCTTGGCTTCACTTTAAGGCCTAGGGTTACCTCAGCCTTGCTTGAGAAGCTCAAGTTGCCTCCTAAAAATCTACTTGATTTCAGGACAACCTGTAGAAAGGGGTATTGTAAAGAAAGTAAGAAGTCCTCCCAGACTGAGTAAGTATGATGAATATCAGAAGAGGTGAAAAGATGGCTAGAAACACTTGATGCCCTTGTCTGAGGCCTGGTCACTGAAGAGACAGAGCAAGGAACAACACAGGGTAAGATGGCAAATTGAAAGCATTCACCACTTTTTGCTCCAACAAAATGTGCAGTGACACAAAAGTGAACCTATCCTGTAGAGGGAAAGAGGGAAAGAAAGGATAAACTATAAGGAATTTGTAGGGACCTTGGAAATGACAGAGAAGCAATCAAAACAGAAGAAAGGCACAAACAGACAGAAACAGCGAAAAGAGGCACTGGATCTACCTAGAATGCAAACATATTTTTTTGGATCCTATATTCATCTAAGAAGGTCAGAACTGTAGCAGAGACCATAACACAAACACAAAACCATGGTTTACCACCTGCAATCATTTTAAATATCAAGTTTCCACATTCTCAGTGAGGAGAATTCAACATACAGGGTCTCAAGCACTGCAACTATGTATCTACTGAGACCAAACCTCCCAGTCCATATACCACCACCAAGATATCACCCCATCTTAATGAAAATTCAAGAAATCACTAACAGAAAGTATATACCTTAAAATTGCAACCAGTCTTGAACCTGGATGTATAAGTTCCAGTGAAAGATCACTTAATGGTGACTCATACCTGTAATCCTAGCTACTCAGGAGGCTGAGATCTGAGGATCACAGTTCAAAGCCAGCCCAGGCACTAAAGTCTGTGAGACTCTTAATTCCAATTAACCACTAGAAAACTGGAAGTGGCACTGTGGCCCAAGGGGTAGGCAGTCAGGGACAACACCCAGGCCCAGAGTTCAAGTCCCATGACAGACAAAAAAAATTAAAGGCATAAAGAATGCTTTTAACAAAATAATAACAGAAAGCTTCCCCAACTTTGAGAGAATATTATTTATGTGAAGGAGACAGATAGAACTTCAAACAGACAAAATCAGAGAAAGAACCCTAGACACATTATAGTAAAAATGTTAACTATGCAGAATAAAGAAATAGTATTGAAAACTGCAAGAGAAAAGATACAAATAACTTGTAATCACAAGCTCATTAGAACAACAGTGAATTTCTTAACACAGACACTAAGTGCAAGAAAGGTGTGGAAAGATATAATTCCAGCTCTGAAGAACAATTACAAACCTAGACTACTGTACCCTATGAAGCAAATCTTCAGAATTGATGCAAAAACAAAATCCTTTCCATGGTAAGTAAAGCAAAAGCTAAAGGAATGCATAATTACTAAACAAGTACTGCAGATGATACTTACGGGAATCCTACCTGCAGAAGATGATGAAAACCAGAAAGATACAGGAAAAAATAAACAGTGATCATTCAAATCTACCCGTCTAGCAAAGTCATGTTCGGTGGCATATACCTGTAATTAGCACTGGAAAACCTGAAGCTGGAGTGAATTCAAGGTCCGTTGGGGTTACATAATGAGACCTATCTCAAAAGTTGACTCAGAAGAAAAATAAAACAAAAAAAATACCATAGCAAAGAGAACAGTGAGATTGAGCTTTATTTCGAATTAGTCTTTCCACAAGAATATTTTAACAGCATCTCCAAATCTTTAATATTAGGACTTAAAAGCCTTGAACTACAGAAAGTTAATTTGGGGGATAAAAACATAATATACGAAAGGCATACATAAAATATATCTTAGTTATGGTAGGTAGAACATACAAGATTACAATAGCTCGAAGTGTCTTCTAGCATTTCTGCCTGCTAGGCTAGTACAATAGCTGCCCAATGACCTTATCCTCTTTTTTTTTTTTTTGCCAGTCCTGGGCTTGAGCTCAGGGCCTGAGCACTGTCCTTGGACTTTCTCAAGGCTAGAGCTCTACCACTTGAGCCTCAGCACCACTTCTGGCTTTTTTCTATGTATGTGGTACCAAGGAATTGAACCCGGGTCTTCGTGCATGCTAGGCAAGCACTCTACCACTAGGCCAAACTCCCGGCCCCTGACCTTACCCTCTTATGGACAAAATATAATGCAAATTGATGTGGCACAGGAAGAAATTAAGGGTCAGTCTCCATTCCTATCATATAGCTTGGTAATTACTCTCTACTGAAAATGCTTATACTTTCCCAAATAAATGCAGACTTTTCATCTTGGCCAAAACATGAGACATCCCGACTTGCTTATTTCTACAAATATTTCTATCTAAAACAAAACATTAAAAAACTATATATAAGCTACTTGAATCAGAATAAAACAGTCGATGATTTATTAAGCACTTTTGTCAGGCATCATTCCAAGAATTTTATGTGCATAAGCTCAGTCAATCCTCATACCCCTATGGAATAAGTATTATTACCCTTTGTGCCAGTTGTTAAGTTATTGTAAATATCAACTATGAAAAAAAACCAAGATTCTCAAAAATGTTAAGCTAAGTGAAAGAAGCTAGTCAGAAAAGATCACATATTATATGATTCCACTTATATGAACTATGAAATGTTCAGAATAGACAAATCTATACCCAAAGAAATAGATTCATAGTTGCCAGAGACCAGAGGAGGGTGGGATAGGAATGACTTCAAATGGGTATGGGATTTCATTTGGGAATGATTAAAATATTTGTGGTGATAGTTGTATGACTCTGAATATACTCAAAGCCATTGACTCACATACTTTAAGGGGATGAATTTTATAGTTTATAAATTATATATCAATTAAATAAATGGTGTTTAAAATAAATATATAAATGGTGTTTAAAAACTCATGATCAGTTAAAGATAAAGAAATGGTGGCAGCTTGCTATAGTTGGATCTTGGTTATTCTCCCAAAGTCCACATGTTAAAGGTCTGGTGCTCAGCTTGGGCTATTAAGAGATGGTAGGACCTTTCAATTGTAGGACCCAGTCAGAGGAAGTTGGGTCATTTGGAGGTATACTTTCAAGTGAATTATGGAATGCTAGTCTCTTTCTCCCTTTCTCTGGCTCCCAGCCATGAAGTAAGTATCATCATTAGCCATGTTTAGCCACCGTGATAACCTCTGCAATCACAGCCCCAAACCACTGGTACTAGTCATAGGCTGAAGCCTCCCAAACTATAAGCTGAAATACACAATTGTCTTGGTTTGAAAGTGATTCATATATATCGTCCTGTCTTTACCCATCTATGCACTGGCAGATTGTTTCCGTATGTTGGCAATAAGGAATAATGTGATAATGACCATGGCAGTGAAGATGTCTCTGAGACACTGAGTTTATTTCTCTCAGTACTGACTTAGAACTGAGTACTAGATAAATATAGAAGCTCCTTTTAATTTTTTTCTGAGGAATCTTTACATTGTTTTCCATAAAGACTACACCAATTTACATTCTCACCAACTCTGTGTAAGAGTTCATTTTTCTCCATATCCATACCAGCACTCGTATCTTTTGATTTTCTCTTCCCTAATATGATTTTTATGAGCATACATTAGTTGTATAAGGGAGTTTCACTGACACATTTCCACACATGTAAACAATTTACTTAATAAACCTCATCCCTCTATTACTCTGTGTATCTTCCCATACCTCTTCTTAAAATAATTTCAACAGTTTCATTCTTCCATTTTCATTATATATACAGATGTATGTAAATACATCTGTATCCAGATACCCCTTCACATCAATATGTATGATTTTTTAATTAGACTAATCCTCTACAATGCTCTCTTTCCCCATTTCCCTACCCACTATTGTTTAATAGCTTTCAATGAGCTTTCTTTTGACTTTTTGATAATAGCCATTCTTAGGAGGTATAAGATGATATCTCATTACGGTTTTTTTGATTGAAAAAGACATAAATAAATCAAAAGATTATCCCACATTTATTAGAATTAACATTGTCAAAATATCCATATTATTCAACAGATCTATAGACTCAATGCAATCCTTACCAAAATTCTAATTCCAGTTTTCATAGAAACAAGAAAAATCTGAAGTTCACACAAAATCATAAAAATACTTCTTGCAATTGTGAGCAAGAACAGAGCTAAAGTAAAGGCACCAAGCTTCTTGATTTCAAATTACATTATAAAGCTATAGTAATCATCACAGTATGATGCCAGCATGAAAGCAAACATATAAATGAATGGAAACACATGAAAAAAAGTCTTCAAGAAAGACATGAGGGAGAATAAATGATGAAAATTGTATTTAATAAATGGTGCTTGGAAAACTGAATATCTGCATGCGCTAAAAAATAAAAATAGACTATACACAAAAACTAACTCAAAGTGAGTTAAAGTGAGAAACCATAACACCTGAAGCCACAAAAATCCACAGAAGAAAAGCGAATAGCAAAGCTGGTCTTTGCAATAGTTTTTTAGATATGACCCCCAAAACAAAAAAAAAGCAAAAATAACCAAATTTGAAAACTAAAAATGTTCCTGCACAGCAAAGGACACAATGAACAAAATGAAAGGGCAACCTGCAAACTAAGAGAAAATATCTGCAAATCCAGTAAGTTAGTACACAAGATGAGTAAAGAACTTATACAACTTGGTAGGAAAAACGTCTCTATTTTTATAATGGCAAGGGGCACTAGACACATGAAGAAATACTCAATGTGTCTGGCCAAAAAGGAAATATAAATCAAACTGATACTAAGATTCCATATCACTCAAGTAAGAATAGCCATCAAGAATACAACTGGGGCTGGGAAGGTGGCTTAGTGGTAGAGTTCTTGCCTAGCATGTATGAAGCCCTGGGTTTGGTTCCTCAGTTCCACATACACAGGAAATGCCAGAAATGGTGCTGTAGTTCAAGTGATAGAGTGCTAGCCTTGAGCAAAAGAAGCTCAGGAACAGTGCCCAGGCCCTGGCTAGCAAGGAAAAAAAAAAGAATACAAAGAACATACTGGCAGAGATATGGGGAAAAGGAACCCTAATACACTGCTGGTGGAAATATAAACTGCTGCAACTACTGCAGAAGGCTGTTTTGAGATTCCTCAAGAAAATGAAACACAATACTATCCTATGATCCAGTGATATCATTTTTGGGTATTTATTCAAAAGATTACAAGTCAGATGCAGTAAGATAGTTTGCACAAACTCTTCCATTGTTTGAAACAATGGAAGGCCTACATGGCCTTCAACCTATAAATGGACCAAGAAAAGGCATATGCACATTTGTCTATACACACAAATGTATATATGCAGTGGAATTTTACTCATTCATCAGGAAAATTATGTCATTTTGCAGAGAAATGCTGGTTTTAGGAAAATTGTGCCACGTGAAGTAAGTCTGTCTAAGAAAGACAAAGAGAGAAAGGATGATGCAGGATTTCTTTTCTTTTTTTTTTTTTGAAATTTAGGTCTAGATTATATGTATGTAATATGTTTGTATATATATCATACGACCTCCCATATGTGTGGTACGGTATAGGCAGGGGTATACTTCCTTTGAAAAATGAAATTATTTCTGATCAATTGTTTCTGGTGGCAACAGAAAATACATCTGTCCACTCAATCTCATATACCCGAGGCTTATGAATCTGCTTTGGTGACAGCACCTCCATCCGAACCCTGCATAGTGTTTGTAAAGGAACTTACCATTTGACTGGGTTTGGAGACTCTACCCAGACGTGAAATAGACAACATTATGCATTTATTTATACAGATAGGAAAAACGTGCATAGTTACTTGAAGTCGTGACGTCTTAATCCACTCCTCCTTCCCAGCCCTAGTTGGCCCTGGTTTAATGCCTGTGAAGATGCTTCCTCCACGAGGGCTTGTTATTCTGATCACTACCAACCAATGCTCTCTGCCTCTTTAACAGGAACACTTGGCTCAAGCATGTCTGGTCACAAAGTTGCCGTGATAAAAACCATATGAAAATACCACAAAGCCAAAGGGCAATATTATTACATAAAGCATGTTTTGTTGGAAAGTGTAGTTCTAACATTTGTAAAAATAGCTCTTCCCAAGGCTTTTCCACTCAAGCCGGGTTACTCGATCCAACCTCATTCTTTGTGATAGCTCTAGTCCAGCAGTCAGGGTATCCATGTGACATTTGATGTTAGGCCAGCTTTCAAAGGGAGAAAGGAGACAAACTTAGAACAGATGATTTCTGAGGTCAAGTCAGCCCCACTCCTGAGGCAGGGGAGAGTCTGCCTCTGCCTCGTAACCCCATTCGCAGAAAGGGTCCATTACACCATTATCTCTTAGGTTCCTTGAGTCCTACAAGGTGCAGACAGCCTCTCCTTCACCCCTCCCATTCTCTAAACGCCCCTTCATTTCTATGCGGGAGAAAAAATATTAGGTGCCGGCACATTCAATAGATTCAGTTGCACTTGAAAAATGTTCATTTACTGTAACAGGCTCATTATTCTAGGAATGTAATTGGAGCTCAGACTGTTATGACCTCAGGAAATAAAATGTAACAAAGCTATGCAAAAATATTAACTTTGCCCCAAAGCAGAGAAAATGGTATCCTTGGGGGAATAGAAGAATCGCTACCTCAACTTTTCTGCTGTCTTGTAAGCCCACAGATGTTTGGATCTTGAGAATCTCACAAAATTTGGAAGCAAAGATGGAAACCTGTCAACATACAAAAACCTGCAGAGCTGTACTAACATAGAGGCTTTTTATTTTCCTAAAGACCACTAAAGTTTTGCATAGAAAAGAAGTAGACAGGGAAAATTTCAGGTATGCATCATGGGAGAGTGTGTAGACTTGTATCCACATGTTATGATGATAAATATTGTAAATGTTCTAAAGTCAGTGAAAAAAGGGGGGGAACATTTAAAAAAAAAACCCTTGTATCTTATGAAAAAAAGAGTATCGGACAAAATGACCGGACTTGTAGCTCTGATATTCTATTTCATAATGTCTATTGTGCTTTTGAAAATTATTAAGGTGAAGCATAAAATAAATATAATACACTGCATACCATGCAAATAGCCAATACAAAAATCTAGCTTGCTAATGATCTAGAATAGAATAGAAATTGTTCAACAAAGACTTAAAAGAATTACAAATCTTATCCCCTTTAAGTGACCAATACTTGGACTAATCTGGGGCCTTACTTTTAAAGACTCAAAATAGCTGCATTCTGGAGAACTCATTTGAGTTTGGTTTCCCTTCTTGGAGTAAGGTTTTATGACCACATGTGACTTTATAAGAAGGGTATTATTACCTGCACTCACACATATATGTGAGCCATATTTGAAATTTCTAATTCCAGCCTGAACAAAGACTATTTTGTAGTATAATAAGACATATTTACTAGTATTAAAATGGCAGACTTATTGTAACTTTTATAACATTAAAAGTGTGGTGGGATTTTTTTTAGACCCAAAATAAATTTTAATGTTTAACATTTTGCAACTGAATTCACAGTGAAGCAACAAGCCCAACTTCCAACAGGAAAATGAGCAAATGACAGGAACAGACCATTCACTGAGGAAGAAAAATAATGGTATCTTAAATACAAGAAAAGATGTTCACTGTGCTTACAAGAGAAATGCAAATTAAAACTAGAATGGGATGTAATTTTGCATAAATACAGAAGCTGTTAAAAATATTGATAAAGCTGTGGAGAGCAGCCCCTGTGAATGGCTGTGTGGCACTCATTATCACACTCACAAATGCATATCCCCTTTTGTACTTGTTTCTTTCGTACCAATACTAGGGCTTGAAACTGGAGCCTCATGCTCTAGGTTGGCTTTTTCCCTCAAGGCTGTCACTCTACAAGTTGAACCACACATCCACTTCTGCATAGTACTTTTTCACCTGCTGATTCCTTACTGTAACTTTAACCTATAGAAATATTTACACACATGCAAAATTACATACACACACACTACAACATTGCATTGCTTATATTAATAAGATTGGAAACATCCACGATTAGCCTATTAAGACGTTTTTTCTTTTTTTTATGGTACTCAGATCCTCAGCTTGCTGGGAAAGTAATACATTACTTAAACTGCAGCTCCAGCAATTTGTGCTTCAGTTATTTTTCAGATAGGGTTTCACAGTTTTGGCCTGGACCAGTTTTGAACACATTCATGCGCTTCTGCCCCCTGCACAACTGGGATTACAGGCGTGTGCAACCACATCTGGCCAGTAGGGATCATCCATTTGATACCATTTACACATAGAATGGTACATGCAGGATTGGGGGGTTTGTTTTGTTTGAGAATAGATGTTTTAACCTGAGATAATTTATAAGGAAAAATGATTTCTTCTGACTCAGATTTTGTTGATTTTAGGCCTGTGGTGAAGCAGAACATAGTGTTAGGGGACAGATGGCAGAGATTCGCTGCTCACCACAAGGTAGCTGGCCAAGATACAAATGAATGTTTTTTTTGTGCCAAGTGTGGTGGCTCATTTCTGTAATCCCAGCTACTCAGGAAGAGAGGATTAGAAGGATCACAGTTGGAGGACAGAAGGTGCAAAGTTGGTGAGTTGCTTATCTTAGCCAAGAAAAGCAGAGCACAGTAGTAGCTTGTGCACGTCATCCCAGCTATTCAGGAAGTATAAATAGGAGGACCACATACGACACCAGTACAGTAAGAAATGTAAGGGTAAGACCCTCTCTGAAGAATAATTAAAGTACAAATATGGAAGGGGCCTGCTCAAGTGGTAGAACACCTTTCCAGAGCAAGCACAGGATCCTGAATGCAAACTTAAATAGCAATGAAAATGGAGAGTTGTGTTTACTCATATTGTATTTTAAGACTCTAGAGAGATTTACAAGAAATGAAAGTCTTATGGGAACAAAATGGTAGCCAAAGATGGCAAGAGGAAGAGTTCTATGGAATGTCTTCTCATACACTGTTTTATTTTTTTAATTGTGTATGTATATTATTAATTAAAAAGACAAAACAGTTTAGAAAATAAATTTATGAAGGAAACACTTTGGCTCCCCAGTAAAACTCTGAACATCTGTTTGACTTGGCTTAATTTAGTTTGTATCACAATAAAAATTCAGTCACATACTGTAACACCAGCATGAATTTCATGGAAAATGACTTTTTAAAATATTTTAAGATGCCTTTTAGTCCTTACGTAGACCTAAAGTAGCATTGACAGCTCAGATATAATAATCTCAATATGAATCTCCTTATTATACACAGTAACAAAACGTACAACTTCATATGATAAGATAGTTACAATAGTCTTTTAACTAGTTTCCAGCTTGCCTGTCTTTTTGTTCAATCTGTTCTCAGCCCAGCATCTAGAACAGTGTGCTATAAATATGAGGAAGTCTGAATAGTCTGCTCACAAACCTCTAACAATTTCCCCCTAGCTTTTGCTCTTAGTAAAAGTACTTGCATTGGTCCTATGAAACTGAACCTCCAAACTCAGGTCAGGCGTCATTCTCGGCTCCAAATGCACCATCCTTCTTGCCTGCTGTAGAATCCTGGAGCAGTTCCCTGCTGATACTTTTCTGGGACAATGCCCATCTTTGCCAGCAGAAGGCATTACAAGAGGCTAGAGTGAGATGTTATTGCTACCTTCCCAGACTATAGAAGAGAAACAGTGGCCCAGAATCCAAGCCATCTGATTCTGTATGGTGAACTTCTGATGCTTTTGCTCAGCAGCCAGTTGCAGTGGGCCGCTAGGTAGTGGACAAAGATACTGAATAAGCTTTGCAATCAAGTATTGCTATCATCCACTTATTCAAGTTGGGTTTTGACAACAGTCAATATAGAGTTTCACTAGTAGATGAGGCCCTTATCTATGAGATTTGTAGCCAACCCCTATTGCTTTTTTTTTTTTTTGCCAGTCCTGGGGCTTGAACTCAGGGCCTGAGCACTGTCCTTGGGCTTTCTCAAGGCTAGAGCTCTACCACTTGAGCCACAGCACCACTTCTTGCTTTCTTTCTTTATTGCTTTCTTTCTTTCTTTTCTTTGTCTTTTTTTTTTTTTTTGCCAGTCCTGGGGCTTCAACTTAGGGCCTGGGCACTGTCCTTGGACACATTTTGCTTAAGGCTAGAGCTCTGCCACTTGAGCCACAGATCCACTTCCAGCTTTTTCCTTGTATGTGGTACCAAGGAATCAAACCCAGGGCTTTGAGCATGCTAGGCAAGCACTTTTAACACTAGGCTATACTCCCGGCCCTTCTGGGATTTTTCTATGTATGTGTTACTGAGGAATTGAACCCGAGTTTCTGTGCATGCTAGGCAAGCACTCTACTACTAGGCCAAACTCCCTGTCAATCCTATTGCTTTTTGTATGAATGGCCTCTACTGGCAAATATTAATTTTATGATCTGTTCTATGAAGAATTTTTATTATTATTTATTTTTTATTGTAATATATAGAGGGGTTACAGTTATATTCACCAGATAGGTCTATTATTTCTCACACATTAATGTCCCTTCTCATGTTTTTGTTCCCATTTCCCTTCCCCTACCCCCTCCCAGTCATCTTGTTTTCCCCCTTCCCTTTCCTATTTCATATAAACAAATAAACGTAAATACAATATACTAGGTAACAAAGTCAGATACTGTAGCAATATGAGATTAATCAAAGGGCAACAAAAGAGAAGAGAAATAACAGTACATTAAGAACAACAATCACTCAAGATAAAGCTCTTGTTTCCATATCCTGGAGATCTTTTCATTTAGCCTCATCCTATATGGCCTTATGTATCTAGGCTTTGCGCTACTGTAATCCTCTGCTAGGAGAGGCCTAGGTTTGTACTAATTATGACAAATGAGGGAAACCATTGAGCCTATGTTCCTTTGGGTCTGGCTTACTCCACTTAATGAAGAATTGATTTCAAAATGATGGATTCATCATTTCAATCATTATATCATTATATTACACTTAACAATAGGGATGCATTTTGAGGAAAATATTAGGAATTTTATTTTGCAAACAATACAAGACTGTATTTGCAATATGATTATATTGTATGCTGGTCCTTTGTTGACTAAAACATTCCTATGTAGCATTTGACAATACTCAAAGAAGTAAACAAACAAGAAGTCTCTTAGCTCTAGTCTAATTTTACTGCTAGGATTGTCCATAAGGTAACATAAGAAGTGATTCTGAAATTATGTCTTGAAGTGTTTACAATAATCTGTGTGTTCATCCATCTAGAAACTAAAAGCAGTCAGTATCCCTTCCTGATCACTCTGGGCAATTCAGTTTCTGTTGATACATACAGTATGAAAAAATAATCTAGCTATTGGGGCCAAGCCTACAATGTGTTACTAGTAACAGTTACAAGGTATCATTCCCTACTTTTCCAGATTTCTTCCATTTGTGCTTTCAAAGACTAGTCCTGTGCCTCTCTACATTTGTCAGAGCCAAAAACTTATTCCAAAACTCATCTGATCGGAAGAAACTGGATACCTGTCAGGTTTGTGTTTTGCTGTCACCGAAAAACAGTGATTAGCCACACACTAGTGGCTCACATCTGCAATTTTAGCTACTTAGGAGGCTGAGGTTTAAGGATTGAGGCTAAAAGCCAACCTGAGGAGGAAAGACATTTATCTCTAATTAACCAGCAAAATGCCAGAAATGGAGCTGTGGCTCAAATGGTAGAGCAGTAGCTTTAAAGAAAAAGAAGAAAAGTTCAGGGACAAAGCCTAGGTGCTGTTTCAAGCCCCCAGAACTGGATGGAGGGTGCTGTTTCAAGCCCCAGAACTGGATGGAGGGTGCTGTTTCAAGCCCCAGAACTGGATGGGGTGGCTGTAAAAATGTATATATGGATATATATATATACCTATATATATATGTGGAGAGAGAGAGAGAGAGAGAGAGAAAGAGAGAGAGAGAGAGAGAGAGAGAGAGAGAGAGAGAGAGAGAGAGAGAGAGAGAGAGAGAGAGAGAGAGAGAGAGAGAGAGAGAACGGGGTGAGATTAAAAACAATTTGAAGTGGTAACTCTTGGGAATTTGGATATCACAGCTTTAGGATTTAAGATCCACATGATCAATATTAGGCTCTTTCCTACTTCTGGGAACCCATAACTTACTTCCAATGAATCCAGTATCCTCAATTACTGGTTGAGAAGGAAGATATTTCCTGGAAAAGAAAACGTATTTAAAGGGTTTATGTCAGTAGGCTGACAGAAGATAGGCTTGAGAGGAAACAAGGAAGTGATGAAGAAAGAAAGGAAGAAAAGAAGTGAGGAACTGGAGGAGAAAGGAAGTGATCAACCCTGGGAAATGTCTTCTTGCCCTTTTGGGAGATTTTGTTTATTTTGTTTTGCTACAATAGATAGAAATTTTATTTTCAAAGACTCTGCTCCTTTAAATGAAATCCATCTTCTGAGACTTGAGGAAGGAATTTGAGATTCATCCTCATAGATTTAAGAGAATCACAGTCTTGTCTTTCCCCCGCCTTGGTTTGTTTCTGCTTGCAAAACCGCTTTGTAGCAAAAATATGTATCAAATTTATGTGCTTTAAGTGGGGGGATCACAGATTTCATGAAGAAACACATTTGCAAATGATGAGCTTTTAATCTCTAATGCGAATGTAATGGTCATGAGGGAGCACCGTTAAGCACAGAGCACCCTTCTAGAGCAAACCCTACAGGAAGTGCAAGACATAGTATGGAGATACCCATTTGCTGGAAGAAACTTAATGCATGCTAAACCTAGCATCTGCCTCCCTAAATAGTATAAAACAAAAGACCCAAATAACAAATAATGAAGTGAGTCTAACTGCTGGATATCAAACTCCATACTCTAAACCAGAGAATAAATCTTTTTTCCCCCAAATGACCTAGTAAATGTCATAAAAATTGACTAGTAAGGCAAAAAGAAAACCTCAATATATTTTTTTTCTAAATTTAAAACAGAAAGCAGAGTTTCCTGCTCATCATGCAATAAAATCAGAAATCAGTAATAGGATTAGAAACCAGAAAATAAAAGAAACATGACATTCGAAAATATTTTTAGGCCGAGTATAGTAGCATATGCTTTAATCCCAGCTACTCAGAAGGTAGAAATCACAAGAATCATTGTCCGAAGGCTAGCCATCAACAAGATCCTATCTGAAAAACAAGCAAAATACAAAGAGCTGAAAGCATGGCTCAAGTGGTAGAGCACTGGCTTAGCAAATGTAAAACTTCAGCATCACACACACATACACACACACACACACACACACACATATGTGTGTGTGTGTATACATTTACATATGTACACACATATATATGCATACATACATATGCATAGTTAATGATTTTCTTAATCCTTCAACTGAAAACAATGTACATAAAAAACTATGGAGTATAGGGCTAGCGTCATGGTTCAAATAATACAGCTGTTGGCTAGCAAGCTTGAGCCTCTCAGTTCAACACCGAATACTGACAAAATCAAACAAACAATTCAAAAATTATGAAGTACAATGAAGACACTGCTCTCAAAAAACCAATAGCTTAAGATGTTTACAAAATAAAAACGAAGCATTGAGGTTGAGCAAATTACACAATTTAGAACTTGGAAAGGTAACAGAATGAACCTAGACAATGCAGGAAGAAGTGATTTTTATGGGGAAAAATAGAAGTGACTAAATTAAAAAGAAACTTTATGGTACAATAAACAAGTGTTGATTTTTAGTAAAACTCAAATCAAAAGATATTGAAATAACTAGAGAGAGAAATATAAATAAAAAGCACTAAAATGACAGTGTAACTATAGAGTAACTGCTAAATTAGGCCAGTTTTAATATTTCACAGGAATAAACACGTATGATCACAATTAACTCCTCAAAAGAAAATTCTATTCAACTTGATTAATACAGAACACTTCAAATGTTTAAATATCTGTGTATGTCTTAAAATGTTCTGTACCTGGATAGCTTTGTAGATTCTTGCTAAATGTTTAGAAATAAGAAACTCCATTGCTATTCCATTTCTTTTAGAGCATGTATGGTGACATTCTTTTTTTTCATATATTTTTATTGTAATTAATAGAAGGGTTACATGATATTTCCCAGATAGATGGTGCATTAATTCACATACATTGATACCCTTTCACAGGTCTTGGTCCCCATTTCCCTCCCCCCCACCCCCACCCCTCATCTTGTTTTCCCTTCTTCCTTATCCAATTTCAAATACATTCTTTTGCACAAGTAACACAGCATGAACAAGAAAACAATCCCCAAATTATCATCTTGTACAGAACAACAGGCTAACTAAGATTATGAATACCCATGAGAAAGAATATGAAGTCATGCAAAGAAGAGCATCTGGCTCACTGGAGACCGTGAGAAAGAGATACGTTGCCTGCCAGTCCCTGTTCTCCACCACACCTGAGCCCTGCAAGCCATTGGTGAACCCCTGAGGAGAAAATCTTGACTCCTGAGATGCAGAGTGCTCATGCCATGCTAGTAAAGAGGCCAGACCTTGAGTGGTGTGATCAGAGAAGAAAACGTAATACCATTGTGGTACAGTGGATCCTTGATTTCTGCTCTGGTCATGAGGTCATGATTATGGGGCAGGCAACAGCAAACCCTCCTCTAGTGAGAAAGAGGCAGAACCTTTTTAAATTTCAAGCCCCAAACCTTGAGAATATAGTTAATGAAGAAGTCAATGAATCAACTTCTTATTACTGTAACCAAAGACCTAAGGCAATCAACTTCAAAAGAGGAGAGGTATATTTTGGCTCATAGAGTGATTTCAGTCTGTGATCAAAGGGCTATCTTTATGTACATCCTCTATTATGTGCCACTCAACATTAATAATGCAATAGTACTCTATAATTATGCATGTAATTTATGTATTTGTATCTAATAACACATTAAAATTATATCCAGCCAGGTGCTGGTGCTCACACTTGTAAACCTAACAATGTAAGAGGTTCAAGAGAGAACTGGTTCAAGGCTAGCTGGGTAAGAAAAGTCCATGAAAGTCTTATGTCCAGCTAACTACCAAAAAGCTGTGGTTCAAGAGCAATAGCCATGAGTAGAAGAAGGAAGAGCACGTAGGCCCTGAGCCTCAGTTCTGGCAACACACACACACACACACACACACACACACACACACACACACACACACACAAAATGTGCATATCAGCAAATACAATTCATACACCAGTAGATTACAATATATTAAGTAGTATATTCCAAATCATCTCATGGCAACTGGAAAGCAACAAGAGAAAGAAGAAGCCAAAATACCACTGTCTGCTTCCACTGTATCCCCTGTGACTTGCTTCCTTTCCTTAGGCTCCACCTCCTAGAGGTTCCAAACCCTCCTGAGAGGATATACTGCAGGAGTCAGGGAAGAGACTCTTTCACTGTCAAGGCTTTAGTTGCATCTGAATACTTAACACAACAGAAGCTCTTTCTTGAGGAAGAAAATCACCCAGGCAGTTTCCTCTTGTGTTCTTTGTTCTCTAATAAGCCAGGCCGACACATGCTTTAGAAGAGCAGATGCTACACATAACAGGAAGCAACCAAATATCATTCGACTCCTCTTGTTTATTTACTGCCTCACAGTTGACTGGATTGCCCACCCCTCATCCGGTTAGGCTGTTCTTTATTTGAAGCACTTTCATTTCACAAGGAGCAGTGTCTCTGGGGAGTCTGGTGGGTTTGTTCAGCTGGAGTGGCTGGCCAGTTCCTTTGGCTGCACAGGTTGTGCATAGATAGAAGTCCAGGAGAGAATCCCAGGACGATGCTTGTGAGGAAGCAAGTGGCCTGTGCCTGGTCCTGCTGCCAGCTAACCACATGGGGGTGGATACTGAGAGATCCCAGCCACCTATGCATGACCTGAAGCCTGTGTACCAGGCCAGGTTAAGGCAAAGTGGGAACATTTGCCAGAGGTAGGGAGCACGTGAGCCTTTATTCCACAGGCTCAGGGTGCAGAGGCAGGGCAGCTACAGTACATAGTGGAGCACCTTCTCACAGAAAACACCCCTGGGTTTTGGAGCAGTGGATCTCAGTCAGGGAAAGGCCATAGTACAAGTCACTTGTGCTATGCAGGAAATACTCCCCAAGGAGACAAGGGCCTTGCATGTCCATGCAAAGACCAAAGCCCACCCCAAGGGCCGGATAAGGGTGAGAGCTCTTTCTCTCTGTTCCCCCCCCCCCACCACAATCCTTCAGTGTCCTGCTGGTGGGATCCATTGTTCAATTCTGCCTGAACACCAGCACTCAGGACACAGAATGGATTGAGAAGAGTGAGGAATAAATCTGGATTCTTCCATGAAGAATGAAGGATTCCCTGCATACCTTCCCTCTGCACCTGCCTCCCACAGCAGGTGTCTCCATCCTTAAGAGATTATATGACAGATAGAATTCCCAGAGTCCATGCTTACTCTGTGTTCAACAAGAACTGATGTAATTAACTATATTGCTGGGTATAAACAATAGTAGCACAGTATAAAGGACAAGTTGTTGTTGGGTCATCACATCACCTCAAGACATCTCAAAAGGAAACAAAATCAAAAAGAAAAACCCCAGGAAGACATTTTCTGTAGTAATGTTGTTTAGACATTCACAAAATCACTGTAGGTACAACATGTTCACAAAAGCAAAATGTATTCTTTGGATATAAAATAGGGTTGCTTTACACCTATCTTGAAGAAACAGTAAGTACTTATCACGGCCCAAGGCCTTCGGCTTAATAAACACAGAAAATCCCAGCCCTTAAAGAATTTATAATCTAATTAAAGTACAGAAGTCCCAAGTCATGGTTGGTGGGCGAAATGGTTTTATGGTTTTAAATGTTTTCTTTTCAACAAAATTGAAAAAGAAAAATATTTCAAGACTGTAAACATTATATGAAATACAAATTTTCATGTTCATAAAGTGTTACTGGAACACAGCCATGGCCATTTGTTTACATATTGACTATTGTGGTTTAAAGCTATAATCACCAAGTTCAACAGAGTTAGGATAGAGACCATTTGGCTCCATTTGAAATAGTTATTATCTGACCATTTACAGAAAAATACCGCTGACCCTTGATCTAGTAAAAGTCCAATCTATAAACACATAACTCCAGCTAGTATGAGTTGAATTTATATATGCAAGCCAGGATAAAAGGTAGGGAAAGGGTACATCTGTCTGTAGCAGAGGAAGGGTATATAGTAAGAAAGCCACAATGTGAGATTGGAGCTGAGCAGTAACACGTGCCTATAGTCTTGATGTCCCAAAGAACTCTAGTCTTGGTTACTTGGAAAGCCAAGACAGGAAGATTCCTTGTGTCCAAGAGTTCAAGGCCGGCATGGGCCACATGGAGAAACCACGGCTCCAAAACGAAAAAGTACATTTCATCAGGTTTCCAATAAAAAAGTATTTTTTTTGCTGTACTAATGGTGGATTTATACAGATTTCATCAAATGTTTGTTCTTTGCCTTAGATTTCCAACACCTAGCATTTCTAGACTTCTAGATTACTATGTGACTAGACATATTAGAGACATCATTTCTAACTGGTATGACAGAGACATTCAGAAATGAAAGCCACTAAAGCCATTTCAACTTCTACAAATACCTAATTGCCATCAATTATGCTAACAAGCCAGAGATAGAAATGATGAAATAAATATATTGGAAGTTTTTGGATGATGAAAAATAACAAAAGGGCCAGGAGTGTGGCCTAGAGGTAGAGTGCTTGCTTACTATGCATGAAGCCCTGAGTTAGATTCCTTGGTACCAAATACACAGAAAAACTGAAAGTGGTGTTGTGGGTCGAATGGTAGAGCACTAGCCTCAAGAAAGCTCAAGGACAGTGTCCAGGCACTGAGTTCAAGCCCCAGGACTAGAAAAAGAAAAAGAAAGATAGCATAAGGAATTGGGTTGGAAATCATCTTACATCCTGGGGAAAGACTACAAAACCACAAATTCCTACTAACAGGTGGCACTACTAGAGTAGGCCCGAGTCTTCAGAAGCAAAGTACAAAATGCTCCACATTCCAAGGCTGTCCAGAGGCACACTAAACATGAAATCATTGACTGAACCCAGTGCCTTAAAAGTTGAGATGGGCCTCCTTATCCACCACTTGGTTTTATTCAGTTCAATTAGCCGAGAAGGATCACAGTCTCAAACTATTAAATGGAAAAATGCCAAAATTAATTCATAAGTTTAAAATAACTTTTATGTAACATATTATTATAATGGTTCTATTTTTATTTTTAGTTAGTGTTGTGAATCTCTTATGCCTAACTTATAAGTTAAGCTTTAGCCAGGCACTAGTGGCTCATGCCTGCAATCCTAAGCCATAGGCTAACATCTGAAGATAGTGATTTGAAGTTAGCCCAGGCAAGAAAGTCCATGAGACTCATGAGATCTTTATCTCCAATTAACCACCCTATGGCCAAAAGCAGAGGTGTTGCTCAAGTGGTACAGCAGTAACCTTGAGTGGAAAAAGCCAAACAAGAGTGAGAGGTACTGAGTTCAAGCCCCAGTACATTCTCCCTCCCTCCCTCCCTCCCTCCCTCCCTCCCTCCCTCTCCTCTCCCTCTCCCTCTCCCTCTCCCTCTCCCTCTCCCTCTCCCTCTCCCTCTCCCTCTCCCTCTCCCTCTCCTCTCCCTCTCCCTCTCCCTCTCCCTCTCCCTCTCCCTCTCCCTCTCCCTCCCTCCCCTCCCTCCCTCCCTCCCTCCCTCCCTCCCTCCCTCCTCTCTCTCTCTCTCTCTCTCGTCTCTCTCTCTCTCTCTCTCTCTCTCTCTCTCTCTCTCTCTCCCTCCCTGTCTCCTTCTCCCTGTTTCCCTCCAGCACCCTCTGTCTCTCTCAGCTTAGGACTGAACAAAGTATTTCTCTGGCAGACATCAAAGACATAGGTGGGTGTGACTGTGGAATGTCAGACCTCAGTGAGCACAGAAAGACTATAAGGTCCAAAAGTCACAGCAGTTTCACAGTTCACACCACAGACCTCACCTGCCTTGCCTTACCTCACCTTACCTACTTTCTCCGTCACTTCTTTCTCCTTTTCCCTCTGCTCTCCCCTTTTCCTTCTTTCCCCTCTCTCCTCTCCCCTTTTTTCTACTCCTTTTCTCTTCCTACTCCTCTTTCCCCCCCAACTTACCTCTCTTACCTTTGCCCAGCCCTTCACCTCTCTTCCCCTATTTTCTTTTTTTTTTTTTTTGCCAGTCATGGGGCTTGAACTCAGGGCCTGAGTACTGCCCTTGGACTTTTCTCAAGGCTAGAGCTCTACCCTTGAGCCACCGCACCACTTCCAGCTTTTTTCTATATATGTGGTACCAAGGAATCGAACCTGGGTCTTCGTGCATGCTTGGCAAGCACTTTAACCACTAGGCCAAACTCCCCGGCCCTTCTTCCCCTATTTTCTTCCCTTCCCTCTTCTTCCTTTTCCTCTTCCTCCCTCTCTTTTCCTCCTTTGATTTCCCCTCTCCTCTCCTAGTCCATTTCTAGAAGCCCTGAGTTGTTTTTAAACAAATTCATAGTATTTGTAGTATTTATCACACACCAGACCTTGTTCCTAGCATTTTACAATACTGACTCACTTTGTCTTTCACACTAACCCTGCACAGTAGGTAGTATTGTTCCAGTTTACAGATGAATGAAGGGAAGCATAGATCAGGCAAGTAGCTTGTTGATGTGACAGAGACAGAATAGAAATCTGGGCCCACATCTACGGCATTATTCCCCTTTACTATTCAAAGGTGACACTAATCCTTAGGTTTGCTTGTCTAAATTCAGAGTTTCCAGATTAATGGATGAATGATGACAGGAATGATGAGCAGGAAGCAAATTCATATTGATATTAACCAAATAACTCACTGAAGCCACTGGGAGCTGCTGTGGAGATTGTGATTGTAAGGGGGAATAGTTCATAAATACTGTTAAAATTATAGGATGAATTCACAGAATTGGAGGTGCCTTGTTCTCTTCCACCAACTCTGTATTTCACCAACCCTGAGACTCAGAAATCACTGTAGGCCACATGATATATTGTAATAAACATGAACATAGTATGATACCAAAACACAAAGAATGACATGTGGTCCCTATGTTTAAGGACTAGAATAGTCTTGAGGAAGACAAAGCACCTATCAATGACAGGAAAGGACAAAAGAGGTGGGAAGGAAGTACGCAGTCCCCCTGACCAGCGAGAACTCTACAGAAGTGGCTTCAGCTGTATCAGCGTGGCAATCTGACATGACTGTTTGTTAGGACCAAGATAAGGGCGTTGTAGATTAGAACATACATTTTATCTACAATTTTCAGTGACAATTTTAATCCTATTGGCGTTTCTTACTCTTCTGAGAATTTTTATTCATGAAACACAGTAAATTGTTCATCCCTGAAACATACGATAGTTTTGTGACTCCGAATATTATGGAAATTATAAATGATAAGGAAACTCTGAGCCAAACTTAAGTTTTATGTGACTCTCCAAGAATTATATAGGATGGGAACCTGACCCTTTGTGAGTTCCAAATGTTCCTAAGACAGGGAAGACTTGATGTATAAGAGCCAGAGTGCATTAAATCACAATGTGATGCAATTATCTCCCAGCAAAGATCCATGGAGTTGAAAGGTCAAGCTGTGAGTTGAGAGGATGGTTAGGGAACAGGGTCCCTCTTGTTAAAATAAAGCAATTAGTTTAATATATACTGTAGGGAAAGGGAAGAAGAGAAGGGAAATTCCCCTTGTCAAATGTCGAACGGTTAGAATACTGCTTAGAGCAAATGCAATAAGGATCTCTTCAAGAAAAAAAAAATTGGCCATATACCATGTCTAAATGCAAACATGTGTGTTCTTTATATCCTTAATTTATTTCAACTTCTGTTAACTGGAAATATTTTTATGTGCATTCTCAGTCATTCCCTTTCTCAGTAGAACAAAAATGTGTCAGAGGGCAGGAATGGAGCCTGTGATCCCAAGTATATTTAGATACTATAAAATATTTAACAGTTCTTCTTAGTACTGTGAAGCCCCATGAAATGGCTAAACAAACTGGAATTTATAATTCAGGGACTAGAGCATTAAAAGGACAATAATATTTTGCTGTTGTTAATTTATATCTCTCAGAGTGACCTCAAATTTTAAGTGGTCCCATTTAGAAGTTCCACTTTGTTTTAATGAAATAAAGACCCCAACATGTCTTTCTTTCTAGGAGTGTGTGCTGTGCCCTTGAGGGAAATAGCACTTCTGTGAGCATTTTAAGGGTTTTTATCCCACAGAGATTTTTTTAATGGCTTAAAACTTAGGCAATTTGGATTTAGATATGATTTGTATTTCTTGGGTTTTTATAGAAAAAAATGGGAAAATAGGTTGCTTCAGTAGTACATATAATAACACATGATTTAAAAAAATATATTAGTTTGTGGTACCGTTAATATGTGGATATTGGATCCAAACAGTACAACAGGGACGACTCAATATTTGGGTGCCCAAGGTTATGGACATGGTCTTGGAGATATAAACATAACTACATAGACTATGATGGGCTATATACTCTATAGACATAATGTTTTATTACATAGATTAATATGTATTTATGACATATAAATCCTCAGCTTTATTTTAATTATGTTCTAAAATCTATGTGCCAGTGATTGTATATAAAGATTCCCTTCTTGAATACCTGTTTGGTAAACATGACATTTGAAATATGTTGTAAAAATCAATGTTAATAAATTCTTTACCAAAAAAAAGCTTTATACTAAAGTAATAACAGCAGTTCAAAAAAAACCACAATAAAAAAAATTACTTTAGGCAAAACAGGCCTGCCCTCAAAAAATATGTACTGGGTGATTCCATTTATTTGAAGCTCTACAACAAGAGAAATAATCCATATTAGAAGAAAATCAGGACAACAGATTAGGCCAGAGAAGGAGAAACTGAGTGGGAAGGGCCTTAGACCACCAACAGTCTGGAGTTGCTTGAGTGGGAGGGGCCTTAGGCCTGGGAGAGTCTGGAGATAAGGCAATGTTTTCTGCCTTCCAATGACTGGAGATTACACAGTGGTCAATATTTAGCAAATACACACTTAGGGTGTGCATTTTATTTCATGTTACGATTACCTCCTAACAATCTAAACAAATTTAGAAGTCAATAATTGATTAAAAGTGTTCTGATGTCCAAAATGTATTCAGAAATGTATTCAGAAAATAAAATGGTTTGCTAGATAGAGAGAAATAAGCTAAGTGTAATAAACTGTTAACGATGCTGTCTAGGTAGTGATTACGCAGCTATTCCCAAAAATCCTTCCCATTTTTTCCCAACATGAAATTTCTTACAGTGGGAAATTGGTGGCAAAGCAAAACAAGCCCTACTTCGTCATTTAAACATTTCTCAAAGCCACTTCCACGAATCTACAATCACAGCTTCATCAGAATTGTCTTGAACAGTGTTCAAAGTCCTTACAAAGCTATGCAAAGTCTGGTATCTCCTTCCCTTCCATGTGAATTTGGATGACAAAAATCAACATGAGAGCAAGACTAGGTGATCAGACTTTTCAAACAGGAAAGACTCTACCCCTTTTGCTCCTTTTCAGCCCTTTTCTTCCTTTATCTCCTTTCTGCCTAGACTAGAAACAGCGACAGAAAGTTCAGCAACCATCTTGTAACCACAAAGATGAAACACCTGAGGAGAAGGTGGGAGAGCAAGAAGACTGGACCTAAGTAACTGTCAGCTCTGTTACACTAAGACATCTTGTCACCTGACACAAATTGCGTATTGGGTAAACTGATATTCACGGTATCTCAAATCAGTTCTCAAATAAGTTTTATTTGAACAATTGGTTGTGTGTGTTAAAAGTTTTAACCAGGGAGAAAAACTAGGAAGGAGGAATGATGGAGTGCGACATACCCAAAGGAAAAAGAGCGGATTATGATTACCAAGTGTGAAAGAGGAGTTGCTTAAAACTACATATCTTCCTATTTCCCCTCTTCCCTCCTTAGCATTTTGTACTGACTTTGGTTCCAAGAAACAGAGAAGGCAGCTTAGAAGTTAATCCCGATGAGGAGGTACAGCATCCTGGCAGGGATTATAAGAAGAGGGAAAATTGTAAGCAAACACTCAGTCTTTGGCAATTATCATCCCAGCTTCAAACCACCTTCCTCCATTCGCAGCAGACAGCCACACTTGGTAGGGAAGGCAACATGGGTCTCCAAATGTGTTGTCTAAACTTGACTGCTTGGAATGATGAGCCCAGGGGCACTCTAGTGTCAGAATTCTGCATCTAGGCCTGGAGTCACCAACGAGGACAGCCAAGTAATTCTGCAGGTATAGTTGCCACCATGCAACTCCAGGTTGTCAGGCCAGATTTAAATGTAGTAATTTGAGCAAAACGAATTCATAGCATATGAAAACAGAGGAGATATAGATCTGTACCTGTCTTTTATGCCCAGAAACTGTTGGCTCCCTGCCTGGGACATGTGTAAAACTTTTTGTCTGCTGGACTTTTAAAAAGGATGATTTCAGTGAGCGTAGGTATGTGGAACACTTTAGATAAAAGTCTTTCAATATCCTGTGACTAAGTGTCATGTCATTTTATATTCTTTAAGCCTCTGTCATCAAGCAAGGTAGTAACCCAGGGTTGGGAATGCAGGCAGTGAATACTAAGATATAGGCAGAGATCTGTCAGGCAACAGACAGGATTCTGGTGTCTGCATGGTGAATTTCTCTGGACACTTGCTTATTACAGAACCTAAAAAATATTATAAACATTGTTCAAAGCCAAACGTTGCCCCACTTCAACTAATGTGATGTGAGTGGCCTGTATATAAATCTGTAAATCTGAAAGTCACATTTAATCACAAGCTGGAGGAGAGTACTTTCACAGCCAAACCTGTTTTCCTCTCACAATAGGCTTTAAAAAAATTTCAAGTGAAAATCACCATGGCTCTGATGGGAAATCCTTAAGCCCTGAGGTAGTTAGTTCGCCCTCTTGTTCTTGAGAACAGCAGTTTTAAAAAAAATTTTAATGAATTTCTTGGCTTTAAATTCTTGGTTGACTTAGTTACATCAAGGTTTTGTTTCAGGGAACATGCCCAGTTATATTCAGCCAATTACAGGCCACCTGTGAGATGGTGGTCCCAGGAGATTATAATAGAGGTAGAAGTTCCCATCACCCAGAGATATCGTTAGTGTCATCACCCTGTGACACAATGAGCTGGTCTTATGTCTGGGTGATACAGGTGCAGGCACACCTGCTGGGAAATTACAGGATCTACTGTCAGGTATGGGATGCATGGTTTATGACTTTGTGTGTGTGTGCGCGCGTGTGTGTGTTGCTGATACTAAACCTCTAATTCAGGGCCTGGGTACTGTCTCTTAGCTTTTTAGCTCAAGGCTGGCACTCTTACTACGTAAGCCCCAAACCACCACTTCTGGCTTTTTGTGATGTATTAGAGATAGGACTTTGTGTTATGAGCCTCAGATCTTAGCCTCCTGAATAGCTAGGGTTATAGGCATAAGCTACCAGTGCCCAGCTTATACTAGTCTTTATATCATTATTTTAGAGTGTTTCTTGTACTGATTTTTTTTAATGACTACCAAGCTCTATGCTGTGTGACAGTGACAGCAACTTCATTGGTCTCATGTTTGGATCTCTTTCTTGATTGCATCATTTTCTCCTGTATTAAAGTTCATCTCACAGACCTAGGATCCATAGGCTGTACAATATGGATGGAAGGGACTGGTGGGGGGAAGAAGGTGTTAGCCTAGGTAGGTAGTTGGCTACACACCCAGATTTATGTAAGTACAGTTCACACAACAGCAAAACATTCTAAATATCTCCTCACTGTGTGATCTGTCACTTCATTAAGTGACACAAAGTAACACATGACTACACTTATAGCTCCAATTTGTCATTCTGACTGTTAATAGAGCTCTCATTCTTGTGAGTTAGTGGGCACTGACAGTGATTGTTGGATGTCTATACAGGCAGTTCATTAAACTCAAATGTGAAGAGCTGAGCTGAGCACAATACAGGCATCTGGTCTGGGCATGTGAAGCTTTCCCTGATAACATCTCCACAGTTGTGTTCAGCATCCCTTGGACTTGACTTCAGTTCCCTGAGTTACCCACGTAAAGTCTGACACTTTGTACCTACTTAATATAAATATAGGCTTAATATATATAGTAGGAATGTAATTATTTATAGAAATATAATTTATGGTATGTATTATATATGGATATATAATATGAATATATGATATAAATGTAGGTTTAAATAAATATTTAAATAAAGAAACATTGACACAATTTTAATTAGGAAAATAATCAAATTAGAATGCTTCAAAAGTGCCAAAGGAAAATCTATTAGTTAAAAAAATAAAATGTGGGTCAGGAATGTGGCTTAGTGATAGAATGCTTGCATAAAGCTCTGGATTCAATTCCTTGGTACCACATACCCAGAAAAAGCTAGAAGTGGTGTTGTGGCACAAATGGTAGAGCAGCAGCCTTGAGAACAGCACAGTGCCCAGGCCCTGACTTCAAATCTCAGGACTAGAAAAATAAACAAACAATTAAAACCCCAAATTCATTGAGGACACAAAAATGCATTCCTCTTCCTTTCCTTTCCCATTTCTTTTTTTTTTTTTGCCAGTCCTGGGCTTGAGCTCAGGGCCTGAGCACTGTCCTTGGACTTTCTCAAGGCTAGAGCTCTACCACTTGAGCCTCAGCACCACTTCCGGCTTTTTTCTATGTATGTGGTACCGAGGAATCGAACCCGGGTCTTCATGCATGCTAGGCAAGCACTTTAACCACTAGGCCAAACTCCCAGCCCTCCTTTCCCATTTCTCCTCCCATTCCTCCTCCTTCCCTCTTCCCTTTCCCTTTTCTCCTTTCCCTTCCAATCCTCTCCCTTCTTTCTCACTGAAAAAGAGGATACAGGGAGGTAAACAGGGAAACATTCCCCCACTCCTCACATCTAACACAAAGCTAGGCACAACCATCTTCCACACCACGAACAAGGCAACAACCCCATTGCCATGACCTTAGCTCTTCTTTTGTGGTTAAACTTTCCATCTTTTGAGCTTCAATGGCTTACTTCTAGCTTCATATATAACTCAAAGATGCAAAGACTTTTTCTAAAAGAGATAATCCATCTTCTGGATCCACAATAGACTGTGTGGGGTTTGTGTGTGTGTGGTTTGTGTGTACACACATGCTACTAGAATATATAGGGCCTACTCTGTGAAGTTTCCTAAGTAAACAATGTGAGTTATTACTTGTTTATTTTTACTTCTTCATCTTTTCCGGTGTCTGGATAATACAGATACACAGCAAAAAAATAAATTGAGTAGGAATACCCTGGAAAATCACATTTTAATTTTCATAAGAGACAGACAAATTGCTGCTTGAGTGTTAGAAGTACCAGCGTAGGTGGTGGGCATCTGATACTGAGGGCCCTCTTATTGCTTGTTGGCCATGGGTCAGCTGCCCTCAGTTGACTTGCCAGCGTTTTGTCTCATGATGTGCTGTTGAGCAGCCAGCTGAACTCCTAATCTTTCTGTCATTAATGATTGGCCTTCATTCTGGCAGGTTTTTGGCTTGAAACCGAGCACTTCTGACAGGTTCTACAAGGTTGAGATTTTAGCCTAGGGACTCTTTTGTCAATTAAAACATTTCATCCCTCAGCTGCCACTAGGGGCTTTCCAGTATTATGAGGTTCCCAGTGCTGTCTGGATTTTGAGAATAAAGAGGAAAACGTAAGACCTTTTGGAGGCAGTCCTTCCATCACAGGAAAAGCAAAGTTTTGCCCTCTCACATTTAAACACTTGCCCAAAAAAGAGACAAATGCACAAAGAGGGCATTTCCTCATTCAATCCATGAGTGATTGTCTAGTGACTTGAAATTACCTAGACAGCCAAAGAAAATAAATCAGACCTAAGACACCACTTCAGGGTCCAAATTGTCCAAACTGGCTGTCTGACCAAGCAGCTAATTCAGAACAATCTTAATTCACAGGAAAATTGCTGGAACTTCTGCTTCAGCTGTTGAAAGTTGGCCTCGAGTTTCTTAATATTACATTACACGCTGAATGCACAGATATGTTTCTTAGGCACAATATACTTATTGTGAGTTACATTTAGAGAAAGCCAGGAGTGACCCTGCATGCTCATTCACAATTAATTGTTAGGTGTAAAATACCAGGCTTCATTCTGATGCATGATAAGGGGAAAAATGATTTGTTTTACTCGGTCATATTTCCCTTTTTGAGATGATTTAGGAATTTTAATAAACTGTAATCTGAAGGCTCTCAGGATGTTCTTTATGCACTTAGGGGAAGAAGACATATAGATGAACCCAGGGCTGAAGCTGAATTATGTTCTGAAAATCCAAAGGCCAAGATGTCAGGTTGGTCCTTGGAGCCAGAGAGACTGATTTACAATATCACCAAAATCCCCAAGGATCTATAATCACTTCTTGTTCCCACTGCCTTTGTAAATTTCATGTAACTGAAGAATTTTAATGCAGATACAGAATATGAAGCAAGCACCAGCAAGCACTCACAAATCAAGGCCCTTTGCTACAAACTCAAACTTCCACTTAATGAATGTCTCTGGAGAGAGATTAATTTCTATCTCTAGCAAGTGGGGGAAACCATACACTCACTGATAAATTGGCCTAACTTAGTAAGTTTCTTCACAAAATTTCCAATGCATAATGTGCATGACTCTGGTAACACCCAGCAGAAATCTCAGAGCCAGTTGAGAAGGTTATGAGCTGAATTATCTTGGATCTCAATACATTTCAGGCTGAGATTTGCTCAAAGTCCTTGTCAGACCTGGTGCTCGCCAAACTAGTAAGAATTCTTTCTCTCGGGGCGCTCATACATAAGTCTGGCTCTATAGAGATACTCAGGATAGCCCGGGGTGTGGCTCACACATGTAATTCTAGTTACTAAGGAGGCTGAGATCTGAGGATCGTGACTCAAAGCTAGCCAAGGACTAAAACACACGAGACTTAATTAACTACTAGAAAATGGAAAGTATGGTTGCAGCTGAAGTGGTAGGATGGTATCCTTGGGCTGAAGAGCTCAGGGACAACTTCCAGGCTAGGGTGGTAGACATGAGATGAAGAGCTCAGGGACAGCACCCATGCCCAGAGTTCAAGCCCCATGACTGACAAAAAAAATAGAAAAGGTCTATTTAGTGGGAATTACTATATGCAAAAAGCATGCTGGTCTTAAAGAAAAAAAACAAAGTAGATTTGTAGCCAGGTACCAGTGGCCCATGTTTGTAATCCTAGCTATTCAGTAGGCTGAGATCTGAGGATTGTGATTCAAAGCCAGTAGGGGCAGACAGGAAAGTCTATGAGACTATTACCTCCAATTAACCACCAAAAATCCCAAAGTGGAGCTATGGCTCAAAGTGGTAGAATGCCGGTCTGGAGCAAGGACAGTATCTAGGTTCTGAGATCAAGCCTCAGGACTGGTGCATGTGCGCGCACGCATGCACGCGCGCGCGCGCGCACACACACACACACACACACACACACACACAGAGTAAATTTTCAAAGTTCATTTCTGCAGAATAAAATGTTGTCAGTGATACTACAGATCCACTTTCCAGAACAACTTTTTAACATAATCTTTCCCTTACAATGTTATACTTACAATGTTATTCTTAGCAAGACTACTTCCTTAATTTCTTCTGTATCACGGGCAAATTTCGATGGGTGAGAAAAAGGGACTTACTTATGAACATGTTTATATGGCCAATGATGGCCATATATACATTTATTAGTCATGATCTCACCTATTATTTACTCTTTTAATTGAAAAGATAGTGAAGGCAAAACAAGGCACCATCTTTGTCCATGTGGAATGTAATAGTCTCAGACATGAATGTGAGCCTAGGAGAGATGCAAGCCAGAGGTGTTTCTGCTGTGACATAACTTGGTAGAGGTTAAGCACAAATTTAAGCATAATTTATAGTACTCATCTCTCTCTTTTCAACTAGGAGGGCTGGAGCATAACCTAATGTAAGAAAACCACCCTCTAAGTGTTACTAGGCACTTTGTTAAGACCTCTCCTCCCTTCTAAGCCTGATGCTTCCTTACAACTCCCACAGGCCATGAAAATCTTCTGAAATATCTATTTGAGTTGGATTTCATGCATAAAAATCATCTTTTCATTCCTAGCTAGGAACCAGGAATTAGGATTCTTCAGGTCACACAAGTTAAATACTGCACTGATCTCTTCCCTAGAATGTTGCTAAATTCTCATGTGACCTTGAGTTTTTCTTCATGCAGAACTTTCCTTACCTCTTGCAGTACTTGGCACAGGTTGTTCAATAGAAAATGACCAATATGTATTGGATAAGAAAACCAAGTAATTTTCCTTTTCCAGTAAAATTATACTTTTCTATGTTCTTGTCCATATCTTCCAACTTTTCTTAAACATTCTTTTACTCATCAGGGATCTATAGCTTAAATTGGTGTGTTGTATTATATAACATTGCAAAAATATTTAGGGAATGCACAGTTCTCACAGACTTGACTCTAGAAAGAATGGAACATTTTGGAATTTATGCTTACCAGGTAATGGTTTTTAAGTTTTTAAAAACTACCTTTTTTTTCTGAAACTGAGAATTGAACTTAGTTTTTCACATGTGTCTGGCACTCACTCTACTGCTTGAGCTGTATTTCTACTTCTGGCTTTTGACTGGTTAATTGAACATTAAGAGTACCTTGGATTTATCTGCACAGGTTGGTTTTGAACTTGAATCCTCAGCTTAGTCACCTGCATAGCCAGAATTAGTAGTTTGAGCTACCAGTGTCTGGATTTTTAAAAATCTTTTTTAAGGTCTCAGGATGAAGCTCAATGGTAGAATATATACCTAACATATATGAGGCTCTGGGTTCTATCTCCAGATCTGCAAAAAGAAATAAGAAATCTTTTCTAAACAATTTTCAGACAAAACTAGAGCAACAACTGATGATTACTTTTTGTTCAATCTATATTTAAAAAGGTAATTATTTACTTAGAAATAATGGGTTAACACATTTGGCTCTAGAATTAGTTCTTTCCTCATTTAGAAATGTTAGGGAAGTAACTTTTTTTTGAGACAAAGTCTTGCTATGTTGCCTAGACTGTCTTTAAACTCCTGGGCTCTAGAAATCCTCCCCTCTCAGACTCTCTACTAGTTCGCATAATGGGCATGTGTTTCAATAACCTATTTCTGATTTACTTACTGTTCTTGAACCTCAGTGTCTCAATGTAGAAAAAAACAAGCGTATTAGTACCTACATTCTTATGACAATATTTTTTTTTGCTAGTCCTGGGGCTTGAACTCAGGGCCTGGATGCTGTTTTTGAACACTTTTTGCTCAAGGCTAGCACTCTGCCACTTGAGCCACAGCACCACTTCCAGCTTTTTCTATGTATGTGTTTCCTGGGAGTGGAACCCAGGGCTTCATGCATTCACACTACCACAAGTCCATGCTTCCAGCCCATCATAAGACAGTATTTTAAACCAGGCACCGGCGGCTCATGCTTATAATCCTGGCTACTCAGGAGGCTGAGATCTGAGGATGGTGGTTCAAAGACAGCCTGGGCATAAAAGTCTGTGAAACTCTTATCTCCACCAGAAAACCAGAAGTGGCACTTTGGCTCAAGTGGTAGAGCACTAGCCTTGAGCAGAAGAGCTCAGGGACAGTGCCTAGGCTCAGAGTTCAAGCCCCATGACTGATTAAAAAAATTGTACATTTATATAAATGCTGCTTGGTTTACAACAAAAAATCTATTATTTCATTGCTGCACAAGTGGAAACCATTTTGACAGCTACAAAAAGCCTTACCCCAAAGCTTTCTTACTATATTTCTTCTAATGTCTAATATCAATTGTTATCTATTTCAGCTAATATTTAATTCATTCATCAGATGATCTGAAATACTTTTTAATCATTAGCATCTTTCCCCTAGCTACCAGAGATCAGAAGACTTAAACTGCCTTGCTGCACTGTTGGTGTGCCTGAAGTCAAGGGGACAGAGGTTCTGACACCTCTAAGCTGTGTGTCCTTGATCAAGGCATTTGACCTCCACATTTTACTTTTAGTAACCTAGCTTCTTGATACCTTACAACATAGCCACATGTGTTCCTTCCCATGAATATTTCATTGTTCCTTTTTCCATTCTTCCTCTTATTTTTTTTCCCCAGTCTGTTGTCACCAGATAAATGCCCTCCCCTGCCCCAGCGATATTTCAAAATTCTGGATGCCAGGCAGGAGGGCAGCAGTCCAGTGGGCACTGCTGTTCTGTGAGCCTTCTGACAAGTAACCACAATTCCTACACACAGTGCCACTCAGTGCCCGAGGGAGCTCAGCAACCCTCCAAGACTTCTGAGGCAGTTCCAGATTATGAAAACATGAAACATTAGACTTAGGTTTCAGAAAAATAATTCCTAAATGCTTCTAACTCCCTAGAAATACCACACCCTGGCTGCACGCCCTCCTCCCATGTCATGCCAACACACCACAGCTGCAGGGATCTGCCCTCTGATACCTTGCAGGACCAGGCCTACAGCAGGCAGAGAGCAACTGAGTCAAAGCCCTTGGCACCTCATTCCTTGCCCTAAGCCTGCTGTGATGTCCATCTTCTGCTTCTTCCCTCTTCTCTAGGAGACTTTGTCTCTTCTGAAAACCTTTGCAGACAGCAGAACTGATGCCCTTCTACACAACCTGCTCTCTATAGAGAATAGCTGGCTAAAGTCCTGGCTTTTCATAGCTCTGGCCTCATGTGAATTGGTATAACTCACTGGGCAGAATTTTAGAAGGGCATTTGTGTTTGCTTTGAAGAGAATGCACTAGGTTACACCTGACAAATCCTTTTCTCTTTGTTCAAAACCCATTTCTTTGGGGGAAATATTTGACATGAGTTAGACTTTTAGGCGATTTTTATTGGAAGGGTCAGTGTATGGACCATACATGTGAACTGTGCCACATACTCCCCCAATCCTAAGAGAAACCAGTAGGGAAGATGTTAGTTTGAAAGCTTCCTGCACTCATATTCTCTCCTCCACAGGCTGGAAATTCAGTCTCCACGTTCATACGTTAGTGGTATGTGAAGGTCAGACCTTTGGTTTGGGACTGGTTCAGGGAAGCTTTGCCTACAAGAATCAATGGATTTGTGGACTGATGGGTTCATAGGTTATGAGGAGAGTGGCTTTGATTGAAAAGTGAGCTCCCTTTGACATGCTTTCTCTGTAATGCCTCCCACTCTACAATGACCCAGCCACCAGACCCTCTCCAAAGGATCTGGCAGAACTATGGTCTTGCACTTTCCAATCTTCAGAATCATGAGTCAATAAAGTTGTATTCCTTATAAGTGACCTTGTCTGTAATATTTTGTCATAACAACAGAAAACACACTAAGACAGCAGGCTTGAAAATAAAGGAAGTTGCTAATACCACTGGGGACACTGAGTTGTTAGTCACACTGCTCTTGGAGAGAACACAGAATCAAAGACTTGCACAGTGCAGCCTCTCCTGATGGTGAGAGACTTGTTTGATCTCCCCATTATTCTTCATAGCCCCCAAATGGCCTGCTATGCTGACTGACCTTCACGTGTACACATGACCAACATTAGTGCCCTTCAAAGAGCACTGTCCATGCAATCAGTGTGTTATTATCTCGTCATCCTCATGATCTACCCATTTCCCAACAAAAATGAAAGTTGCTCGATGGGTAGAGTTTCAGTTGGGGAAGACAAGAAACAGCCGATGGATAGTGGTCAGAACAATAAACTTTATGTCCTACATATTAAAGTCTCCTTATGGGTTTGTTCTTAACTATTGGTATAGAAGACAAAGTATTTCCGCACTCAGAAAAAAATTATTGAATCTTTCAGATTGCCATTTTCCTGCACATAGCACAATGAACAGATTTGGTGCCAAGTATTTTCTGCTATCATAGGTGCATCTATCACATTCAATCTCCTTGTCCATTTATCTTTACCTTCTTCTTCCCATCTAAGAATGTGTGTACTTTGTCTTTTTCTTTTTTTATATTTTTATTGTAATTAATAGAAGGGTTACATTATATTCGCCAGATAGAAGGTGCATTAATTCACATACATTGATACCCTTTCTAATGTCTTGGTTCCCATTTCCCTCCCCCCACCCCCACCCCTCATCTTGTTTTCCCCTCTTCCCTATCCAATTTCAGTCTTTTTCTATGCTAAACACTAGAAGATAAGAATAAAAGAATCACCCACAGAGATGGAAGAAACAAGAGTATATATGAGGTCTGGAGCTAGTTTAATTAGTTCAGAGAAAGGTAATTAGCAGCGCAGTAATCACGAACTCAGTTCTGGAGATGGCAGACATATTACTCTCAGGTGTTTTGAAGCTCATGCGTCATTTAAACTTCTCCAGAGGCTGCTTAAACTTGGTATTTGCTGTGCAAAAATCTTCCAGAAACTGTTAGCTTATATTAATATAAGGCCACTAAATTCTTTCCTAATGAGAGAGCCATTCAAAGTGGCTAGTTTAAGAATCATACAGCTAACTTTACACTGGAGGCATATTATGGGGAAACTAAACCTGGGCCAAACCTTAAGCACTTCTCTCAAACATCCAAAAGGAGTTGTCCCAGGGACTTCTGAGTAAGAAAGCTATAACAACAAAAGGAATGGTTGGTACGATCCCTCTGCTTCCAAACTTCTGATGCCATGCCCTGGATTGCCTATCTATGCTTTTGATTGTGGCAGTTCACTGATGTTGCTCTCTGATGACAAGGGTGGTATATTACATTTAAACACCACCTTTCACCCACTAAATATTTCATAATCCTAGAGAAGTGAATTCAGCTACTTTATCTTCTTGTGGCTTGAAAAGTTCCTGACAAAAGTAGTTGCTCCCAAACAGAAGAGCACCAAATAAGAAACTTGGGGCCAGGAGATTGACCTAGTGTTAGAGTGTTTGCCTAGCATGCACAAAGACTGGATTTGATTCCTCGGTACCACATACACAGAAAAAAGCCAGAAGTGGTGTTGTAGTTCAATTGGTAGAGCTCTAGCCTTGAGAAAGCCTAAGGACAGAGTCTAGACTCTGAGTTCAAAGCCCAGGACTGGCAAAAAAAAAAGAAAAAAAATTAATGTCAGAAATGAATGTGTGTGTGTGTGTGTGTGTGTGTGTGTGTGTGTGTGTGTGTGTCTATGTCTGTGTCTGTGTGCCAGTACTAAGGCTTGAACTCAGGCCTTTACTCTCTTGCTTGACATTTTTGCTCAAGACTAATGCTCTACCACTCTACCCATATCCATACCACACTTCTGTTTTTGCTAGTTACCTGGTGATAAGTCTCATAGACTTTCATGCCCAGTCTTTTATTTTCATGCTCCTGAGTAGCTGAAGTCATAGGCATTAGCTGCCAGTGCCTGGCACCCCAGAATCACTTCAACGCATGGACTAGCTCACATTTTCACAAGCACATTTATATATACATTCCCATCTAAATCTCATAAATTACAAAAGCAGGACAAATTATACTTTTTTTGCAAAATGAAAAATCTGAGGTCCAGGAAATAAGGGTCCCAACCCAAATTCCCATCTCTTAACCATTGCTTTCTCAATCACATCCATTTAGGGTGCCCTAGAAACTTTAACAGCCATCTGAGAGGAACGTTTTGATGTTTTTTAGGAGAAAATAAAGGGGGAGCAATATTTAGGTACTATATGGAATGACAGGCAAGCAGTAAAAGGAAGAGGATTTTTCTCTTGGATCCAGAGTCAGACACTTAAGACCATCAGATCCTCCAAGAGTGAGGAAATGAGTGGAGTTACTTGACATATGATTTCCTTTGATGAAAATAGTGCCAGATCCTGGTATTAGTGTGAACTTAGCATGTATCAAGTCAGTCTCATGATCTGCTTATGAGCTGGACAGTGTCCAATGGCAATGGAAAGCACAAGTAAGGTAGAGAGGTGCTCTTCAGCTTGCATTGCTTAGACTTGGGAGAACCATATTTCCAGCATTGATGGTGTTCCTTTGAATCATATTAGGTGCTTCCTAATGATCAGAGGTTAAATTAGCCTTCAGAACACTTGTGTTATAGTGGGAAAAATCCTCTAATGTAAAGCTCACTTTCTAATAAAAATTGAATATTTCAAGGAAGTTGTTGAATATTGTTCAGAAAAAAGAAAACCAGAATGGTTATATGAGTTTGCTTTCACATCATTAGAAAACTGAGAAATGATAAATTTGGGACCATTTGTATTCTTATTTACTAAGGAACTGGGGCTGCTATTAAGACATCTGTTTGGTTTGACAAAATTAATACCAGGAAGCTGAAACATGTTTTGCATGTGAGGCAGATAAATGAAGAGAAAAGGGTGGGCAAATACAGTCATTATATTCAATGTACATGTATGAACATGGAACCACATAAATTGAGGGGATATATGAGGTTGTATGGAAGGGAGAGAATAATAGAGAGCCATTGATTAAGATGTGTTGCTTGTATAAACTGACCTGTTTAATTGAAACCCCTTTTACAACCTCTTAAATATTTAAAAAAGACTTCTGTTTGATAAAATATTAATCAAAATCTCCCACAAATTTAATTATAAGTCTATTTCATTCAGCTACTAACCATATCCTTATTCTTTGTACAGCAAAGAAATGAAATAAGAGATGCATATTCAAGTTTCTTACCCCTGAAGAATGTTATGTACAAGGGCTGGGGGGTGCATGCACATATGCGAGCGCATATTGGCCTTGTTGGTAAAGCGAAAAAAAGCACAAAGATCTAGCCAGCAGCTGGTGGCTCTCACCTGTAATCTTAGCTATTCAGAAGGCTGAGATCTGAAAACTATGGTTCAAAGCCAGCTCCCAGCCTAGAAAGACCAGGCAAGAAAGTATATGCATACTTGTTAACTACTAAAATAAATAAAGCCAGAAGTGGAGCTGTGGCTCAATTGGTAGGGTACTACCCTTGAGCAAAAAGCTGAAGGACAGTGCCCAGGCCCTGAGTTCAAGTCCCAGAACCAGCACACGAGAGAGAGAGAGAGAGAGAGAGAGAGAGAGAGAGAGAGAGAGAGAGAGAGAGAGAGAGAGAGAGAGAGAGAGAGGAAGACCTGACATTCACATCAATTTTCAGGTTACCCCATAAAACATCTCAACAGCAAAGTCAGAGGCAGGCATGGCTGGGGTTCACGGTTTTTCTCTTACCAGCTAATATTAAATCATGTTTTGAGTCTCAGCCCAAATATTTTTTCCTCTAGATAAGATTCCTGAGGCCAGGTCAGAACCACCGGTCACAGAGACAGAGAGCAGACTGTTTATAAGCAAGATAGGGGTGGAAGTGCCTGTGAAGGTTGTAGATACTGGGGTCTATGATGGGAACCCCCTGAGAGGACACTGATACATTTGTACCCTTGCTCTCCTGGCGCCTGCCACAGTGTCCAGCGCCAGAATTATTAGGGATAGGAGGAACATATTGGTAACTTTAGACAGAGCTGCCACTTGCCTACCACATCCTGTTTAGTATGTACAGTGACACTAAATGCTCATGATTTGAGGTCCTGGGTTTCTTTATCCCCTTGCCTACTTTCTGCCAGAAGAGTGGAGGGTGGAGATTGTGTAACACAAAGTCATCTGGGGTCAGCAGGTCCTCAGGGATTCCAGCAGAACTGGCAAAGCCTCTGTCCCACATCCTGTGGGAAGTCCAAGGCCTGACCAAGATTTCTGCTGTCTCCACAGGGGTGACATTCCTATGGTCATCTCTTGCTCCAAATTCCTGTCTTGCTGACTTTCTCTCATTCACAGCTTGCCTTCTATCACATTTTTTCTCTCTATCCTGAACCTGAATCCTATACTTGGCCAAACACTTTTGCTTGACTTTGCCATACTCCATTCACTCTAGTCAGTGGGTGTATGAAAGCTGTGATTCATGATGAAGGAAGCTGGGGGTGGAGATACTCTACAACACACAGCACACAGTCTACAAGGAAAACGTAGGCCTCTACTTCCATGACTGCTCCCATGCAGTTATGACTCCTTCCTGATTCCTCAGCTTGATCACACCCAAATCTTGGGGGTCCTACTAGCATCTTCATGTGCGTGCATGCGTGTGTACAGTGTTAAGACTTGACCTCAGTGCCTAGGCATTTTCCTTTAACATTTATGCTCAAGGCTGGCAACTCTACCACTTGGGCCACCACTCCACTTCCGGTTTTTTATGATTTATTGGAGATAGAAGCTGGCTTAGTATCATGATACTCAGATTTCAGCTTCCTGAGTAGCCAGGACGACTGGCATGAGCCACCCATACCTGTTCAATACTCCTCCCATTATCTTAAACCAGAAAGGCCTTCCACAATACTCTTATTCTTCAGACAGATCTTAAGATTCCTTTTTCAGCAGGAATTGCAAGTGCTAGAAAGATGGATGGGGAATAAGGAGATGGAGTGGACCTAGCATGAGGTTCAACTGGCAATCAGACTATGGACCCATAATCAGGCTATGGACGCACCATCAGGCTCTGGACCCACAATCAGGCTCTGGACCCACAATCAGGTTTTGGACCCATCATAGATGAATAGGGTAGAATGAAGCCATCTTTAGGGTAGTTTACAAAATATGTTCAAGTGCTTCTTATGTGATAGTTATAGTAAAATGTTGAGCTAAAGATACTCCCATTGCTGTCAAAGAAAATGTGAAGATGATAAGAGGCCCGTGGACAGAAAGTCTCTAGTCTATTTGTCTGCCTCTGTCTGTCTGTCTCTCTCTCTCTCTCTCCACACACACACACACACACACACACACACACACACACACACACACACACACAGTTATTAAGTAGCTATACAAATAGGTTACAGTCAAGTTGTCAGTCAGATTATAAGTTTCTCGATCAAATTTGCCCTTTCTTTTTTATTGCAATGTAGAGGGGTTACAGTTATATATGCCAGATAGAAAGTACATTATTTCTCACACATTGATAACCCCTTCTCATGTTTTTTTTCCTATTTCCCTTCCCCATCCCCTCCCAATCATCTTGTTTTCCCCCTTCCCTTTCCTAATTTGCCCTGTCTATCATTCTTCCCTACTTTCTCCCTTCCCAGACCTACCCTCAAATTATGAAGTTTATATTTTATGTAGTGACTCTTTCACCCACTATTCCTGTGCTACCACTATGCCTATCCAAAAAATGTTTCTATTTCCTGGTATTCATTTTAACAACAGTTCATTAGCTATTCAGGGTAGTTTAACTTGTGAACTCTTCCCCTAAGTATACTATACTTTAGTCAGTTTGTTTTATGTTTATAACATGGAGCCCGGTGTATGTTGTCATGCATGTTTCTATTTTAGATCTAGCTTCCACGAATTAAAGAAAATATGAGCCATGTTTTTAAATCTCTGAGCCTGATTTACCAAATCCCAGAGATGGGGTATTCCCTGCTCTTTAAGGAATTATCTGGAAGGTGCTAGACTATGAAGCCAGCTAGCATTGGTAGGACAGACAGAAGAGGTCCCAGAATCCGTAGTACTGAGCTGCTGTTCCATGAGGTCATAAAAAGTTATTAGGTTGTTCAAGCTATAAGAGCTTTCTGCTATTTATCACTAAAATCAATTCGATTGCCATGCATGGTAGGTTATGTCTATAAGTCTAGCTACTGAGAATGCTGAAATCTGAAGATTATGGTTCAAAGTTACTTTGGTCTGAAAAATCTGTGAGACTCTTATCTCCAATTAACCAGCAAAAAGCTGCAAGTAATGGCATAGCTCAAGTGGTAGAAAGCCAGCTTTTTATGAAAAAGCCAAACAAGACTGTGAAAACCTTCAAGCCCCAATATTGGCACAATAGATAGATAGATAGACAGACAGACAGGCAGGGGGGAAGAGAGAGAGGGGGGAGAGAGGAATTAATACTTTTGGGTACAGTGACTTTCTATAGAATATGTATAAGATTGTATCAGCACCTCCCCAAGAGGAGGTAGTTGGTAGAGAGAAGTCTTGTGAAGCATAGGACTGTCCCCAATAAAATAATACACATTGTACAAGATTTAAAAATTCTCCATAGTACTGCTTTGTAGACAGAAAGCCTGTTTTTAGCGTTATACATGCCTAGACTGTAACTCTGTTCCAACTATTTAGTAGCCTTTTATCCTAGGTACTTAGGGTCAACTGAGCTGGAAAATATCAGGTAATTCTACAAATAACTTGTAAGTTAAGTTTAAAATAACTCTTACTATAGTATATTTTTAGGATTGTTCTATTATTAGTCATTGTTGTTCATGTCTTACTGAACCTAATTTATAGAATAAACTCTCTATATAACTAGGTACAATTAGGGAAAGACCATAGACTATGAATATGTAGGCCTATCCTTGGTTTCATCTAAAATATTTTTAATTTAATTTTATTTTTTTCATATATTTTTATTGTAATTAATAGAAGGGTTACATGATATTTGCCAGAGAGATGGTGCATTAATTCCCATACATTGGTACCCTTTCACATGTCTTGGTCCCTATTTCCCTCCCCCCACCCCCACCCCTCATCTTGTTTTCCCCCGTTCCCTATCCAATTTCAAATAACCAAGTACAAATATATCCGATATATCAGGTAACAAAGTGAGATACTGTAACAATATGAGATAACCAAGGAACAGCAAAAGAGATGAGAGATAACATAGTACATTAAGAACAACAATCATTCATTATATGGCTTATGTTTCGATATTCTAGAGGTCCTTTCATTTAGCATTATACTGTATGGCCTTATGTATCTAGGTTTTGCTCTATTGCAGATCTCTGCTAGGAGAGCCCAAGGTTTCTACTGATTATGACAAGTGAGGGAAACCATTGAGCCTAAGTTCCTTTGAGTCTGGCTTACTTCACTTAATATGATCTTTTCTAAGTCTTTCCATTTCCTAACAAATGGGGCGATGTCATTCTTTCTGACAGCAGCATAGAATTCCATTGTGTACAAATACCACAACTTGTTGATCCACTCATCAACTGAGGGACATCTAGGTTGGTTCCATATCTTTGCTATGGTGAATAGTGCTGCAATGAACATTGTTGTGCTAGTGGCTTTAGTATGTCCTTGTTTCTGGATGATTGGGTAAATGCCAAGTAGTGGAATTGCTGGGTCATAGGGGAGTTCTATGTTTAGCCTTTTGAGGCACTGCCATACTGCTTTCCATAGTGTTTGAACGAGTTTTCACTCCCACCAACAGTGCAGTAGTGATCCCTCCTGGCCACATCCCTGCCAGCATCTGTTGTTATTAGTTTTCTTGATTGTGGCCATTCTAACTGGAGTGAGGTGGAATCTTAGAGTTGTTTTGATTTGCATTTCTTTTATGACCAGAGATGTTGAGCATTTCTTCATGTGTCTATTGGAAGGGTAGCAGGGTATAAAATTAACCCTCAAAAAATCAACTGCCTTCCTTTACGCCAACAGTGAGAGGAATGAGGCAACAATCAGAAAAGCAACTCCTTTTGCAATAGCCTCAAAGAAAATAAAGTACCTAGGAATTACCTTAACTAAGAATGTAAAGGACCTTTTTGATGAAAACTTTAAAACCCTGAAAAAGGAAATTAAAGCAGAACTGAGGAAATGGAAAAACCTCCCATGCTCCTGGATTGGAAGAATCAATATCGTGAAAATGACAATCTTGCCAAGGACTATCTACAAATTCAACGCAATACCCATCAATATCCCAATGTCATTCTTTAAAGAAATAGAAGAGGCAATTCAAAATTTCATATGGAATAATACAAGACCCCGTATAGCAAAAACACTTCTTAGCAGAAAGAACAGCGCAGGAGGAATTTCAATACCATACTTTAGACTCTATTACAGAGCTATAATTATCAAAACAGTTTGGTACTGGCACAAGAACAGGCCTGAAGACCAATGGAATAGAACTGAGGACCCAGATATTAAACCACAGACCTATGGCCACCTAATCTTTGACAAGGGAGCCAAAAAAATAGAATGGAAGAAAGATAGCCTCTTCAACAAGTGGTGCTGGCAGAACTGGTTAAGCACCTGCAGAAAACTAAAGTTGGATTCTTCTTTGTCACTCTGCACTAGAATTAACTCCAAATGGATCACAGACCTGGAGGTAAACGCTGACACTCTGAAAACTTTACAAGAAGGAATACGAGATACACTAGACCTCCTTGGCACAGGTCAAAACTTTCTTAATAAGGACCAAGAATCACAACAAATCAGAGAAAGGCTGGATAAGTGGGACTGCATTAAACTGCAGAGCTTTTGTATGGCAAAGGACATAGCTAGTAAACTAATTAGGAAGCCTACAGAGTGGGAGAAGATCTTCACCAACCATACAATGAACAAAGGCCTCATATCTAAAATATATCAACAGCTCAAAAATTGAATCACTCCAAAACTAACCTCCAAAGTAACAACCATCCCATTAAAAGATGGGCCAAAGACTTAAATAGAGTCTTCTCTTAAGAAGATTATAGGATTTTTAAAAATTTTATTAACATTGATTTTTATATCATATTTCAAATGTAATGTTTAACAAGTATTCAAGAAGGGAATCGCTATATACAATCACTGGTGCATAGATTTTAGAACATAATTAAAATAAAGCTGAGGATTTATATGTCATAAATATATATTAGTCTATGTAATAAAACATTATGTCTATAAAGTATATAGCCCAGCATAGATTTTTATGTCTATGTAGTTATGTTTATATCTCCAAGACCATGTGTATAATCTTGGTACCCGAATATTGAGTCATCGTTCTAATACTGTTTGGATCTAATATCCACATATCAAGGAGACCAAGCGCCTTTTGTTCCTTAGGTCTTGACTTATCTCACTCAACATGATTTGCTCTAGTTTCATCCACTTTTCAGCAAATACCATTATTTTATCTTGTCTGTTGACAATGTAGAATTCCATTGTATATATATATACCACATTTTTTGTATCCATTCATCTGCAGTAGGGCATCTGGATTGTTTCCATCACCTGGCTATTGTGAATAGTGCAGAGATGAACATAGCTGAGCAGGTGTCCTTATCATATCCTGGGTTATGATGTTCAGGATAGATGCCCAGGAGTAGTATGGCGAGGTCGTAGGGAAGGTCTATTTTCAGTTTTTTAAGAAACCTTCAGGACCTGGATTTTGGCCTAGTGGCAGAGTGCTTGCCAAGCATGCACAAAAACCTGGGTTCGATTCTTCAGCACCACATACACAGAAAAAAGCGGGAAGTGGTGCTGTGGCTCAAAGGTAGAGCTCTAGCCCTGAGAAAAGTTCAAGGACAGTGCTCAGGCCCTGAGTTCAAGCCCCACAACTGGCAAAAAAAAAAAAGAAACCTCCAAACTGCCTTCCAGAGTGGCTGAACTAGTTTATATTCCCACCAGCAGTGCAGTAGGGTTCCTCTTTCTCCACAACCCCGCCAGCAACTGTCATTGTCCGAGTTCAAAATATTGGCCATTCTAATTGGGGTAAGGTGATATCTTAGGGATGTTTTTATTTGCATTTCCATGGATGATGAGCATTTTCTCATAGGCTTTTCTGCCATTTTCATCTCTTCTTTGATAAGTTTCTCTTTAGTTCCCTTGCGCAGTGATTGGTTTGTTGGGTTTGCAGGGATTAGTTTCTTGAGTTCCCTGTAGATACTGGATATTAAGCATTTGTTGATGTATTATTGATATATATATTTTCCCAATTGGTTGGCTGTCCTTCTACCTTAGTAGCTATGTTTTTATCTGTGCAGAAACTTTTTTTTTAGGTAGTCCCATTTGTCAAGGCTCTCTATGATTCGTTGTGACCTTGGGACTCTGTTCAGGAAGTTTTTGCCTACGCCTATGAGTTCCAGTGTCTCTCCTACTCTAGCATGTAACAGTTTCAAGGTTTCCGGTCTGATATTGAGGTCTTTGATCCATTTTAAGTTAATGCTTGTGCATGGCGATAGGCTTGAATCAATTTTTCATTTTCTGCATGTGGCTGCCCAGTTTTGCAAGCACCAGTAATTGAATAGGCTGTGTTTGTTCCACTGTATATCTCTGGCTAGTTTGTTGACTATAAGTTGACTATTGGCATATGGTTTTATTTCTGGATCTTCTGTTCTGTTCTAAGATAATAGGATTTTTATTTAAAGACTGAAAATTTTACTTCTTCCTAAAGTAAACCCATTTTATGAACATTATCTTGAAAATGAAGTAGTTTGGATCGCAGAAACTAGGCCATATACCTTACTGAAAGTTAGTCACAGAGAAATCTTTTGATGAACAAATGGGTTCATTTGAAAAAAAAGAAAACAACATTTTTCTGTCAGCTTTGCAGCTTGAACTCAGGGCTTGGCGCTATCCATGAGCTTTTTTGATCAAGGCTAACACTCTACAACTGCAAGCCACTGCTCCACTTTCTGGAAATTTTTAAAGACCTCAAATCAGGTTCACTTCTGATAATCAAAATGAAGTTTTCACATTTGAACATGAACAAGCTCAAGAGATGCACTCGTTCTTCCTCTCCATGAGTGTGCATCCATTGTATATGATATGATTTATAGTTTATCTCTCCCTCAGATGATAACAAAGGTTAGTTCAGGAAGCTAGATTTTTTAATGTATTTTTTCCTTTAAGTCACTGTTCTTTAAATTATATGATTCAAATCTTTACAGGAAGGCATTGGGAACAAACCGCATTCCTTGTTTCTGGGTCCCTTTGTCCTGTATACGTCCCCGTCTTGCTCCTCTCTTCTCATTGCTGAATGTGTCAGCAAGCAGCCATTTTTATCAAAGTCTACTCATAATACTTACCTTGTAATTTCATTTCAGAATGTTCTGCTGCAAAATAGTAGCTGAATGTACTTAAAGATGTTCACAATACTAAAATATGAGAAGTGGTATCAAGGTTCAGGAAGTAATGCACCCATTACCTGACGAATGTAACTGTAACTCCTCTAGACATTACCCCAACAAAAAATACAATAATTAAAGAAGATGTTCACAATGGCAGTTTCCTTAAATTATAGGAGATTCTTATTTTCCTTTTATTAAATGTAAACTGTGTAATAAATTACAATCTAGTGACTCAAATAAGCAGCTTATAGCCACCTGTGTGGATGATTATTACTAAGGAAACATGATTTATGACTAAGGAAAGTAAGAGATGCTGAGTGTGGTAAGGGCTCTAAATGTATACATAAAGCTTGTTACACTGTCAATCTTAATTTCAGCATAATACTACAAAAGTGAGGCAAGTAGGACCATGGTTCTGATAGAGTTGAAAGCCAATAGTTAAGATAGTCCACTGATTTTTTTTTGAAATCCTCAACTTCTACCACATGACTGTTGCATGAAGAACCTTGGGGAAAAAAACTATGAACTAATAATCAACTTACAAAGACTGATATATCCACAAGTTAGCCCCTTTCCTGCCTTTTCTAATTGTTACCTTTAAAGGGAAATCCTAAAAGTGTAATTCAAAATAATGAACATGCATTTCTTAAGAATAAGTCACCTATGTAATCCCAATGTAATAATTTACAGAACTTTCACAGCTTCTTTCTATCTTTGTTGTTTGCTTGTCTTTGCCAGTATCCAAGCTTCCAGGCTCTTGCTGAGCTTTTTTGCTTATGGCTGACATTCCACTAACCTGAACCATATCTTCAGCCTTGATTTTTGCTGGTTAGTTAGACATGGAGTATCTCCGACTTTCCTGCCCTGACTGTTTTTGTTGTTGTTGCTGTTTTTTCTTTTTATTTAATAGTAAAGGTGATGTGCAGAGAGGTTACAGTTAGATAAGGTAATGCATACATTTATTGTCAAACATTGTTACTCCCTCCCTCATTTTTCTCCCACATTCCCTCCCTCACAACCTGGCTGGTTTTGAAAACAGATCCTTAGTTTCCTGAATATCTAGGATTACAAATGGGAACCACCAGCACTAGGCCTAGGTATATTTAATATTCAGCCCACCCAGATTCCCCTCTTGGTCCCAATGATATTCTGAAGCTTTTTATCCAGCATCCTAGGGCCAGGCATGTCATGTGTCCTCTGCATGATGCCAATTATTTTATAACCTCCACTTCTCTTCAGTTACTTTGTACTTACAGATTTGCACACAGTAGGCCCAGAGCCAACAATGTGATGGAGCTGGCTCTCACTGGCATTAAAAAAGACAATTATGTGCTTCTCTCCACAGCTCTGCATTGAGTAACTTTATTGTTAGTAGCTTGAGCTCAGCCCTGGAGGCAGTATCTACACCACAGTAATGGACAGCTGTACATATTAAGGCTTTTTACTCGTGAATCCATTAAAACATTTACCAGCATGCCAGTGCTAAGAAAGTAAGCTCACATTCTCTTCTCTTGGACATAGCCAGACTCTGTATTAAGACTGTTAGGGTGGCAGCTTTTATTCTGAAAACTTCAGATGGATTTAGCTTTGTTTTGAACATTCAAATCTGACTCTGTTATCATAAGATTATGAATATAATCAGGACCTTGCCATTTCCTAGGAGTAGGGTAAAAAAAAAGATTTCTATAGAGTAATAAATGGGAAGGCATAATAGGTGGCTAGCAGAGAAGTAAAAATGCTCCCCAATGTATACATGTGTGTGAGTGTGTGAAAGCTGGCTAGAAATCAAAGCTAACAAACTTTGGCTCCGAGTAACAGTTGTGACCTAACTGAGTTGATTGCTGGAAGTTCATTAGCACTCTCCACTGAATGGTGCTTGGCAGTGGACTTGTTTTCCATTGGCATAAAGGAGTTAAAGAAACTGCCAGCATGTGTTTTAGCCAACCAGATTATGATCAGCACTTGAATCTGGTGCCAGCACAGCCGTTGCAGTTAACACCTGGAAGTCTCCAAGACTCGGTGGAGGGCAGATAAAAAGACTCTGGGTTAGGGAAAACATGGGAAGGGTTGGGTCCTGAGCTCAAAAACAGACCCTAAGGGCAGCCCTGTGAGGTGAAGTAAACCATGTGTCATGACACAGATGAGGAGACTGGGGCATTAATCACACTGACACATAGCATACTCTATAGAACCTTCCAGACCTAGGAAACATCATGACACTTTCCAGAACTCTGGAATGGAATGTGTCCTCAGGACCAGAAAAGGTGCTCAGAGCAGTTCTCAGGGACCGACATGTACTTTTCTCACCCTTCTGTCTGCTATCTCCTGGCCTCCCTCAGGCACACATGTATTCAGTATGAACATTCCTCGTGCTCCCTCTCCACTCAACACTAAAGTCATTCCCAGAAGAGGGTCTTCCTTGTCCATCTCAAGCCTGGTCATATCCAGTCAGAAGAGATACCCCTCTACTACTTCACTGTGCCATCTAGGACCACAGCGCAGGCTCTGGGGTGCTGTATATCAGCCTGATTGAGTTTTACTTCATCTGTCTAGCTGTGGAGGTGACACGCTGTGAGGAATTTTATGGTTACTTTGTGAATGGAATGGATTGGCTCCAGCCAAAATCAAGCCCTCCTGAGTCTTATTTCTGAAAAATGATGGGTCTATTGGCAGTTAAGGTTGGCATCAAGACATAAAGAGTCCATTTTACCCTCCCTTAAAGGTGGAAGTACAAAAAGAAAACCAACCAGCAAAACAAAAATAAAATGAAGCAGCAATCTCAGCTAATAAGATTGGGGCTGTTACTGCTCAGAAAATTTTCTTGGAGATAACAGATATCACTACAGACCTCCGCTGTAGGACAGATGTTAGACACTGATTCAGGGAAATGAATTCATCAGCTGAATTGATGAGGCTGAATCGTGCCTCATTTTACAATTCAATCAATGATAGGTATTAACAAATTATGGGACTAAGCAGAGGGCATCCTGCCAAATTAAAGGACCAGTACATCTCCTTTTACATTTCCCTAAACACCTGCACCAAACTCTATATACCTGCAAAGGTGCTGTCTACAAACTTTATCTATACTACCTTGGAGATTTGCTTCAAGCTGTAGACTCAGGATACTGAGTATATAATTTATTTGCTCTGGACCTAAGAAATGGCATGTTATAAGAGAAAAAGAGGAACACTCATATTGACTATCAGGCAAAAAGGAAGTATCTATTAGGCAAGAAGAAAAATTTAAAAACCTCAAAAAAAAGTTGACACACACAGACATACTTAAAAATTTTAAGAGCTAAGATCATCAATGAACATTTCATAGGTTTTATTTTTTATTTTTAACATCAACACACAAAAGAACCAATATGAGGGGCCAGGAGTTTGGCCTAGTGGTAGAGTGCTTGCCTAACATGCACAGAGACCCAGATTCAATTCCTTCTTACCACATATATAGAAAAGCCAGAAGTGGAGCTGCGGCTCAGGTGCACTAACTAGCCTTGAGGAAGGCCCAGGGACAGTGCTCAGGCCCTGGGTTCAGTCCCCAGGACTGCCCCACACCAAAGAAAAAGAACCAATATGATGTTAATTAACATTGGTTAATTAACACTGGTTCAACACTGAATTTAATGGGGATGGGGAAGAAAAGAGATTAAGCCATTGCAATTATCATCCAAGTGAAACACAGTGCAAAAGCTTCCTCCCTCCTTGCTGTAAAATCTAACCATCCAAGAGAAAAAAGATGCTAAAGTCATCATTTATCAAAATCACAATACTTTAGTTAGGGTCGTTGCAGTAAATTAACAAATATATGGCAAACTTTGCTAGTATCCACAGACACAATAATTAACCAAATCATCATAGGGCACAGTCTGTATTTATCAAGAATTATTTGTTCACACTTGTAAACCTAGCTTTTTGGGTGGCTGAGATGTGAGGGTTGCAGTTTAAAGCCAGCCCAGGAAGACAAATCTGTAAAGTCCTATCTCAGTGAACTACCAAAAATCCAGAAAGAGCTTGAGGCCTGAAGTTCAAAGCCCAGTCTTGGCATACATAATAAATAAACAATAAAAAGAGATAGATAGAAAGGAAGAAGATAGGATTATTTACATCACTACTCAACTTCAGTTTATAAGTTTTCAAATTGCTCAGAAAATAAAGCTTAGTGATAATCTGAAAGCATATGTTACAGAGAATATACAGTACGCTTTTCAAGCTTGTTAAAAATGTTTGTGTGTATGTGTATGATTTTTTATTTGACTTGTGCATCCCTAGACAAAAGCTACTTATTATTGTAGCAAGAAAAAAACTCAACAGTAACTTCTTGTACTAATTTTGATTTTATATACAAGAATATAAAGAAACCTTGTTTGCATAAACAAATGGTGGTTGAAGTGAAGGATTTATTGGAGTAATGTAATTCATTTTTTGAAATCCTGAATTTTGTGCTAAAAACCACATCACAATCCATCATTACATTTAATGATCCATCATCTGACAATATAATTAGGTCTTCCTTTACTGTTTAGTAAAGGCAAAGAACTAGAAATAGACTTAATTAGAAATAATCTGAGTCATTTCCTAGTAGTCTGTCACAGCCCTTCAAGAAATGACAACTCTACTTTTTACCTTATTCTGCTTTATTAGCCTCTCTAAAACCACTCCTTTTCTCTGGACCATCAGAACACATTCTATCTTATGGTTCAAAATGTTCTTCTAGAATTGAAAATAAAGACAATTAAGCTCTTTAAATTGTTGCAACTTTTATCCTTCAACAAATCTCACAAAGTTTACAAGAAGCTATTGTTTACTTAAATTAGCTAATATATGCCATCATTTCTTGAGCCTCATGTTTAGTTGAGGCACAAGAAAAATGCAATGTCCTAAAATCTTAAAATTCATATAGGATGAAACTGTCACATATACTTTCTGGAAAGCATTGACTCCCATTTTGAATCAAAAGCAGGAGAAAAGTTTTGGCATCTCTGTGTCCATTTTGTATCTGACTTTGAGCCATTCATCCACCTTGAAATTCAAGAAGGACAGGATTATTGATACCATCTTTACAAAGAAGGAATAAAGTTATCTCCTAAGAACGGTAACAGCACAGCTTCCTTAGGATAGACCATCATCAGACAGACATAATTGCTTGCTTTTTAATTTTTTAAAATTTATTTTGTTATTGTTGGGGTGATGTAGAGAGGGGTTTCAGTTATATTCATCAGATAGTGGGTACATTACTTCTTGAACATGGCTACTCCTTCCCATGTTTTTCACCCACTTTCCCTCCTCCCACCCCTCCCACTCATCTTTTTCCTTACCTTCCCGTTTTCAAATATACAAATAAACGTATATACAATATACCATGTACCAAAGTCAGATACCGTAACAACATGAGATAAACCATAAGGGAAAAACCATAAAGAGAAAAGAAATAACTTCACATAATACATTAGGAACAACAATCACAATGGTTATCCTCTTGTTTCCTGGAGTTTATTTCACTTAGCTTCATCCTATAACATATATACATAGCTTTTGAACTATTATGATCCTCTGCTAGGAGAAGTCTAAACATATACTAATTGTTCTTTTTTTTTCTTTTTTTGCCAGTCCTGGGCTTGAGCCTAGGGCTTGAGCACTGTCCTTGGACTTTCTCAAGACTAGCACTCTACCACTTGAGCCTCAGCACCACTTCTGGCTTTTTGATATCTATGTGGGGTACTGAGGAATCGAACCCGGGTCTTCGTGCATGCTAGGCAAGCACTCTACCACTAGGCCAAACTCCCGGGCCCCTATACTAATTGTTACAAATAACAGAAACCATGGAGCCTATGTTTCTTTGGGTCTGTCTTGCTTTGCTTAATATGATGGAAAGACTTGGAAAACATCATAATAATTGCTTATTTTGATCAGACTACTCCTCCCCTAGAGTGATGACAACAAGCACAACATCTCTAGAGCCCACAACTTTTCCAGGCCATAATTTTTTTTGCAGTCCTGGGACTGGGCTTGAGCACTGTCTTTGGACACGTTTTTTGCTCGAGGCCAGCATTCTGCCACTTGAGCCACAGTGCCACATCTGGCTTTTTCTGAGAATGTGGTACCGAGGAATCGAACCCAGGGCTTCATATATGGTAGGAGAACATTCTACCACTAGGCTATGCTCCGGGCCAGGCCATAACTTTGATCAGTACTACTTAATAATGATGCATACCTCCTGCTGCCCAGGCTCCAAATTCTTCTTCTATTTAAACCTAAAGCTTAAGTCTATAATGTATAGACTGCAATGCTTACTTTCTCTTCCCATCATATGTCTCTGCTGAGAAATAATTAGTCCCTTTTTGTGTCCTTCATTTGGTGGGCCAGAGAGTGGCTAGGTCTAACATGTGGAGCCCTTAGAGTTAGGCCTGGCATCTAAAACTCAGGTTTCAAACATTTCCCCAAGGAAGTGGTGCTGTGGCTCAAGTGGTCGAATGCTAGCCTTGAGCAAAAAGTGTCCAAGGATCAGCAAAAAGAGGCTCAGAGACGTACCCAGGCAGACCCTGAGTTCAAGTGTCAGGAACAACAAAACAAGTTTACTCAAATGCTGACAACTCTCATTTCATAATATAGCCAATATTGGTTTGTAACCTAAAAATGGAATTTATTCTAAATCTTCAGTCATAAAAATGAAAATGTAATCAAGCCCCACACTAGAAATGTCTGTGCTTTCTATTCTTTATGTAGAAAAGGATACTGTAAAACTATGTGTGTCTAGGAAGTGACAAAAAGGTAAAAATAAATAAATAAAATAGGTATGGATAAGTTCTGTTAGAAGGCCAAAAATTAATAAATAATAAGTTAGTGGACGTACAAAACCCAACACCAATGTGCAGTCATGGAAGTGTTTTGTGTTACGAAAGCATTATAGGAGAAACTGAGTTTTTGTTTTTTCCTATCTCCTTACACATCCAAAATTTCCTTTGTATAATCCCTTCTCTTACCTGGTATCAATTTTTTTACTATATCCTCTCCTTCTCATTCTTCTATATGTTTCTATTTTCTTTTGTTTAATGTAATTTGATTCTATTTTGACTTAAGCTGCAGCTCCCAAAATCTCTCCTTAATGATGATCCATGTGCTATTGAATCTACCTATTAAGTTCTAGATTTTGATGATTAATTGACTGTTTTTCCAATATATGTGGTAGACTTCCATGTCTGCCAAAATTCTGATTATTGTCCTTTTTCTCCTTAAACACAAAAAGATTAGTTAAATGGAAGTTTGTGTTTCTATTAAAATTTTATACTTAATTTTTCTACTCCTATCTTTATTAACTTTTGTTTTCTGTTAAAATTCATAGTTCTACCTTCTATAGGCTTTGTGGATCGTGCTATTGTTACATAATTATCCCAGCTGACATTTGTATAAATTTATCTCCTGAAAAGCTAAATCTGGGTGTTTCAGGGTTTTTTTTATCTTTTTCTTTTTAATGTTAACTGTTTCACACTAGCATTACTTTTGGTGTCAGTGATATTAGTGTTGGTTTCTTTTTGGCAGTACTGGAGTTTGAATTCAGTCTCGCACTGAGTCAGCTTTCTTGCTCTACTGGTACTCTCCCACTTAAACTATGCCTCCAACCCTGCTTTGTACTGATTATTTTAGAGATAATCTCATGGACTTTTCTGCCTGTGATCCTCTGGATCTCTTGTCTCCTATGTGGCCAGGATTTTGGTATGAGCCACAAGCACTCATGTAAGCCAACTTTGTAGTGCTAATTTAAGGCACAGGTAATGATGAGATGGTCAAGATGCCAAAATCATTACTTTTTCCAGGCACTAAATTTTCCAACCAATCATGCTAGAGAAAAGACTTTATTAACCTCCTGTTTTGACTATCATGTGCTAATATAAATTGTGTTCATAGGTTAAAAAAAGGGAATCACAGAGACTAAAGCCAAAAGTATGAAGAAAAATGAAATACATCAGTGGACTTGATTGTTAACTAATGAAGATATTTGTTGCCTGGATTTTATGCTATTTTATAGCATTTTGCATGTTTTGAAAAATGTGTAATTCCTTATACTTGTTTTGTTTGTTTATTTTTTTATTGGGGAAGGCATTGAAACAATCTCACTAAGTGATCCAGGCTGGCCTGGAACCCTGGTTCCTTTTGCCCAGATCTTCCCAGCACTGTGATTATTGGTGTCTACCAGCCATGCCCAAACAATAAACTTTTACACTTAATTTTCATCCATTGTTTTGAAAAGAGGGCAGAAGGGTACCCAATGTATGTGTCAAGTCCCTCCCATCCTGGGGCTATAATAATGCGTTCATCTTCAAGGGTTTTTTTCTAAGTAATTTGAGAAGAGAGCTGGTAGCTTTTATCTTAACAATCTCCATGGATTTTCACTTTAGTCTAAGGTCCATTGTAACTCTCAAAGCAGTGGCTCTATGATGCTATGAAGTGAAGAGGCACAAATTTCTGGGCTCTGTTCACAGTATGACCTTGTAAAAGTACTTATCTTCCTTTGATGGATGAAGATGAAATACTCTGGAAGGAGAAAAGGAACATATACAATTGCACAACTTTGAAAAAAAAAAAGAGTACAGATTTAATGGAGGGAGGGGCCAATTTGGCTCCATCCAAGGCCAGACAAGGTCCCAGAACACCTGGGCAGGAGTCTCAGAGAAGGTGACCAAAGCTAGCCTTACAGCTCTCAATCCTATACTGCCTCAAGGGTGTGAATAGTTAACATCAAAGAAACTAGGAATTTTTTTCTTTGAAAAAAAAATGGAGAGCTCAGGCACCACTCAAGGGATTGGAGTGGTATTTTTTTCCAAAGAGCTCTAGAAACCACTGTAGGAAAGATGTTTTATCTTGCTCTTTTTTTTTTTTAATAATGTAGTTAAGTTGGGAACTGTAGCTCAAGCAGCAAAGTCCCTGAACTTTGTATCTCCAATTAACCACCAAAAAAGCCAGAAGTAGAACTGTGGCTCACGTGGTAGAGTGCCTTTAGCAAAGATGGTAAGGGATAGCACCAAGGTCCTGAGTTCAAGTCCCAATATCAGCACACACACACACACACACACAGTAGTCTAGTTAGTAAAATGACAGGATTTATTCCAGATTATACCAGAATAAGAAGTAACTAGTTTAGCTAGTTTGCTGCATTGGTCATGAGAATGGTAATTTGCACGTGTTGACCATTAGTACTAAGGTGATTCTTTAAAGATACTAGAGGCAGAATGTTATATACTGCTTTACAGGTTTTGATCTGGATGATCAAGGATACAATATTAAATATATTTCATAGATCAGTAAAATTTAGAAGCATTTCTCAAGGTGGATATTTGGTTCCCAAATCTTTATTTCACCAAGTACAGATGTATTTCTATATTCTACCATCTAAAAATCAGTAAGAGTTCATAAGATGAGAAAATGTTATAAAAAAGTATGAAAAGATGTAATAATATAATTTCAGTATGAGAACCACTGACTTCATAATTGTGTTTCCTTGTAGATAGATAAAAAATTGTTTGTACCTATATGTGTGTGGGAGCTGTGAATTAAATGCTTTTTGAAACATTGCTTTGACTATGGATATATATATATATATATATATATATATATATGCCTGGGCTTTGTCCCTGAGTTCTTCAGCTACCACCCTACCCCTTGAGCCACAGCACCACTTCCAGCTTTCTAGTGGTTAATTGGAGATAGGAGTCTGCAGGCACGAACTTTTGTGCCTGAACTAGTTCTGAACTTCACCCTCAGCCTCCTGAGTAGCTAGGATTATAGGCGTGAGCCACTGGTGCCTGGCATTAAAAAAAAAAATCCCAAGTAATAGATTAAAGTAAACAAATATAGTATCACAGGCTTAAAATGCATATCTGAAGCCCTGCGTTCCATCCCTAACATTGTAAAAAATAAAATCCAATATTTCCCTCTATAAATGTCAAAATTTTACTGGGCCTGAGTGAAGTCGGGGCCTAGATCTTGTAACAGCAGCTCAAGAGCAGAGACTTCTTAACCCTGGCAGATCAGAATACCACGGCAACCCTTCTCCTGCTACATGGTGCTGCAGTTGAAGCCTGGTGACACAAGGCAGAGAAGAGAAGCCCAGTCTTTAAGGGAGGACAGCTCCCTTCCTTTTTGTTACTTACTACCAAAAATACTTTATATGTTAACTCCAGAGGTGCAGCTATTAAAGACTGGCTTTTTTCATTTTGTAGACAGGGGTGCATTCCAGAACACTAGACAGCTTAGGGTCAGTCAGCTCTCATCCATTAGCACAAGTGATTCATCTGGCACCTCCCTCTAAAAACGGCCACCGCAGAGGAGTACAGTAGCTCCTCCATGAAAACTCTGAACACAAAGATGCTTGTTATCTCACCGAGCACTCAGACCTCCTTGGCGAAAAACAGAGTGTCACTCGGCAATGGCCAGGAGGCCTTCTTAGTGGAAAGTCTGACACTTCTCTGTGAACATCGTCAACAGCCCAGCTTCTCCCTCTCCTCAGGGCTTCTCCTCTGTCCCACCAAAGGTAGCTTTCATGTTGAATTCAGGGTTCCCAGTTGCCAAATGACAAAAACAAAAAGCCTACACCTATCTCAGTCCTGATAGTTGAAGCCTTTAAGATCACAGCACACAGAATGAATAACTAACATGCTTACAGCCTAAACAATTTCTATAACACAATTTGACCACTTGAAGCTGTGGTCCTCAACCTCAGCAGATTATTCTCGTTCTTTTTTGTAAGAAATTTATTTAAGACATTGGTTTTTGGCTTGCAGTTTTGAAAGTTCCGGTTTGTGCTTTGCTGCTCCACTGCTTTGGGTCTATGGGGAGTCAACTCAGCATGGTCCGAGCCCATGGTATATCAAAACCCCTCACTTCACTGATGCGAAGTAAAAGAGAAGAAATGAAACGGGCAAGGATTCCAAATTTCTTCAAGGGCTTCCTCCCCAAACCCCTATGACCTAAGACTTCCCACAAAAGGTCCACTACTTTACAATAATGCCAAACTGGTGACCAAGACATGGGACTTGACAAACATTCAGTACTCAAGGTGTTACAGATGGTAAGAGTTCTTGTTCTTGACCCCAAAGCAGAACATCTCAGGGTTCCCTGATGAAAGAATGAGCAGTTAGATGAACAGAGTTGCATCGGTTTCTCCTCTAATTCTTGACTGTGTTCTCAACAACATGCCACCACTACAATTTAACAATTGATAAAGCTCACTGCTCCTTCTTTAGAGCTGGCCCCATAGCTAGGTATTAGAGAACAAAGTTATTCATCCACTAGACGGATGAATCTGAGTCCCCGCACCTGGCTCCAGAGCAACAGGAAGAGGGAGAGAGTGAGGAAAAAGGTACTTCCCACATCATCTCCAGCAAATAACTCCATTTGATTTATTCAGTAACTTCTCTGGCTGTTTTAGCATTCTCCAAAATAATGCTTTCCTTGTCTCTCAGAAATCACCTGTTAAGACCTTTCATGACATTTTCCCCCATGGAGGCAACTACTTGAGTTGAAATATGGCCATTTCACACAGTGCTCAGAGAAAAATGCTCTAACCTAAAACCTCTTTTTCTTTTACATATCCTCTTTGGCTCAACTGTTTCAGAGTTGTCCATCTATTCTGCTTCCTTCCTGCTTTGGCCAGGGTCAAGCTGAGGCCTCCCTGGCACCAGCTGGACTGAACCAGGAGGAAAAGAGGTCACAGCAGATGGTATCCATGGAATATCTTCTTAGTTTCATTTTTATATTACCTAAATGTTCTCATTTGATTTGGAAGACTTTTTTAAACCTGGCCAAATAGACTAACCTCCAGTAAAAGCCTAAGAAGAACCAGGTGCTGGTTTCTCTTTACTATAATTCTGTCTACTCAGGAGTTTGAGAACTAGAAGATTGTGGTTGGAAGCCAATCTGGAAAGAAAAGTTCTGTGAGATTCAATCTCCAATTAACCAGCAAAAAAAAAAATCTTCACTGGATATGGACTCAAATGGTAGACTATCAACAGTGACCAGAGCACACAGTTTGAGCCCCGGTGTCTGTACAAAACAAGAAAATTCTCTTAAGAAACACAACTGGGAGGCCATGGAAACCTTTTCCTAAGCTGGTGCCAGACACAAGCCATGAACCACAAAATCATGGAGGTCAATACTGAATAAACACTCAGCTTCCTTATTCCCTCCACAAGAAGCAATAGCAAGAGAACCCTCTGTGCTGCTGGACTGAGTTTCAACTCAGTTCCTAAGATCTTCGTCACCTATTTGCTGACTCTTTGTTCTGTCTTGCATACTCAGCAGTCCGATGCTCATTTTTATTCCTAACACAAGAAACGTGCCATGTTGAAGTTCTATCTCCCCTTCCCCATTCTTCTTCCTTTTGGCTTTGGGTAACATTTGACCATTCTGATCAAGCTAGGGATGTGAAATGATGAGAAACATTTGTGTCCACTAAAGCTTTTGCTCATGACACCTGGATCTGTGTGTAGGCTATGCCAAAGAATAATCAGAAACCACAACACCTACCACACAGCCGTTTTTCATGATAGGGATAACATCCAAAGGGAAGGGAAGACCAGAAGGAGTGGAAAAGAATAAAGAATCTGGATCTCTTCCATCTCTTCCTGATATGCAGGTGGTCACTTCTGATTCAACTCTACAACTCTCCTCACCTATTTTGCTTTCAAGATCCTCCAAGAAGTTGTGAGTAAACTCATTCCTTCAGAATTTTCCTTCATAGCCCAGGCAAAGAAAAAGAAAGAGGAAGGACATTCACCATCTGGCCTAACCCAGCGGCCTTAGCGGGTGTCCTGACCACCAAGGGATGACAGATGACGCCCCCTTCTTTGTGTGCAGTGAGGCTGCCGTGGCCTGACTCTGCCCAGTTAGCAAAACAGGAGTTCTTGCCAAGACAAACAGCCGAGGTATGAGAGCTAACAGCTCACGATCACCACAGTGTGAAGCAGACCCATGAAATGAGACATCAAGGATGCTGCTTGGAATAGCTTGAATATCAAACATTCTTTCCCAGTGGAAAGGAGATGCGGGGGGTGGGGCGCGTGCAGCACACAGCAGTGTAGGAGACATGGGCCTGGAGGCAGTCCTAGGGGAAGCCACCCCAGGTATCACCCCAGGAGGAGGTAGGGGATCAGGAGACATTGCCCACTTCTTGCCCACTCTGAGTCACCTCCATTGAAAAATAACATGGTTATTAATAGATCCTATCAAAAGAGCTCTTGTAGGTTATAATCACTTTCATCTGGGTGAGGGAAACATAACCATAAAATGCCTGTCTGGTGACGGCGGGGGCCGGGGAGGCAGGTTTATGTTAGCCAGTGGAGGACATCGGACTGGCTGACAGGAGAGTCTGAGGATGGTTTATGGTCTCTAATGCTTGTGCTGACATGGAGGATCGGGACCAGATTTATTTCATGCTTGGGCCATCACCAAACTCTGGAAAGCCGTCATTACAAGCCAGATGACAACTGGAACGCAGTAATCACTTGGAAGAATATTTATTTGGTTTTTAAAGTTTTTGGATGAGTCTGGTTTTTCAGAGTACGAGACGACTAGCAAGTCAGACTGGGCCATTATTACATCCAAACCATTATACATTCCCTGGCCAATTATGTAATCCTATATGGAAAACATAACCAGAAAGTAGGATAAGCCCCAAAACCTAGGGGCTCATTATTATAGGCCTCACCACCCTAACTTCATTTGTGGTTGCTACACACCCTAAATATTATTAATGGGCCAAGAGAACCCAATACTTGTAAAGTCTGGTCAGTCTGATTAAATCCACAGCCCACTGTGACAGTGAAGTTGATGGAGTGGCAATATGTGCTAGATTACTTTTCTTCTTTTCCTTCTGACTCATTCTACTGAATTCCAGGTGCTAAAGAAGAAAAGATTGGAGCCAGACATTTTTATTAAGCCCATTGTCAGCTCAAAGATTTCAATTCAGTTTTTGTAAATACATCTTCTTTTCGCTCTAAAACTATTCCAAATGTTCACATTTGCGCTTGGCATGTCATTGAATTAACTACGTTAATGTGTGACATGTTTAATGCTTCTTGCTTCTTCCAGTTAAGTACTGGAGGTCAGAAGTAAATGACGGATACACCCCTATTTCTATGAAATACGGCCTAACACTTCCTGGGTAATCTTCAATTCATTCCAATCCATGTAACTATCTTGTTTTTCTTTCCGTGCCAGAACTCTTAGCAAGCATGTTACTGTGATCATTTTTCTCCTCAACAAAACCCAGAATCGAGCCTGGGCTGATTCATGGCCTCCACTAGCCCATGTGCTTGCAGCCGAGTTCCACTCCCACTCCAGCATCCCCATCCCCCACCCGGTCCTGGGCCTTATTTGTTGGACGAATGCCCTCAAGACAGCCTCTGGAGTCAAAGACTGATGTCTCCTCAGGCATGTCCACCCTGAGAAAATTCATTGAGATGTTTGCTTATGCAGGCACATTCTGCAGGCATTTCATACCCCAGGAAAACAATTCATGTTTTAAATGTACATGAACCATAGCCATAGGAGTGACCTCTTCCTCTCTTCTCCATGATTAGGTCTAAAATAAATTCAAGAAAAATAAATAGCAAATCCTCCAATATTCACCAAGATGTTGAAGCTTGAGGTTCATTGTGTTCTATTGGAGGGAGAGAGTGTATCAATTTTAGGAGAGGCAGATCTCAGCCTCCTGACCAGGTATAAGACACCACCACCTGGTGTATAATTTATTCATCTAACAAACAAGAGGTCCCCGAAAAGATAAAGCCCAATTATATTATCAAATATTTCTTCCACAGTAATTCTGTGTAAGGCATTAAAACTATTTCTTAATTCCTTTACCTATCATTTTATGACCTTGTTAGTAAACAAAACATTTTAAGATGATATTTAAAGCTAATAAATTAAGCAAACATAGCCTAATCTGTTCTCCAAGGCAAAACTGAAGGTGCTCAAAACTGGCCACCAAGCTAGTGTACTGGGCTTGGTGATGTACCCTGAGCCTCACCAAGGGCTTTCTGGAAATCTCCTTTGCACCATTTTCCACACTACCTGTGCATCCTGACAAGGCTTGACGGAGAACTTACAACCAGGTTCTCCATCCGTCACCCTCCTGCTGCATTTGCTGAGAGAGAGAAAGATCAAGCTTTGTCCCCCCTTCCCCAGCTGCCTTCCTGGGTCTCTACTTCTGATGTGCCCCTTTGTCTGTGCTTTGAAAGCTGCGTGCCCTGTGTTGGTGTTGGGAGATGGTCTCTGACAGATGGTCCTTAGGTCATTTCAATAGCTGTTCTGTAGAAATGGTTGTAATAGTACCTCTGAGATCCTTTGAGAGGCAGTTATTTTAAGAGCAAGCGTGGCCCCTATTTCTCTCTGTGGCTTTTGTTCTGGTGATGTGATATTTCCTTCTCATATTTGTTCCCGCTATGATGCCATTTACCAATAGTACCAACAGCCTCCTGAACTGTGATCTAAATAAACCTCTTTTGTTAACAAAGTTATCCTGCCTAGGGTATTTCATCAGACAACAAAAAATAGACTAAGAATTGGGCTGTCTTTTGAACTACATTGTCCCATTGTGATTCTGGGCCAACTATGGGCCTTTTTCCTGGCCCCTCTGGCACACTGGTGAAGACTCTACCATAATTTGTATCTATGTGTAAGTTATCAAGGGCATGTCTTTACTTCTGCTCTTCTTACTTGCGTGCCCCACTGGCCAGTACTGACTGAGGTAGACAGAAAGAGAAAAATGTACTTGGGGAAGAGAAAGAAAGCTAAAGCATAGGGGGGGAAACTGCACTGAAGATTTTCAGGGTGAATTTGAGAACAATTGAAGGAGCAGAATTAATCCAGCTGGAAGGTGAGGGGGCCTCATTATTTTGTAGATCCAGAAAGCCATGGATCTAACTATGCATCACCTGCCACAAAAGAAATCAAGAACATATTCACTCATTGAAATGGGCATCGATGAAAATCCTAAAAGGATCTCTATCTAATAAGGAATAAGTGGAAAGCAATAGTATAAATCCCATTACTCTCCATTTAAGAAACACTAAATACTAGTGGAATCTCTCTCATATTGAATCTTTGTAGTTTCATTTCATAGCATCCATAGCTTAATAAGGGGTGTTCACATTGATTCATAGCTCTAACCAACTGTATTAATTTCCCAGGACTACAGTATCAGGTTACTTCAAACTGGGTGGCCCAAAACAAGAGTAATTTATTGGTTCGCAGTTATGAAGACCAGAAGTCTGAAATCCAGGTGGTGGCTGGGTTAGTTCCTTCTGGAGGCTCTGAGAGATAATGTGTTCCCTGCCTCTCCCCTGGCTTCTGGAGTAACTGGCAATCCTTGATGTTTCTTGGCTCCTCAACTCCACCTTTTCATTATGTTCTCCTTGCTGTCTTTCTGTCTAGTTCCTCTCTTGTAAGGGTACAAGTTGGACTGGACTTGGGGCCAAGCCTACCTCATTTTAATTTGAGTACATCTAAAAAGGCCCCATTTCCAAATAAAGCCACATCGACAGGTACACATGAATTGGGAGATGACATCTTTCAAATCAGTCGATTCCCCCATTAATTTCCCCTAACTTTAAGGTTGCATACCAATTACCCTCCCACATAGATTTCAAGAGCAAAATTCTTCTTATGAAAGAAGCCTAGTTGGATGCAATAATCTTTGAGTTGGGAGTAGAGAAGCAATTTTTGTCTCTCATTCGATGCAGGTAGTTCTTACCATTTAGAAGATGAGAGAGCTAGGGAGGAAACTTAGTGGACAACTGCTGATAACCCTGGCAGAATGAACCTGAACCAATTCATGAACCTACAGTGTAAGAGAGGAAATTCTCCCCAACCATAATTAGGAAGAATCATCAGCATTCTCTCTGTTTGGAGAGCTAATCAATCTTGCCAACAGTCTAGTCCCAGCAGCCATCACTCCCAGCAGAGCATCTGAAAAGACAGACGTTTCTATAGAATGGTGAGATGCTTTGATTTTGACCTGGGATGCAGATTTCATGTTGTGTATTTTTTCTCCAAGTTTCTCTTTTGTATCAGAATTCCTACCCAACAAGGCAACTAGAAATCTCCTACGACTTGAGGGATGGTCCGGCTTAAGTGAGGACTGCCCACTGCTATATCAAAATTTCTGACTTTGTGGCACTATGAGTGAGGACCCCAGAATTGCAAGACATGGAGCATTCAACTCATTCTTTTGGTTCACACAAATGGGACTTTAGATTCATATGATTTTTGAGTCCAATAAAGAAAAGTTGGAGAGTCCTAATTTGTTATGCATATATTTTTATTTTACAACAAGGAAGCTCAGTATATGGGTTATTGCTTAGTGGTAGAACATGTGCTTAGCATGTGTGAGATCCTGGGATCAATCACCAACATATACTCTCACCCCACCAAAATAAAATAGGCAGCTCTGATCAATCATTCAAAAATACTTGGAGACTGGGCAGTGGTGGCTCATACCTGTAATCCTCTCTACTCAGCAAGTTGAGAGCTTAATTAGGATCAAGGCTTGAGGCCAGCCAGACGGGAAAGTGCAGAAGATTTTTTTTTTTCAATCGATGGTAAGGCTTGAATAGTTGTAGGGCCTGGGCATTGTACCTGAACTCTTGAGCGCAGGGCTATGGCTCTACCCCTTGAGCCACAGCACCACTTCAATTTTCTGCTGGTTAATTGAAAATAATGAGTTTCACTGCCCGGGCTGGCTTTGAAATGTAAATAGCTAGGATCACAGGTGTGAGCCACCGGCACCTGGCTCAGAAGATTCATATATTCAATTAACTACCAAGCTCAAGTGAGCATATGAAACTGAGTTCAAGCCCCACTATTGGCACAGACATACACACACACACACACACACACACACACACACACACACACACACACACAAATACACAAAAGCAATGCCAAAATTCAATGTATAATCTTGAATGATCTATTTTAATAAGTAATTATAATGACAGACATGTGAAAAATGTTGAAGAAAATCAGTTCAGCTATTGTGAAGGGTAAAGCCTCCAGAGTCTGCTTCAAATCCAAGCAGGCATATTTTCATTAAGTAATACACGTAAAAGATGAACAGTCTTGGTAGGCGTAATGTTTAAGCAGGGTGAGCTTATCTCCTTAGAAACTCTAAAATGGGCCCTTGAGATGAGAGGGGGTTCTGCAAAATTTCATGTGGACTAGAAAAGAATGAGTTGTCGCCAATAATCAGCTCTTTCCAGGTGAAGGTGGAGCTCCCAGCCCCGTGTGACTGCTGACCCTTCAGTTTGGATTCCAGCACACTGACTCTTGGCCTTGGGTGTTCTCAGCTGGCCATGGCACATGCTGAGTGCTGGCTGAAGTTCAGCACAGGATTACAGAAACATCAGGGAAGTGAATGTGAGAAAGAAGCCAGGAAATCAAATTGTGCTGAAAATACTGTCCATCTGTCATTAATTTTGTGGTGGAGTTGTAGCTCACCCTCAGGGAGGGGCCTCCTCCATATCAGTCCACAGTAGGAAGGAGGGCGGCTCGTCGACACTCCTCAGAAAGCCAACACAAGACTTCTCGGTGGTCATTTCCTTCATGAGGAGAATGTGGTTTCTTTGGTGAAACACTAAATAGAATGACTGACCTAGTTATGAAGCCTTTTCTCTCTGATCCTGACTCACCCTTAGCTCAGGAATGTTTTTACCATGAGACACACATGATCTCTCACCCCTGTGGGTACCCTCTGTTCAGAACCTCCCATCATGGTCCAGTTTGAAGACAGAATCAGGACCATAGACTTAATGCTTTTTCCTCCCTTTTTGTTAAATAAATAGTTGAATTTGGAGACGTGAAATGTAATCTTGATGTAATTCTATTTCAAACATTTGGATCTGAGTAGTGATAGTCTCATGCATTGTTGTAGTTATATAACTAATACATAATTAATAGTCACATAATACAGTTGCATATGCTGGACTTCTGTAGACCAGGGGAAAAGGGTGAACCAGACCCATTATGTTATAGCTTTATAAGCTTCCAAGTAGTAGAAACACACCTAGAATTTCAACTAATGAGCTCAAATGAATCACTGAATCATCAATTTTATGGTGGCTCTGCATAGGCTATAGGAACTAAATTGTTTAAGATATATTTATAGCTGTGGGTGTAGCTCAGTGGTATGGTGTTTGCCTAGCACATGTATAGTCCTGAGTTTAAGTCCCAGCATTTCAAATGCACATGCATGTACATGCACACACACACACACACACACACACACACACACACACACACACACATTTTTGCCAATCCTGGGGCTTGAACTCAGTCAGGGCCTGGGCTCTGCCCCTGAGTTTTTCTGTGTTCAAGGTAAGCACTCTACCACTTGAACTATGGTGTCACTTCTGGCTTTTTCTGAGTAGTTTATTGGAAATAAGAGTCTCACAAACTTTCCTGCACAGGCTGGCTTCAAGTCATGATCCTCAGATCCCAGCCTCCTGAGTATCTAGGATTACAGATATAAGCCACTGGCACCCAGAAAACACGCACATATTTTCTTTTGGAAGACTGTAGTATACCTCGAGTTGAAGAGAAGCAAGAAACAAATAATTATTATCACCTTAAAATAATAGAGGTAGTCAAATGTTAAATAGCTATATATCATGTAATCTATTATATACAGATATAATCTGTTGTTACCAGGTAGTAGACTATAAAGCAAACTCAAATATACTTTTTCATATCAAGTATTTTCAGATATTTGATAACTAATAACCAATTATTTCAATATAGGAATTTTAAGAAAACTTCGTGGCAAATAAAATTTAAGAGATAGCTTAATGATAACTACAATCCCATTTATGTGTGTATGTGTGTGTGTGTGTGTGTGTGTGTGTGTGCATACATATGTGTGTGTGTGCCAGGAATAGAACCAGAGCCTGTGCATGTCAGGCAAGTGCTCTATCATTGAGCTACATCCCAATCCCAGTCTTTTATTTTAAAATAGTGCCATCTTAAAGCAAAACATTATTAAACAATGGATCATTTTAGACAGATTCCTCATGGAAGCAGATGGGAGGCTATGATAAGCAAGTGATTGTTATAAAATTCTCTGTCCCCCCCAAAACATGGGAGAACAATTTCTAAATCAGAATCTCCCAACAGGCCTTCCCTCATTTCTTTCTCTCCTAGAGGAAACAGCAGCATAAATCTCATTAAGATTGTCAGGATTTGCCTCTAAATCCAGCCAGAAAAGCCTGCGAACTTCAGGTAAGTTTATTACATTAAAAGGCAAAATTCTTTCTTGACTTTTAAACTAAAACGAAAGGGCTATCCCTCACTTGTCTTCTTTCTTAGAGGTTTCTTACCCTGCCAAAGTCATCAGCAGCCTCAGATGTACCTGTGGCGGAGCCTGCAGAGAGAAGTCCTCCACCGGCCTGGCACTGAGACGACACAAATGAAATGCTATGTTTATTTTATAGTTTATCTAAAGAAAAAGAAATGCTATCTCCCCAAGAATACAATATTCAGAAGGAAATCTGACATAAATATAGATTAAGGCAAGTGTTCTTAGTCTGTCATTAAAAGGCAACCAGCTAATCTTGCGGGATCAACCCTAAAGTCAAGCACCCCATAGGAGCACCAGAACCCCATCATGCATGTGTGTACACATGCATGAAAATGTACACATGATGCACATTTAAACACACAGAGAGAAAGCACGTGCATAAACATATACATGCATGTGCACACAACATGCACATACAGACACTTGACTACATGTATTTGACCCCCTCTGTACGGTTCTCCTCTGTTTCCTCTTCTGTGGGCAGGAGTGGGTAGAGCAGGGGCTCCATATACACACAGTTCCTACTTTCCTGAGCCTTTCTCCTCGTGTGGCAGTGGGTGTGAAGAGAGGCATGATCTGGAGAAGCTGAAGTGAGGGGCTCATCACATACAAAGGACGGGTTTCTGGATATAGGTAAACACAAGGCAAGGCTACTGCCAGCCCCCCCTTACCTCTAGCACATTTTTGCTTAGGGACTTTCCTGAGACATTCACTCTGTGTGTGTGTGTGTGTGTGTGTGTGTGTGTGTGTGTGTGTGTGTGTGTGTGTGTGTACCTTGTGCTTTGTGATAGATATCTAGGAAGACTGGATCATAGGTTTTTGTTTTCCTTCTAAATCATGCCAGAATTTGAATTCGGGTCTCCAGAGGGGAGCACATGCCAAGCCATCTTCGTCCTCTGTAATAATGTGTCACATCCAAAACAGGAATAGACAAGAGATTTTGGCACAGAGAAGCCTGACATTCCTTGAAACCCAGACCAGTGTGCCCCAGACGCCAGAACAACTCCCTCAAGAGACATTTGTTTTTCCACTGGTGTACCTCCTCTGGCTTCCTACATTTACTCCAAATCAGAGTAAGGGACAAAAGATCCAAAAAGTGGTGGTGCATTCCTGCCCTAGTTCTCACTCATTCAGAATTAGGCAGTGTCGATAATCTTGTGGGAAAGCCTCTTCTCCAGAGAGATCGCGACCCGATTTCCTAACAGCGGTGGTTGGGAACTCTTTGCCTAAATTTTAGATAAAGTCATAATTCCTGTTTCCTTGACTGCTCACATTTCAAATTTGTTCATGTTCATATCAATCATTCCTAGGAACAAGCAAAACAGTTCACATGAAGAAATGTGCTGCTTTTTCTTTGGTCTGAATGTAGATGACAATTAACTGTCAAGGTTGGTGAACTCTTTCTCTGTTTCTGTATCTCCCACTCTGCCTCTGTCTTTGTCTCTTATCTTCCTTTTCCTCCTCTTCTCTTTTCTTTCCCACTGTCCTGCTCTCCTCTCCTCTCTCCCCTCCTCTGTCTATCCCTTTTCTTCCTCTTTCCTCCTTGCCTCTTCTTTCCTTTCTTCTATTCCTTGCTTTCCCTGTGTGTCTCTTTCTCTCCCTCCATCTCTCATCCCTGTCTTTTCACCTTCCTTCCTCCCTTCTCTCTCCAGTCTCTCTCCTCTTTCTTTCTGTGTGCCTGTCTTTCTTTCCTTTTGCTCTTCTTTCTATCTCTCCATGTTCCTCTTTTTTATAATTTTTTATTGTGATTAATAGAAGGGTTACATTATATTCACTGGATAGAAGGTGCATTACTTCACAAACATTGATACCCTTTCTCATGACATGGTCCCCATTTCCCTCCCATCCTCTTTTTTATCTCCCCATCTCTCCCAATCTGTTCTCCTTTCCCCAAATCGAAAAACTGCTTTCACCACCACAGCTTCCCAGACTCCACCACTGAGCATGCACTCTACACAGAATGTACAAGGAAACCACAGAAATGAAGACAATTAGGGCAAATAAGATCCAGTGATCAAATATAGCTAATTTGTATCCATAATATTTGAGAGTTACACAGTCTGCTTCAATTTGAAAGATAGCTTCCAGACCACACTATTTTTTCCCCTGTAGGGACTGCCTTTTGCTTTTAATTATTGAACCTTAAGAATTCTTTCTGTAATTTGGGGTTAACTTGTAATTCTTGAAGAAGGAAAAAAAAATCTAGTCCATAAATCCTCCTGTATTCCATCACTTCCAATAATAGGCTGCTGTGGCCAAATTCACCATCAATTAGCCGTGTTTTTCAGGGAGTGGGTGAGGCCAGGAGAGAACTACAGAAACTAAGCGCACACAAGCATGGCCTCAAATGGCAGGGGGTGAATGGAAACTCCTTGGCAAAGAGCTGTGGCTGAATAAAATGTAGAAGAAAGGCTTCGAAAATAGAATGTGTGTTGAGGAGAAAATAAACTCTAAATAGCAAGGGTCCACCCTCTGTTTTAAGAGATTTCAAGCCGTCCTGTGGCAAATGACAGTTAGAAGACTGGCAAGAGCACTTGTGATTTTTTACAATGAACTCTGAACCTTCATCTCAATGTGGCTAATAAAAGCTGAGGAGACAAAATGTGGTGCACCCTGGATCACCCGGAGCATAACGGGTATAAGAGGGATCCAGCAACAAGTTGTAGGTCTTTCCCCACCTGGTCCTGCAGCAATAGTAACAGGATAAAAAGGGGATTCACACTGGGTGCCCCCGATGACACCAGACCATTCTACACCCTTATTAGTGGCATACCCTCAACAAACACCATCCATGAGCTAGTGTCACTTTGTGCTCCCCATGCCTTTGATTCATTCCATGCTGCTCTCATTGGGAAACTGTGGAGCCTAGAAAACTGGCCTTGCCCTCCCAGCCATTAGCTAATTCCTAGAGATAGCAAACAACTCCTTTGCAATCTCCCCTTCCATACATGGATGAATCAATCCATAACCTGCTCCCCAACTTGGTTGAGCTTCACACTATACCAGACAACTTTTAGGGACAGCCTAAGCCCAGCGTTCACTCTCATCCCCTCGTTACTGGCTCCTTAGTGCAGAAACCACAATGATGTAAGTCCTCTGCTGCTGCTTCTCCTGACTCCTTATACCTCCTGACCAGCCCTGGTGATTCTGGTCTCCCTACCCTTTCCCAGTTTACTGGAGATCAGTGTCCTATTATTCCATTTAGAGCCAATCATTTGGTAAGTAATGGTCCACACAGGACATGGCTGCTGTCATTCCACTAAGGTATGTTAACAAAGAAAAGTGTTAGCAACATAATTGTAGGTTAAAAAAAAGACATTTCAGAGCAGCCTGTGTAAACTGATATAATCAAAGAAAATAACTATATGCTTCTTCTTAGGGATGATTAGCCATAATCTGTTCAATGACAGTCATTTCCTGACCTGATAGCTTCCCCATCCCTGAATAATAATAATAAAACCTACATTTGAAAACACAGGTCTTTCCAAGCAAATACATCAAAGACTCAGGAAGAAAAAGCAAAACAAGACTAAACTAAAAACAAACCAAACATGAAGAAAAGGTAATGAGGAAAAAATAACATTTCAAATTTTGAAAATATTTTCTATTACATTGGTGACAATGTTGAAAGGGGGAGCAGTGATAACGATACGTTGTATTTATCGTTGCTTGGTTAAATGGCAACTCCTTTACACAACTGCTTAATATAATAAAAAGAAAAAATGGCAACAATATAAATGCGTCTGCATATCTGTGGCATGTACAAAACAAAAGCATGCTCTAGGAAGAAAAGAACAGGAAATGATAATAATACCAAGTTTTCTGGAAGGCCATTTGGCCTATTTAAAATCTTTAGGCCTATTTAAAACCTTTAAAATGTGCATGCCCCTTGATCTTGAAATCCTTCTTTAAGGAAATATCCTGAAGGGAGGGACTATAAGACTTAGTAAATGATTTTCCTGGAAGTGTAGTTTGTAATTGAAGAGTGTGAGGAAAGGTCAACCACAAAGCAGTACATAGCCAATAATTTCATAAATAACAGTCCACACAGAAGGGGTTGTCATCATTCCACTAAGATGTGCTAACACAGAAAAGTGTTCACAACACAATTGTAAGTTAGGAAAAGACATTTCAGAGTAGCCTGTATAAACTGATACAATCAAAGAAAATACAGAGTATTTATGTGCCTAAAAGAAGACCCCAATTAAAGAGGTGAAGAATTTGTCACCATGCATTATGACAAGTAGAATAACATATCAACCAACATCTGCTCTGAATATCTTAAAATCACAAATCTTCTACCTCCAGCACAAACATACATGATATCAGTCGGCTGTGGGGTCTCTAGAAGGCCAGCAGGAGTCTAAGGATAGACATATAGAAGGACTGGAAGGAAACATGGCAAGCTGTTAATATGGTTATCTTTGGATAGTGAAATCAGGGGTGTTCTTAAATTTTCTTGCTTTTACTCGTGTGTATGTTTACTAGTTCTCCTTTGTGTTAATCATACTTACAAAACCTTTTCTTAAAAAATACTTACAAGAATGTTTCGAAACAGCCATTAATTGCTAAGTCATATAAAGAAGAATCCAAGCATGGTGGCATATACCTCTAATTTCAGCACTCAATAGGCAGAGGCTGGAGGATTGTGGTTCCAGACCAGCTATACAGTAATCCCTCAAATATATAAGGGATATGTTTTAAGATGCTCAAGGGCTGCCCGAAACTGCAGATAGAAAGCACCAAGTCTTAAATTTATACTGTGCTTTTCTTATTTATGCATATTCTTGGAAAACTTTCATGCTTTCACTTCAGGAAAGCATTTAACAGCTTCTCGTGGTTATATCTAAATTGCCAGTTTTACATATTCTTGTACTTTGGGGCCATTAAGTAAAATAAGGGAGACTTGAGCATTTGATCACTGTGGTACCATGACAGTCAATCTGATAAACAAGACAACTGCTAAGTGATTAATTTTGTTTTGTTTTGTTTTTATTCACCAGATAGAAGGTGTATTACTTCACAAACATTGATACTCCTTCTCATGTTTTTGTCCCCATTTCCCTTCTCCCACCCCTCCTCTCATCTTGCTTTTCCCCCTTCCCTATCCTATTTTAAATAAACATATATACAATATAACAGATAACAAGGTAAGATACTGTAACAATATGAGATAACCAAGGGACAACAAAAGAGATGAGAAATAACATAGTACATTAAGAACAACAATCACACATTATATGGCTTTTGTTTCCATATCTCGAGGTCCTTTCATTTAGCCTCATCCTATATGGCCTTATGTATCTAGGTTTTGCCCCTACTGTAAACCTCTGCTAGGAGAGTCCTAGGTTTATACTAATTATGACAAATGAGGGAAACCATTGAGCCTATGTTCCTTTGAGTCTGGCTTACTTAGGCATTTAATATAATTTTTTTCTAAGTCTTTCATTTCCTTACAAATGGGGCGATGTTGTTCTTTCTGATGGCAGCACAAAATTCCATTGTGTATAAATACCACATCTTGTTGATCCAATCATCAACTGAGGGGCATCTGGGTTGGTTCCATATCTTTGCTATGGTAAATAGTGCTGCAATAAATGTTGTGCTAGTGGCTTTAGTATGTCCTTGTTTCTGGATGATTGGGTAAATGCCAAGTAGTGGAATTGCTGGGTCATAGGGGAGCTCTATGTTTATTCTTTTGAGGAACTGCCATACTGTTTTCCATAGTGGTTGAACGAGTTTGCACTCCCACCAACAGTGTAGTAGTGATTCCTCCTGGCCACATCCCCACTAACATCTGTTGTTATTAGATTTCTTGATCCTGGCTATTCTAACTGGAGTGAGGCAGAATCCCAGAGTTGTTTTGATCTGCATTTTGGCTTTCCACTTTTAAATGGGTAGAACATGGTTAGTTAGCTCTGTTCTGGGGGCTGTGGTGAGACAGTGTATTTGACAGCAGCACATAGTACAATTGTTCACCTTAAGGCTAAGACTTGAAAGAAGGCAAAAACAAGAAGCCTGGGTCCAAATATCCCTGTCAATGCTACTTCCCCAATGACCTAACTTCCTCCCACTACATTCTAACTCTTAAAGATTTCACTACCTCCCAATGGCAATAAAGGACAGAAATCAAGCCTTTAATACATGAGTCTCTGATGACACCTGTCCAAACCGTAACAAGATCTTCAGTGAAGCAGATGCCAAAAAGCAGAATAAAACACATAATAAATATATAGGAAGAAGTTCTGTACTTATGGGACTTGCTACAGGTCAGGTGGAAGAACAGAGTTGGAAGAGAATCACCTTGTATGATTCTACTGTATTAGGTTTTAGTAGCTCTCCTCTATGGTGGCTAAACTTATTCCGAGTAAGACTGGGGAGCCATCACACCATAGTGAAAGTATGCGTGTGGCCTTGAGTGAAGGAATAGAAACTTTTTTTGGCAGCTCTGATGTCCAAGGACATTTGTCCAGGTCATCAAAGAGACTTCAAGGCAGCCGTGCCCATCAGATGAGTCTCGCAGGAAAGGGCCTGCCTCAGTAGCCCTGCTGCTTAGTCATGGCTGTACACAGCCTATAAGAAGCACTGCCTTCGAATATAGTGCTGGATTTCAGAGCCAGCAGCTGGGCCCGTTGGCCCATTAGAACAATACTTAGAGGCCTATGGGACACAATCTCCTGACTACTACATCTCCACTGAGAAAAGCTTACCACTCTCCAAAAATTCAGACACTTGCAACTTTATCCTTCAGTGACTACAGATTTGAATATTCCTTTCCCACGCACCCATCTCACACTATTTATGCTTTTGCTTTCTGCTCAACTCAATTGAGCAAATACCAAGTAGGCACAAGCCACGCACTGGTTGGCCCAATGCACATGAAATAGAGTGGCTCTTCTGGAGCAGGGCTACACAGAGAAGCACAGAAGATATCAAGGGAGGGGAGAAAAACAGACAAAGAAGGCCAACAGAGAAAGAAAGGGCAAGAGTTGTCCGAGTATGAAGCAAAATAGAACAGACCATATTCATGGAAGCCTGGGGTAGGGGCTATGGGAAGAAATGGGCCAAGCAGCAAATGGATGGAAAAAGAAGCCATGAACTGTGAGTCATAGGCAGGAAAACATGGTATTTACATGGCATTGATGAGACTTCTGTGATAGAATGTGTTTGCTTATGGGCATGCTGGATCAGGATAAGGACTGTCCCATTTCGGGGATTCGTTGTGTGCATGTGCTGTCAGGTATGTCTTTGCCACCCCTTCCTCTTCATTCATTCGCTGCTTTTCTCTTCACAGTGACTCTGTAATCCCCTGGGGTCTCCATAGAGCTTCTTCTTGACTTTCCCACTATGGAATAGGGCTACAAAGACCCATCCAGATGAGCAATCATTGATTTCCCTATGGAGATAAGATGGAGGCATAAAAAGTTAAGTCTCTTCACATTTAGCACTATGCTGCTATTTCACCTGTCTTGTGCTGGCAGAACTGGTTAAGCACCTGCAGAAAACTAAAGTTGGATCCTTCTTTGTCACCTTGCACTAGAATTAACTCCAAATGGATCAAAGACCTGGAGGTAAAAGCTGACACACTGAAAACTTTACAGGAAGGAATAGGAAATACACTAGGCCTCCTTGGCACAGGTCGAAATTTTCTTAATAAGGACCAAGAATCACAACAAATCAGAGAAAGGCTGGATAAGTGGGACTGCATTAAACTGCAGAGCTTTTGTATGGCAAAGGACATAGCTAGTAAACTAATCAGGAAGCCTACAGAGTGGGAGAAGATCTTCACCAACCAAACAACGGACAAAGGCCTTATATCTAAAATATATCAACAACTCAAAAAATTGAATCACTCCAAAACTAACCTCCAAAGTAACAACCATCCCATTAAAAGATGGGCCAAAGACTTAAAGAGAGTCTTCTCTGAAGAAGAAACAAAAATGGCCTATAGACACATGAAGAAATGCTCAACATCTCTGGTCATAAAAGAAATGCAAATCAAAACAACTCTAAGATTCCACCTCACTCCAGTTAGAATGGCCAGGATCAAGAAAACTAATAACAACAGATGCTGGAGGGGATGTGGCCAGGAGGGATCACTAGTACACTGTTAGTGGGAGTGCAAACTCGTTCAACCACATGGAAAGCAGTATGGCAGTTCCTCAAAAGGCTAAACATAGAACTCCCCTATGACCCAGCAATTCCACTACTTGGCATTTACCCAACCATCCAGAAACAAGGACATACTAAACCCACTAGCACAACAATGTTCATTGCAGCACTATTCACCATAGCAAAGATATGGAACCAACCTAGATGTCCCTCAGTTGATGAGTGGATCAACAAGTTGTGGTATTTGTACACAATGGAATTCTATGCTGCTGTCAGAAAGAATGACATTGCCCCATTTGTTAGGAAATGGAAAGACTTAGAAAAGATCATATTAAGTGAAGTAAGCCAGACTCAAGGGAACTTAGGCTCAATGGTTTCCCTCATTTGTCATAATCAGTAGAAACCTTGGGCTCTACTAGCAGAGATCTGCAATAGAGCAAAATCTTGATACATAAGGCCATATAATGTAAAGCTAATTGAAAGGACCTCCAGGATATTGAAACAAAAGCCATATAATGAATGATTGTTGTCCTTAATGTACTAGGTTGTCTCTCATCTCCTTTGCTGTCCCTTGGTTATCTCATATTGGTATAGTATCTCACTTTGTTATCTGATATATTGAATTTATTTGTATTTGGATATTTGAAATTTGATAGGGAAGGGGGGAAAACCAAGACAGGTGGGGGGTGTGGGGGGGGAGGGAAATGGGTACCAAGACATGTGAAAGGGTATCAATGTATGTGAATTAATGCACCTTCTATCTGGCAAATATCATGTAACCCTTTTACTAATTACAATAAAAAAAATAAAAAAGAGCACGTCCCCAATAACCTAAATTCCTCTTAAAGATTGCACCATGTCCCAACAGTACCAAAGACAAAACGCCAAGTCTCTAATGCATGGGCTTTGGGGGGAGACATTTCAGATCCAAGATATAGGAGCATGAGGATTGATTACAGACTGTGTCATGACACCAGCTACTTCGAACCTGAAGATTTTAGCCTAGTCTGCCTTGTGTCAAGAAGAATCCTAACCCCAAAGGAAGCAAAGCTTAGAATGGCTCCTTCTGGTGGAAAGGTAGGGAATTCCTGGTACCCAGAGTCTATCAGCGAGGCAATGCAAAGTGGACCACCAGCCACTTGAGACACATCTGCTCATGCATCACAGATTGCAACCCAAATGCCTACATAACACAAAACACAGGTGGAATTTAAAAAAGAATGTGCAGGGAAAATGTAATGGTTATTTTTTTATGGGAAGAAACTTCCCCAAGGGACATTATGAGGCAAGGTTTTACAAAAGAGAGAATTCGGGGCATAAAGGTGGGTAAGGTTTATCCACATAGCATGGGAGTATAGGCCTTCCAAACGAAGCTGTAAGTGTGAACCAAGGTCCGAGATACCAGGGATAAGTAGGGAGTGAGGACTGGAACAGAAAGCAGGTGCCGCCATATCTGTTGCACCCCATATTTGATTCTGAATTGGCCAAAATATTAGGAACCCTTTCCTTTGCAGATTTCATGACAGAATTTAGCAATACTGATTGATGAATCTCATTTGTGTCTGTATTGCAGCTTTTTCTGTGTATGTGATCCCAAGGAATTGAACCTAGGGCTTGATGCATGCTAAGCATGCATTTTACCACTAGGCCACATTCCCACCCCCTTTTTTTTAATTCTAGGTTTTAAGCTGTGTTATTTAATTATTATAGAAATCCCCACAATGAGGGGCTGGGAGGTTAGCCTAGTGGTAGAATGCTTGCCTAGCATGCACGAAAACCCAGGTTCGATTCCACCATACCACATACATAGAAAAAAAGCCACAAGTGGTGCTATGGCTCAAGTGGTAGAGTTCTAGCCTTGAGAATGCCCAAGGACAGTGATCAGACCCTGAGCTCAAGCTCAGGACTGGCAAAAAAACAAAGAAAAAAGGAAAAAAAAACCCTCACAATGAAATTCTTTTTTTTTTTTTTCTCCAAACATCTTTTTCTTTTCAACTCATTTAATGGATTGGAATTCCAAATGTTTCTGGGCATTTGGAACAAGTTACCTGGTTTAGAGATACCTCAGGTGAAGATTTCTGGAACAAACCATTAGTTTCTTGCTGGACTCATGCTTGTATAAACCTAGCCACGCCAGAGAATGTGATCTGAGAAGCCTAGTTAGAAGTCAGCCCAAGCAGGAAAGACCCGAAACTCATATCTCCAAATAACCACCAAAAAGCCAGAAGAGAGACAGGGGTTCAACAAGTCGAGTGCTAGAGTTGAGGAACAAAGCTTAGAGATCATGCTCAGGCCCTGAGTTCAAGGGCCAAAACCTGCATAATAAACAAACAACCTGGTTTTAACTTCTGACGAGAAATGTCTATTAAAGATACAATTTGGATATAAGAGAGTATGGTACAGGCTGGGTGGACACAGCTGTGTCTCCCTATCTTAGGCTCTTGTACACCAGTGCTGCCTCTGTTATTCAATCTATGACGCAACCTAAATGATCCCAAGATGTTTTCTTGTCCTTTTGGTTGTTTGTCTTGAGGTAGACTGCCTGTTAACAATAAGCCAGGCTTGGAACAGGTTTAAAAGTAAGTGTGACTAATCACTGGCCACTCGTGCAAGGAATTCTCTCCCATACACCACAGCACACTTCTCCTCAATTGGTCACTGTGATCCACTGTTCCTAACCACATCTACCTCCAAGAAAATGCTTTCCCATGGATGCCAATTCAGTCAGAGCTCTCCTTTGGCACAGCACGTGCCATTGCCCAAAGGGGCTGATTGTGCCAATTGTTACATCTTCTGCTGCTCCACTCTAGATCCCTTTCCCAGATCTACTTGTCTGCTCAGTTGGCTCCCATGAGATTTTCTGCAAATCTGTGCAATGTGAGTTGTCTGCTACAAGAAAGGGAAATTGGCAAATGAGAAGCATGACATCCCTCACCATTCCTTTGTCTGTGGCAGATGGCATTAATTGATGGTGTTTCTAAGATCCAACATGAACTCAACCCAGGGCTTTAGGATTGTTATTAGCTTTTTGTTGTTGACCATAGGGCTCAAACTCAGAACCTGGGCACTGTCCCTGAGCTCTTTTGCTCAAGGCTAGCACCCTACCACTTAGCTACAATGCCACTTCCTGTTTTCTGCTGGTTAATTGAAAAGTCTCAGGGACTTGCCTGCCTGAGCTGGCTTTGAATCATGATCCTCAGATCTCAGCCTCTTGAGTAGTTAAGATTACAGGCATGAGCCACCCACCAGTATTATCTTTATGTTTTTTTTTAATAATAATGATTTATGGGATAAGGGTATTGCTCAATGATAAAGCACTTGCTTAGCATGTACAAAGGACCCGGATTCAGTCCTCAGGACCTCAAACAAACAAAAATATAATCCTGGAGCTAAGCTCCAGTCTATTACCGTATTGGAAGAATGTGCTGACTCATTCCTATAATTCTTGATACTTAAGGTGCTGAGATCTGAGAATCCAGGTTGGGAAGCCAGCCTGGGCAGACAAATCTGCAAGACTATTATCTCTGGTTAACCAGCAAAACACCAGAACTAGAAATATATGTTGCTCAAGTGGTCGAGTTCAATCCTTGAGCAAAAAAGCCAAGCGAGACCCTGATTTCAAACTCAAACAAAAAGATTCAACAACATCAAAAGAGGTGGGGGAGAATCGAAACCAAGAAGAGAGAAAGGACAGTAGCAAGGAAGGGAGGGAGGGAAAAGAGGAAAAGAAAAAAGAAAAGGAAGAAGCATGAGAGAGAGGGAGAGAGGACATTACAGTATTGAAAACAGTGTGATACACCAGCTGGTCTTGATGTGTAGGCATCTTTTTGTAATGAACGTTAAATGAAGGCTGATCTAATTCTTTTTGTTTTTATGTGTATACCTTGATAGGGCACATTATAGTAATTTAATACATAATACATGTATACAATATGTAATCTTCAAGTCAGAGTTATAATTAGCATTTCCATCTCTTCAACCATTAATTACTTTAATGAGTTAGCAATTTCATACTTTACCACTCATTTTGAAATGTATTATAGATTGTTGCAACTGAAGGTTACACAACTGCATGGAAGAAGAAACAGAAGTGATTCCTCCAGTCTTCATTTTGTGTGCCCTTTATTGATCTTCATTCCCTACCTGCCAAACCTGTGTAAGAATGTCTTGGGAATGATCAACAGCAAAGATCAATAAATGAAAGAAAGAAAGAAGAAAGGAAGAAAGAAAGAAAGAAAGAAAGAAAGAAAGAAAGAAAGAAAGAAAGAAAGGAAGGAAGGAAGAAACTCATCTAATTCTTTTGAGCCAGCATCTACCTTTATTTGAGGTAAAATATCTCCATAGCCAGTGATGAAACTGAATGGTTTGGGGGCAGAATGGAAGGAGCTCTTTATATTTTAAATGGCATGCTGAGCTAGACTGGAGCTTCAAAGACCTCTTGTCCTGGTATCTCTCCAGTGGAAGGACGCAAGTCCTTCATTTTAAAAAAAGCATTTTATTGCTCAAATGACTGGAATCCATTCATAGTATCCCTTTTTTTCCTTCTCTGTTATTGAAAAAGATGATGAACTTTTCAGTAAATGCGTTGAGTAGTTTGGAATGCAGTTAGGCAGCGCTGCACATAACAGAAAACAGTGTTTTGAATGACAGAAACCATCAAAGCTGAGATAGGAGCTGGGCGCTGATGGTTCACCCCTGTACTCCTAGATACTCAGGATTCTGAGACCTGAAGATCATGGTTCAAAGCCAGCCCAAGTTCAAAAGTCCATGAAACTCTTCAAATAACCACCAGAAAATGGGAAGTGGCACCGTGGCTCAAGTGGTCGAGTGCTAGCCTTGAGCTAAATAGCTCGAGGACAACACCTAGGCCCAGAGTTTAAACCCCACCAAAAAAAAAAAAAAGCTGAGACAGGAGCTTTCACCCAGGGGTTTAGAACCTTTAGAAAGGATGTGCTTCTGTGTTTCTGGTTCATCCTTGGATCTTGCCATTTTTCAAGAGTCGTATTGAATATGCCTGCCTGCAAGCTCTCTGAAGAGAGAAACACTGCCATATCCAACACTAAGTTCCTAGACTCTGGGCACCAATCAGCTATTTGCCGAGTAATTTTCAAAATAACTTTCCATTGGCTAAGTCTCTCAGCAGCCATGAAAGTGTGAAGGTATCAGAGGCAGCCTGCATTGTCTGAAAAGCAAGTAGTCACTGTTGAGCCAAGAAAAGACCCCAAGATGCCTTCTTTCTCAGGACCCTGTTCCTGGAAAAGTGAACCGGAATATTGCTTCCAGGCTTGACTACAGTTTCTATTAGGCTGATCCAATTTGCTGCCTCTCCAGCGGGCACTCCATGTCCAGAGGCATAAGGGGTTGAGGGAAATTCTTTGAAGAATCAATATCAGATGCTTGGACCATCCCAATCTTTGGCCCTTGGGCAAAACACATCAACTTGAATGGCAAAACCCCCAAGAAAGTTCATTAGAACATCTGGCACCTTATCAGGGATTTATCAGGCTTTACCCAAGTTAATCCAAACTGTGTTTTAATGAAAATCGTCTGTCCCTGGATGATTTAGGCCAAGGATTTTTTTTTTCCTTTTCTTCTCCCCATTCTCATTCTGCTTCTCCTTTTTCTCTGCTTGCCTCACACTAACGTGAATTCTGAAATAGTAAAGAAGCTGTATATTTGCAGTCTTGTTCTATGCACTGTTATTATTGAACATTTGTGCTTACTAAGTCAACATAAAATAAGATGTCCATCATCACAGCTTGAGATGGGGACCACAAGAGGTTGAACTAACCTCAGCTTTCGCAAGTGGGTCCTTGGCCAAGACAGCATAATCTTTCAGTCTTAATTTGTGTAAGTAAGAAAGGTCTTCCTATGTTTCACTGAGTTTTAAACTGGTAACTTTATACCCCTCATGTATTTCTATTAACTAATTGTTATTCCTCTGTAGTCGACTATGAAATGACTTAATACTATAATTATAAAATTAAAATAAGTAACTATATTCCAACAGGGTAGTGCCCATCCATACACATCAACAACCTTTGTTCTCAGTCTTGGGGGAAAATAATACTCTTGGAAGGATTGAAAGGCCATTGCCATAGTATTACCATACAGTTCTCTATTTCTCTGCTAAGCCCTTACTCGACTGGTATATTTTATTTTGTGAGTCTTTCATTTCCATGAAGAAATCAACTTATAATGGCAGTCAATGAGAGAAATTGGGGGCAGGGTTGGGCAGTTAGAAGAGAAATATGGACCTCAGGACCACATTCTCAGAAATTCCCAAGGGTCTAAAGAATTCCTAGTGAGCTGGAAATCCTGCAAAAAAATAAGTTAAAATATAAGTAAACACATTGGATGGCAAAAGAAAATATATATATATATATATATATATATATATATATATACTGGGACATCTCTAGGCATTCACACAGTGACAGCAAGGGAGGATATTCTTAGGAGAGGATCATATAGGTATAATAGCTCTGTGCATCTGATCATATAAAATGATATTTATTAAAATGAACTCCAGGAATTAGAAACAAGAGATTTCTTCAGAATCCATTGTTGCTGTTTTTGTTTCCACTCACTTGCATTTTGTTTATTCATTTATCTGTCTTTGGGAGGGTAAGGTGGCACAGAAATGGAGGGACAATGGGGTGAATAAATGCAGCAGTGGTACTTCCTAGCTACTATGCTAGAAATGAACTATACAATTCTTGGGTAAGGATGAGATGGATAAAACGGAGAGACTGAGGGAAGGAGTGACATTGTTCAAAAAGAAATGTATTCTTTATCTGACTTGTAATTGTAACCCCTTTCTGCATCACTTTTTCAATATCAATAAATATTTTTTTCATAAAATACCTGAAACCCAAAGACCTAAGCAGTCAGAAGACTTGGAGGGTTGAGAAGGATGAGCAGCGGAGTATGGAGAATTGTAGGGCAATAAACACACTCCATCCAATACTATCATAGTGGATACCTGTCATTATCTATTTTTCCAAAGCCATAGATTGTACACCACAAGGGAACCTTAATGTAATCCAGGGACTGGATGTTAGTAATGTGTTAGTGATAATTGGTGATGGGGAGGTTTTACATGGTGGGAGAAAGAAATCTTTTTGTACTGTTTTCTTATTTTGCTATGAACCTACATCTGCTCTAGAGACGTATTTTAAAAATGTAGTATTATGTGCCACCTACGATGGCTCATGCTTGTAATCCTAGCTCCTCAGGAGGCTGAGATATGAAGATTGTGGTTCAAAGCCAGTCTGGGCACTAAACTCTGTGAGACTCTTATCTCCAATTAACTACTAGAAACCCTGGTGCTGTGGCTCCAGGGTAGGGTGGTAGCCTTGAGCTAAAGAGCTCAGGGATAGCACCCAGGCCCAGAGTTCAAGCCTAACAACCAACAAAAAGAGGGGGGGATATTACTCCTCCTGACATAAACCAAATATACAACAAAAATAATAGGTACATATGTATAACATGAGAAATGACCTAACCTGTACAATATGAAACTTTTGTTCAGCACTCACCGTTTAGCTCATTCATTATTTCATGTATTGCATCATAAATACTGTAAGAAAAAATTCAACTAGATGAGTAAGTATAAGAGTTTCCATTACACCAAAAATGATGGTGACTCACATCTGTATTCCTAACTACTCAGGGGGCTGAAATCTGAGGATCACAGTTCAAAGCCAGTCCAGACACTAAGGTCTGTGAGACTCTTATCTCCTGTTAACCACCAGAAAACCAGAGGTGGCACTGCGGTTCAAGTGGTAGAACGCTAGCCTTGAGCTGAAGAGCTCTGGGATAACACCCAGACCTAGAATTCAAGTACCATAACAGACAGAGAGAGAGAGAGGGAGAGAGAGAGAGAGAGAGAGAGAGAGAGAGAGAGAGAGAGAGAGAGAGAGAGAGAGAGAGAGAGAGAGAGAGAGAGAGAGAGAGAGAAAGGGGAGAGAGAGAGAGAGAGAGAGAGAGAGAGAGAGAGAAAGGGGAGAGAGAGAGAGAGAGAGAGAGAGAGAGAGGAGAATTCCATTAAATTTAAAGATTAGATGAAGACAACGAGATAAGGTGACAACTAGATCTTAGAAAGACATTCAGGGTAATAAAGAAATACCACCAAGGAAAAACCGTGTCATTTACTCTAACCTAGCTTTAACTCTGTAATGGACTCAATATAAGTAGCCTGTAGTTTAGTGATGAGAACAAGACCCCCAACCCAGATATTCAATATTTGTGTACAGGGAATGATTAATCCAAAATCCAGCCAAACAAGGCAGGGGCAATGTTAGCTGAGAGCATGGTAGCACACAGCTGTAATCTCAACCACCTGGAACGTGAAAATCAAGAGAATCTGAGGCCACTCTGGGCGAAAACAGGATGAACCAGAAAAAATAACTAAAGCAGAAAGGGCCAGAAGCATGGCTCAAATGTTAGAGTACCTGCCTAGCAAGCACAAGGCAGGGGCTTCAAACCCAAGTACTACGAGAAGAAAAAGAAGCGCTTCCTGCTCAAGGACTAAAGAATGTCAACCCTGCTCCCTGAAGTCCTCTAGCCCCTAGAAGAGAATAGCTAAGGGAGGGAACTTATTCTTTCCTGTGGTATTATTCTCATGTCCTTCTTGTCATTCCATAGATGGATCTAGAATATACCAGATTATCTGACTCACTGACTTTATTCTGATATTGGACTTTAAACTTAGTACCTTGTGCTTGCCCAACTGTCATTTTACCACTTGAGCCATACTTTGAGCCCAGCTTCTGGAGATGGACTCTCAGGGGCTCCTCCTCCTCCTCCTCCTCCTCCTCCTCCTCCTCCTCCTCCTCCTCCTCCTCCTCCTCCTCCTCCTCCTCCTTCTTCTTCTTCTTCTTCTTCTTCTTCTTCTTCTTCTTCTTCTTCTTCTTCTTCTTCCTCTTCCTCTTCTTCCTGAACTAGCTTTGAACTTCCATTCTCTGGATCTCAGATTCTTAAGTAGCTATAATTACAGAGGTAAACTACCAGTATCTGGCTCCCTTTTTTTCCTTTTAAACTCATTTTCACAAGAAGTATATATTCCTGTCACAAAAAACTTCCAATTCTACAAACTGAATATCCTTCTGAAAATTTTTTTCCAAACCCTAATATTGATATTCTTCTGTGAGAAACAAGACCTGAAAATGTTTCCTGAGGACCAATTCCAGGGACCTGTGCTGAGATGAGTTCCATGGTGTGGACACACACTTTGCCCTTTCTCCCCAGGACCAGAAATAGTCAATTTAAAGGCCATCATTGTTACAGATCAAAAGAAACATCTTAACCAAATGCCACATGTGAACCTCTTTTGGATCCACTATTGAAATAAACCAACAGGAGAATAAAAGACATCGATCATGCACTTGGAAATAGGAGCCGTGACCAGATACTGGAATGTTCATAAGGAATAATCACTAATATGGTCGCGTATTTATATTCATGAGTTTTTATATGGGAGAGCTATAGTCTGGTCATTATAGGTAGAATTATGTAAGGCTTAGAATTTGTTTCACTGGGATACTGGGCAGGGAAAAGTAGGTACAGGTAAGATTGCAACAGGATTGATCACAGGTGGGGAATGGTTGACGCTGGCTGATGGTACCTGAAGGTTTGCTTTTGCAAGTCCTTAGAACTTTCCATAACAAACCAAAAGAATTAAAAAAAGCTCTGGCTGAGTTTCACTGGGACAGTCACAAGGGAACTCATTTAGTCCTCCTGTCCTCAGGACCCACTGAGTTGGGGAGGGCTGGTGGCAGGTGCTGCAAGTGGGGCTGAAAGGGGACTTGGGGAGTTGAGTGGTCCTGACCCTGCTGATGAGAATTGACTTCTCTCTGCAGAATGCCAAGTTCATTGTTGGACTCAGCTGCGAAACATGAGCAGTGTCCTTCACAGGACCCCAGCTTTGAGGTTCCTGTCATTTAACTACAGGACTAGGTTCCCACACCCTGACTTAATTCGAAACATTTGCACACATCTCTTCCCTATTAAGAAGCAGCAGAGATGAAGGCTGTGGAAGCCGCGTGGCTCTGGGAGTGCAGGGGGCTGTCTCTGCCCTGGAATGCAGCATCCTGACACATGTGACTCCAGAAGCAGATGTGAGCTGGGCACAGGACTTTGCCCAGGAGTGAGGAGATGACTGGAGTATTTACTTTGAAAAGTAGATGGGAAATGATTAATTCACCACGTGGAATTTTATATTCTGCAGGGTGTGCCCTCAGGAAGAAAGGGCCTCTTTGAGAGAAGCCAATGGGGCTAGTCCCCCCTGGGTATCCGGGCACATTGAAATTTCTTCCCTCCCACACTCAGCTTACTGGATTGTGTGTCCACAGAGAAAAGAGGCAGCAAGGAATCAGGAAGAATGGGTGGGAGGAGATCCATTTAAAAAGACGTGCTGTGCTAAAGAATATGGTTAAGAAAGAGAACAACCTATAGGGTGGAAAATAATATGTGAGGCTTAATATTCAAAGTACATAAATCTAAAAAAAACAACAAAAAGAAAAAAATCCCAATTTTCAAATATGCAAAGGACTTGAGTAGATATTCCTCTATCAAGATACACAAATGGGGCCGGGAGTTTGGCCTAGTGGTAAAGTGCTTGCCTAGCATGCATGAAGACCCGGGTTCAATTCCTCAGTACCACATACATAGAAAAAAGCCGGAAGTGGTGCTGAGGCACAAGTGGTAGGGTGCTAGCCTTGAGAAAGTCCAAGGACAATGCTCAGACCCTGAGCCCAAGCCCAGGACTAGCAAAATAAATAAATTAAATTAATAAATAAATAAATGATACACAAATGCCCTTCTGCACATGAGATGATGAGTGCATTTCACTAGGGAAATGCAAAACAAAATCACAAGGAAATATATTCTACACCTATTAAGACAGGGGTACTAATGATTTTGGGGGTCTTGAACTCAAAGCCTGGGTACTATCTCTAAGCTTTTCTTGTCAAAGCTAGTGTCTTAGCCACAGTTCGAACTTTTTTTGGTGATTGACTGAAGATATGAGTCTCATGAACTCTCCTTAGGAACTGGTTGTTGAACCATTCTCCTTTACCTCTTGGTTTATTCCATCTCTGCTGTTACTGGGTGCCAGAGTCAACCCCTGCCATGTAGCCCAGAGATTGGAGAGTCAGATCTCAAGGCCAAGCCTGTGTCTTCACATGATTGGCAAGCCTGGGGGCGGGGGAGTGCTCTTTCAGTTTCCATTCCATTCTGTCCCAAGCACAAAAACTGATAGGAAGACAGCCCCGTTGAGACTGGCTCTAAAGCACCATCTACTTGGACTACTGAGCCCTTCACTCATCCTTGTAAAAGATGAGCGACTGGGGAACAGCAGATATTTCTCCAGAGATGACACTAGTCTTCCTTGAGTAGCGCAGACTGAGCGGGAAGAGTCAGAAATCCTGGATGAATCCTCACATCTACCCACAAGCCTTTTTCCTGCCCTCTGACACACCTCTGGGGCAGCCCTTCTTGGCCTACAGCCATCCAAGCAGACTTCCGCCCTGCAAACACTACAACCTCTTCTGCCCTGGCCAACCCCTACTGTGTTTCAAGTTTCAACCCACTGTCTCTATATCTTTCCATCCCTTCAAGAGTCCTCATATTCAAGTTTGTTGGCAATCCTCTGTGTATTTACCTTCAATGTGGTGAAACCATTCTTGTCCATCATCCTTGTAGTACGGAAGCCAAAAGGACATAGGGGGCCATATGTCTACATTTGTACCTTCACTGGTTGGTACACATGTTTGGTAAGTGAACAACAGAATCTTGAGCCACCCAGGAGACAACACTTACGCTGAAGCAAGCTAGAGTCATTGCACTCAGAATAAATGACCTAACTAGGCCTAGAGACACACAGCTGTGTGGTCGTCATAAGCTGAGCCATCCTGTCAACTTGACATCTCCTGAGCGAGCTCACATCCTCATAAGGCCATCACAGGGCAATGTTCAGACCAAGAAAGTCATCCATGCAAGATACCCAAATGATCTTCCATGAGTAACCACAGGCCACAATTTTTCTGCATGAGGTTTAGAGGATAGAGGCTATTCCTCTAGTCTCTGGAAAGGGTCTCTCCTTACTGAGTTCAGGCAGCTGAAGGATGGGGAGTAGAGAGAGGGAACTAACATTTGATTCCTTTTCTTCCCTTGTCGGATCAACCCCTTCAAAATGCTTCATTTAGTGATTTCAATCAAAACCACCAAACGAACTGTATTTTCTCATTTTCTGATTAGTGTAGTTCATGTATGTTTGTATTCCTAGTGTTCCTGACATGCTAAGGTCCTTTTAATAAGATATAAAATAGGGGCCAGAAGTTTGGCCTAGTAGTAAAGTGCTTGCCTAGCATGCACGAACCCGGGTTCAATTCCTCGGTACTACATACATAGGAAAAAAAAGCTAGAAGAGGTACTGTGGCTCAAATGGTAGAGCTCTAGCCTTGAGAAACCCCAAGGACAGAGCTAGGCCCCGAGTTCAAGCTCAGGACTGGCAGAAAAAAATTATATAGATATACATAGATATATATAGATATCCAGAGTAGTGCTTTACCTGTAATCCTAGCTACTCAGGAGGCTGAGACCTGAGGATTAAGATTCAAAGCCAGCAAGGACAGGAAAATCGATGAGACTCTTATCTTTCCAATAAACTACCAAAAAGCCAGAAATGGAGTTGTGGCCCAAGTGGTCAAGTGCTAGACTTGAGCAAAAGAAGCTCAGAGATAGTGCTTAGGCCCTGAGCTCAAGCCCCAGGATCAACACACACACACACACACACACACACACACACACACACACACACACACAAAGATATAAAATATGTATCAAAGAATTCCCAAGAATCAAAAATTACAAAAGTGCAGAAATACTAGAATATCATTTCTGATCTAATTCTCATTATAATTTTATAATTTAACCTAAGATTTCTCAATGTATCTCCAAGTCTTGGGCTAATTACAATCTGTTCCTCCTTTGTGCTAATATGGAAACTACAATGAACTGAACATTTATTGGGGTTTTTTCTTTTTAGTTAATGAGTATGTGTTGGAGATTTTTTTTATTGCACAATAAAAGCTACATAAAATGAGCTTTCCCCATGTTTCCTCACTCTGTAAAATGATTGTACCTTCCCCTGCTTGTCTTAGTCTATATTTGGCATCGTGCCAGGATGCTCACTGAGTTATCAGCGTGTGACAGCAGGCAGCCTGGAGGCTTCCACCAGGCCTGGGTGTCCTGCTGTCTGCCCATTTGGGTGTCTGAATAGTATGGATCAGTTTGCACCCCCGAGGGGGTTTTGGCCTCCGTGGATACTGCTTTTATAGACTGGTTGCTTCTGACTCTATGTTTTTCATTACATTCCTTTGCAATTCTAGCAGCTGTTTTTGTCAAGAGTCTTAATAAAGTTTGAACTACTAAATGAACTTTATGGAAATTGGTCACAGAAGTATACCCAGCACCTTTTAGAAAAGCACAGGCAAAATTGCTCTCGGCTACCTTTCACAGTAACAGCAGAGATGAAATAAACCAAGAGTGTGGGTAAAGGAGAATGGTTCAACAACCAGTTCCTAAGGAGATTTCCAAACGAAATTTCCAAGAGTGCATGGTCCAGCAACAATCAGCATCTATAAAGTCTATTTACTACAACTTATTGGAAACATTATGGCTACATGGGCCAAGTTAGAAAGAAGCTTGAAGGACCTTTACAGCACTGGACTCACGTTTGTCTTTGTTTTTCTTTCATTTTGTTTCCTGTTATTTTTCTTTTCTTTTCTTCTCTGGGCTTCATTTTTAATGTCTAATTGGAGGTAAAAATATCATAGACTTTCTTGGTCCAGCCAGATGGCTTTCAATGGACCAAGAAAGTCAACCTTCAGATCTCAACCTCTTGAGTAGCTAGGATTACAGACATGAACCACCAAGCGAGGCTACTTTCCTATTTTTTAAGTAATAGATTTAGAGACAGTGTAGTACACAGTTCTATTAGCTTCTCTCTTTTACTACCTCATTAAAATGTGGCTCCATTTTGTTAAGCATATTAACGTTACCATGAAGCTTACTGGACACGACTGTCTGTATGAAGCAGGAGAGAACTCTAATCTTGTTCTCTTGTCTCTCACTTTCCATAGCAGTGTTACAGAAGAATAGCTTACCAACAGACCAAAACTAACTGTTCATTTCTTTAGTGTGTGACTCCGTATGCTCCCATGTATAAAACAGACTGGGAAAGTAATAAAGAAGTGTTTTAGTCACCTTAGCCAGGTAGCTGAGTGTCCAGGATCCTCAGCCTCTGAAAATTCATTTTGTCACCAGCCCTAAATTAAAAAGAGTGAGTTATTAGCCACACTGACACTAGTTGAAATAAAATATTTACAAAGCGTTGACTCGGTAACTTGAGACCAGTCACTTTGGACTCAGGAAACTAAGCATCCAAGCCAGAAAATCTTCGAGGATGAGGCCACCTCGGCCACTCAGATGTCTGTGCCAGGACGCGAGGAGAATTCTGGGAATGAGCCCAGGTGGTGGCTATCTCGGGTAAATGACACAACTCACAAGGGTTTTCATTATGGGGAGACACTTCTACCCTTCCAGCGGGTCTGCAGGAAAGTCACTGGAGCTCAGCTACTGCCAGCCACACAAGCCAGCCTGAGTTCTGCAGGGCTGCCACCAGCTCACTCAACAGTTGCTGTTGAACTGTTCCAGCATCTGATTTCACTGTGCTTCGGCCAGTCAGAATCGATTGCACTGTAAAGGGAAATTTAATCAAGAGAAACGGCTTGCCATCCTCTGTCGTGGTATCTGAGTGACAACTCACTAGACATGATTTAGCGTCAAAGGATACTTGTTCCTACTGTGTTGTTGCTATTTTTTTTTAAAAAAACAAATAGCCCAAATTCTAATTACTTACTTATGTTCTAACACCTTCTCACCATGCTTCAAGTAGCAAGGGCCTTCTCCCCGCCTCCACCCCTATCCCACCTTCACTCTGCTCCAGCCCCAACCCAAGCCCTTGTTCCTATTGCTTTTTCTTCACCATCACTTAAAGCGCACGTTCCCTGTATCGGACAGTGGGGGGCGCTGTTGTATTTAGTGTGTTTCCACAAAACCCGCCTCTCAGGAAATCGCTCCTTTCCAAAGGACTAGGGCTCATTCCCATAATAATATGAACATGATGTACCACAATGAGAACAATAACTACATCAACACATTTCCCCTAAAGTTTGTTTTAAGAAAAACAAACGTGTTCTGCAGAGTATGAATGTAGGACTCCACGTAAGACAAACGAATGGAAGTCAGAGAACTGTGGATGGTACTGAAAAAATACTTTCAAGATGAACATGGCTCCTTAGACCTTGTAACTTGATGATTTTGACTACTGTATATTAGGAGTTTCACTACATGTCATTGTTCAGCAGTTTAAAGATAATGTAACGGCAATAAACCATAGTGAACACCAGGATTAACATCTGGCCGCAATCAACCCGACGTCATAAACTAGACTCCCTGACTGCGTTTCACAGGGCATGAGCTGGCAAAAATGATAGAAAGACACATTTTTAAACGGAGTTGTGACAGCTGAATATTATTTTCAACCGCTACACTTAAGATCTGTGCAAGGCACCTTCTCCATTCCTTCCCTGAAGCCGAAACTCCAAAGACCCAATTTAATTCTTGCCCTTTCAGTTCCCACTGTAAACTTCGGCTTCAATGTGACAAGACCTTTTTTGTAGTTTCTCATTAATTGGATTCTGCTCCACACCACACAGGTAACTTAATAAATCAATTTAAAAAGCATAAGCAAAGCTTATAGCATGCTCAAAAGGCTCTAGAACTACAAGCAAGGAAACCTGGCTTTCGTTCAAGCACATTTTTATGAACCTCTAGGATAGTTGCCAAATAGAATACAGGACGGGCAGTTAAATTTGAATTTCAGACAAACAAATCTCTTTTTTATTGTAAGTATAGTCCATGTGATGTTTGGGTCATACTTATGCTTTTTAAAGTATTTTGTTGTTTGTCTAAAATTCAAATAAATGAGCTTCTGCCAATTTGATTTTGCCAAATCTGTCAACCCTAACTGCTAGATAATTAAGAAGGGTTGTATTATGCAGTTTCTACAACATTGCAGCTTTTAACTCCTACTTACCATGTCTGGGCACAGTGGTAAACAACTATAATCTCAGCTGCTCAGGGGAGAGAGAAAGAGAGAGAGGATTGAAGTTCAAGACCAGTCCAGGCAACATGTTAACACGTCAGCTAGACTTTATCTGAAAAACTAAAATAAATAAATAAAAAAGAAAAGCTGAAGGCTGAAGACGTATTTTAGGTGGTAGCACTAGTAGTTAGCGCTGTGAGGTTCTAAGTTCAAATCCCAATACCACAAACACACACAGTGGGAAGAAGGAGGAGGGGGGGAGAGGAGCATTTTATCTGACATCAAGAGAAGCTGAGGACAATTTCAAGGTTTGCACCAAAGACTGAAGCCCTCAGCAACGAGTTGTAGTACACAGCTGAAGAACGTGAAATAGGTTTCTCCAAACTTCTATCTAGAACCTTTTCTTCCTTTTACATGTCCTGTCTGACCAAGATCAAACTTCTCTCTAGGTAAGAGAAGTTCACAACCTAATTGTATTCACTTAACCTAATTAGTGTCTGATCCACCTACCTTAAGCTAAATGCTACCGATGCCCCCTGAACCCAGCAACCCAGCCCCAGGTTTGTGCTCTAAGGGTTGCCTCAGGACTTCACCTGAGCTTGAGAAAGAAATTGCATTACTTTCCTAAGGAATGAAATGGGCTGAGCCCTAAAGTAAGCTTTTCTTTCCCAGTGTAATCCATCGAAAACATGGCCTAAGTCATGATAACACCAAACCCCCGATTTCCAAAGGAGGACATGAAATTATATCTCCATGACTTCCTTTGACCCAAAGGAAAAATGCAAAGCTGGCTTTGCTTGGTTTATCTTCATGTTAATCATGAAGGAAGAATATGTTTCAAACACCAAGCACATCAATGCCTTTCCAACCTCTCGCCTCGGTGTTAGCTGCCTCTTGAACTCTGGTATTTGTTTAAATCATCAAGTCCAGTGACTCTACTCTCTGTATTTATTATGTTTTGGATGAAATAATATTGTAAATGTTCCTATTTTTTAAATTCCATGCTACTATAAAATATACATGAGATCTATCATTATTTCACCAACCTGACCATGACTTTGAAATCATAAATGAGTTTGTTTCAAATATTCCCTGTCTGAGAAAAATAAGATAAACTGCTTTTCATTTACTTTGGAAAGTGCTATCTTTTGTTTGGTTTTGCTTTAAGTATACAGCTCAGATTCATGTTTTCTTTTTTAACAGAATTTTCTGGGGGTTTTTTTATACCTAGGCTAGCCAGTCTGCTATGGAAAAGCAGAAATGTTTTTGGACAAATGCTGATATCATGGATCTTTTATAGGATACACCTTTTTATATATGAAAAGAAAGATCTACTTTAGTTTTTCATGCAACAAAAGCCAAATCAACAGAATAGATATAGAAAATTCAGTAATACATTTAACATGATATTAACATAATGAAGGTAACTTAATTTGTATCCTATTGCAAAGGAATAATTTGCTATTATGTTTAACGAAGACTTTCTAAAATAAATTACCTATGATTTGCTATTCATTTTTAAATTTAAAAAGTTATGTGTATTTTTATTCATTATAGGGAGAATATACTTTTGTACATAGATGACACACCAATATAAACATAGGTATGAGAGGAATTTGTACATTACTAACAGCGCTGAAGATCATTGAACTAAAAGAGTTATATTTTGCCCATTATTTGGAAAGATTATAAGAACTGCTAACAGCAAGTTATCAAATATATAGCCACTAAAAGTGTTTTTTCAGAGTTTATTATCACCCTTAAGGGGACCAAGCATTTTTTCCCCTAATCCCACATGAATTTCCAAAGTTACAGCTTTATATTTATGTGCAATATATCTATCTGTGTCATACATAAAAAGAGGAAGGCTTACCTCACCACCACTCCCCAAATCTAATTTTTACTACTTTGGGGGCACTGTTCACCCTGTTGATTTTGAGGGATCTAAAATATAGAGGAGAAAGGAAGGGTGAACAAATCCAATCACTATATCCAATGTACATAAGCAAAAGTGGGACCAAGACAACTTGAAGTTATAGGCAGGGTTGGGAAAGATGGGAGAGAATGATGGAGGGGTGAGATCAATCAGATTGCAATGTACTCAAAAAGTGATTGTTAAGTAGAGACCTGTTTGTACAAGTTTAAAGTAATAATTAAAAACTTAAATTTAGGGCTGGGAATTTGGCCTAGTGGTGGAGTGCTTGCCTAGCATGCACAAAGACCCAGGTTCAATTCCTTGGTACCACATACACAGAAAAAAAAAGCCAGAAACGGTACTGTGACTCAAGTGGTAGAGCTCTAGCCTTGAGAAAGCCCAAGGACAGTGCTCAGGCCCTGAGTTCAAGGCCCAGGACTGGCAAAAAAAAAGTTTTTTTTAAAGAAAATAAGCTGGGCACCAGTGGCTTATGCCTGTAATCCCAACAAGCTGAAATCTCATGATTTTGGTTCAAAGTCAGTGTGGACAGGAAATTCAGTGAGACTTATTTCCAATTAATCAGGACCCAAGCCTTTATAGTTCAAACCCCAGGATGTGCGCTCACTCTCTCTTTCTCTCTCTCTGTCTCTGTCTCTCTCTCTCTCTCTCTCTCTCTCTCTCTCTCTCTCTCTCTCTCTCTCTCTCTCTCTCTCTCTCTCTCTCTCTCACACACACACACACACACACACAGAGGAAGATGGTAATCATTGAAGTCTCATGTAAAAAGAAGTTTCTTTTACTTTTCTTGAATCAGAGCCAAAAGAATGAATCTATATTAGAATAAATCTAAAATAATTTTCTGGGCTTGCATGAGAAAAGAAAATTTTCAATTCTAAGCTGATATTTGACTGACAACTGAACAACAGTGAGTCTATCAGTGACTGAATGAAAGTGTTGCAGATATTCCCAAGAGAGTGTGTTGTGGGGGGGAGGGAAAGTGGGAGAAAAATATGGGACAGGGTATCATTGTTCAATAAGTAACGCATTCACTACTTGACAATATTACTGTAACTCTTCTATGCATCACCTTGACAATAAAATAAATTTTTTTTTAAAAAAAGGAAGTGTTGCAGCCAGCCTGCAAACAACCATAAATTCCCCTCACCCATTTGTCCATCATTCACTAACTTCTGTGCCCAACAAGTTCTATCTTTGGGGTAAAGATTGAAAAATGAGTAACACCCAATTTGAATGATTCACTCTACCAGGGAGACCACAAGTTTTAGAAGTGGTTAAAAAACAAAGCAAACAGGAAGTGGAGATGTGCCTCAAGTTGTAGAGTCTCAGCCTTGGTGGAAAAGCCAAGAGAGTGCATGGCCCTGAGTTTAAGAACTAGTGGCTGACATAAAATAAAATAATCACAAAATAAAATGTGTGATTTTTTTGAAAGTAAACAATGTGAGATATTCTGAAACTTTTAGAAGCTGAAGGAAAAAAAAATGATCACGTGGCTTACTGAGTGTTGTAGCTGAGCAAGGAATCCTCAAATACTGCCAGCCTAGGAAAAGACCCAAATTCCAAATTCGAAGTATGTTGTAGTGAAAGCTATTGCTTTCATGCCATCTAAAAAAAAAGTAAAGAAATCCCAAGCTAAACCATTGTATATTGAGGGCCATCTGTGTTACTATTTATAGGCAAGAAAAGAGGCATAATATCAAAGTGATAATGATTATGAATCACCGCCCAATTACATTGTTTGTATTTCCATTCTTCTGAATAAGCAAACCAACTGCCTCACTTTGGCCATCCACCAGCGGGTTAACAAATCTGCCGTAAAACCAATTTGCCAGAGTTCAAATTACAACTTTAAAGGGCCCATAAAGGGAGCAGTGAGATGGTGTCTTGTGGCGGTCAGCTTCTACTTTGAACTTTATTAAGAATTTCATCATTTTCAGTTAAAATATGGGTTCCCCAATGAGGAAAGACATGGTTGTAGTTTTTCAAGCCAGTCGCCTCCTCTGTTTGTTTTCGTCTCCAGCCAGCCTTAAACCTCAGGCACCACTTGTAAAGTTCACTTGAACATCCACGCTGTTGTAGGAGGACCTGCAGCTCTGGCAAGCCCACGGTTCACTGAAAAGCAACTTTGTGCTAGCACACCACGTATTTTTGAAACGCTGGCAAATCTGAAAGAGGTTTCAACTCCCCCACACAAGAAGCAGCATTTTTCTTTCTGGAAAAATTGTCAACACAGGTAAGACAGCTGTGTGCAAATTAAGAGAAATTAACTATCAAGTCAGATTCCTATAGTTCTGGGATGATATTTATTGGCATCAACATACTATATTCTAAAGTAATAAAAAAATTCATGTTTCCCAAATGAGACACAGGGACACTGATGATTGTGTATGTGAGATATATTGATTGTCCATCTGAGAATGAAGCAGAGAAAGCACATAATCTCTAACGACTTGGCTATTCCCAAACTTGTTAACAAAGGTATGGGGCAATTAAGTGGTGGGAAGAAAGTTACCATACAGAAAGAGACAGAAACAGAGAGACAGGATAAGACAGAGACAGAGACAGGGACACGAAGAGAGATTACATGCATATGTAATCTCCCAACAGGGAGATAATGTCTAATGTTATCCCAGAGGTTGTCTTGTCAAGCTTGTTATACAATCTCCATCTTCCTTATGATTTATTAGCTACATAAAACATGGATGCCGTGAGAGGTGACTTTGGAGGTGCAGTTATAAGTATTGTAAGAAATTTGGGGGAAAGGGGATGGAAGAAGTCCTGTTGGCTATGGAAGAAAGAAAATGCAGTGTTTCCAAAGATTTTAATAATTAAGTCCAGACTTTAAGCCTGACTACCGTCTGTGAAAAAAACAAGAATAATAAAAAGGGTCTGCTTTGTGCCAACAAGTGATTTGTAAGGAAGAGGGTGAAGAAAGATGACAAAGACAGCAAAAAAAGATTAAAAGGCTGGAGTTTGAGTGAATGGAAATGGTCGCTGTAAAGCAGGTGGAGGATTAAGATATCAAAACTATCAGAGCATCATGCAGTTTAATTGTTTGTTTATATTAATAATTGCCACACCAAATTTATATATTGCCAGTCTTGTGGCTTGAACTTAGGGCCTGGGCACTGTCCTTTGAGCTTTCAAAGGCTAGCAATATACCACTTCAGCCACAGCTCCACTTCCCACTTTTTCTGTGTTTTTGGTACTGAGAAATTGAACCCAGGGCTTCGTTGCATGCTAGGCAAGCACTCTACCACTAGGCCACACTCCCAGCCCGATTCCAAAAATATGTTATTACTGAAGCGGAAGTTAGCAATGTGTAGAAAGGCATGCTTATGTCTAAGTATATTACAATGCCTTTTTATGCTGAATTCTCTGTTCAATGGGCTGGGATATTTTACTGCTCATTATGTCAGATTCCATGTGGAAGATGGCAGTTCTGATGAAGACCTAGCTTTTTCCAGTTTGTGTAGCTGATTATCAAATTTTCCAGAATTTGCAAATAAGTTTTCAAAACAGTCACTGTTAAAAAGAAATTAAATTGCATTCATATGTTAATTATGCTTATCTTAAATTATATTTGAAAACAAAGTTAATAAGTCCATTTAGTTTTTTAGCCCTCTCTTTCCTTTTTGTTCCAGGTGTGTCCACAATTGTTTCCTGGAACATTCTAATAATAATTTTTCTAACACCTTTGTCATATAATTCCAAAACTGATGTCATCTCATTAGCGATTGTCTGTTGCCATTTGAGTCAAAATTTTTGTCCTGTTCTTCCTATGACATGTAATTTTGGGTTGTATCCTAGACACGTCAACCATCACATTATGAGAGTTTGGGTCACGTGTAAATCTTACGGAAAATGTTGATATTTTTATTTTAGGAGACAATGGAAATGTATAGTAGATGCAGACTGAAGTCCCAAACCCCTATCTTTGGCCATGGTTTACAGGTCATTTGTGTGGCTATGCCTTGCATTCATGCTATGCCATGGCTAGCATAGAATGGAGACCATGCGCTGTTATTTCACTTCTGAGTCCTTTGTATACTAATAAGAATTGGACTCCAGAATGGGGTGCCAGTGGCTTACACCTGTACTCCTAGCTACTCAGGAGGCTGAGGTCTGAGGATCACAGTTCAAAGCCAGCCCAGGCAATTAACTATCTCCAATTAACTATCAAAAAACCCGAAGTGGCACTGTGGCTCAAAGTGGTAGAATGCTAGCCTTGAGCTGAAGAACTCAGAGACAGTGCTCAGGCCTGGAGTTCAAGCCTCATGACCAACCAAATATATAATAAAAGAATTGGACTCATTGCTGCTCAGCAGTCCACCCCCCTTCCACATCAATACTAGCAGGCTTGGACTAGCTGTCCTGTGTCTCTGACCTAGCCCATAGCTGCATCCTGGGGGAAAACAAGAGGCGTGAGCTAATGTCACCCACTCACGATACATCTTCTACCCTCTGAGATAAGCCACGGTCTCATCTCTATTTCAATTCAGAAAAAATAGCCTGTGTCCTTTAGTGATTCCTTACAACTTATTCTTCCCAAACTCTTTTGTCTCAGTTACTTCCCTTTGGATTTCCCCAGACTCATTAATAATTTTCCTAAAGTGTGACCCGTTGCACAGGACTATTACATTCCTTGATCTAGACACTGAAAAATTATGAATGCAGTTGAAAATATATTAACTGGGCCATTAATAGCACTTCGTTATTGGATCACAATACATTTTGGGGGGAAATCTTACATCTTTTATGTAAGATCTCTGAAGCACTATTGTAATTAGCTGTTTGTACACAATGCAAGAATTTGGAACTGTATTAAATTCTTGGCTCTGGTCGGTTATTCTTGCTTATTGAGCTAATTTGAAATTCTGACTCTATTATCTACTTATTGGCTCTCTTGGCCTTATGTAAAAAAAGAAAGCAAGTACTGAGCAGTCTGAGGGAATGGAAGACTCTTCAGTCTGGCTTCAGTCAGTCAAGGCCCTACCTTCTTGACAATGTATTTCCTTAGCTAGATCTGCATGTATCACCAGAGTTCAGGCTTTTCCCCTGGATGAGCTCTACCCCAAATCAATCAGGTACTGTGTGGAGGCACTTATTTGAATATGTTACATGGCTAAAATATTGTTTTAGACTAAAGCAGATAAGCACCTTTGTGTAGCTTAGAACCTTGGCCCATATATGTTAGAAGAATTTGAATTTGAGAAATAGCTATAAGACAACTTTCCTGAAATAACTGAGAGTTTAATTGGTCTAGAAAAACAGAGGACATGGGAAAGATGAAATTGTAAAGGGAGACCAAGAGAAGGTCAGCTGGGCTTTTAGCAGGGCCCTTATCTTTGAATATTACCCAATAGAAGCTGGAAGAACAAATACATACATGACCAGGATGGACAATGGATTTTGAGAGGTATTCCCCTAGTTGAGACCGTGATCATCACAAATCTACCTGGGAACCTGTAATTTCTCCACTAAACAGAGGAGCACAGAACTGTGTTTCACAGGTGGAGAAATGAATTGAACTGGCTTTATAAGAACATGGAGTTTTCTTTCACATTCTATTTTTCTTTTTTCTTTTTTTTGTAACAGTAATGTACAAAGGAGCTACAGTTACATAGATAAGGTCACAAGTATATTTCTTTTTGAACAGTGTTTTCCCTTCCCTCATTTTCACCAGTTCCTCTCCCTGCAAAGTCCAGATTTCTTCATAACTCTAGAAACACCAATGTCAGAGATATTGAACTGGATAAAATGGTACCTTTTCCAAAAAATGCACTGGAGTCTAGAAGACCAATAAACAAGAGTCTCGCAAAAGAAAAAAGTGAGTCCTGGGGAAAACATTTTTAAGGAAAATGTCAAACATGTACTACAATATAATAATATAACAAATTTCTATAGGCTGGGCTCAAGAGACAGTTTTACCATTAATTAGTTCCAGAGAGACCCTCTCTCCTTCCTCCTCCCTCTTCCAGACCATGCCCCTACCTCATCCCACTGGATTATTTTCAAGCAAATCCCAGACCCAGAGCTATTTTCTTTCTTGACTACCTAGGGTGAGGATTCTACTCAGAAGCTGAGAATAAATTCCAACGAAAAGTAAAACTTCATAGCAAAAAAAAAAAAAAGGAAAGTCACTGAAGAAAAAATTAAAAAATCAGGTGAGAAGGGGAAAGGAATCTACTTTTAGGAATTATTCTCAGATTTTGGTACCAATTTATTTAAAAAAAATAAGGACAAAAGATAAGACAGAAGATTCACGGACTCCTCTACATGAAAGAAAACCCTTAGCAGAAATCAGACAGTTTACAGGGGAACAAGACCATACTGAGGGAAATCTACCCATTCCCTATGGCTAAACATGAAAGAAACACATTTGAACTGCTCTGGTGGTAGTGACAACACTTTTGAAAAACCTGTGGGCCATGACTATATTTTTAGAGTTTGTGTTAATTTTACTTCATTCCACAAGATGTTAACTAGAATACTTATTTATAAAATAGCATTTTATTGCTTCTGGGAAATTCCCCCAAGAGAGGAAAATAAAGTTTCTTTCCTCCAAAAAGTGATAAACATAGAGGGGTGCGGTGGCTCACGCCTGAAATCTTGCTACCCAGGAGGCTAAGATCTGAGGATCAAGGTTCAAAGCCAGCCCAGGCACTAAAGTCTATGAGACTCTTATCTCCAATTAACCACAAGAAAACTGGAAGTGGTGCTGTGGTTCAAGAGGTAGGGTGGTAGCGTTGGGTTAAAGAGCTCAGGGACAATACCCAGGCCCAGAATTCAAGTTCCAGGACCGACAAATGAAAAAGTGGTAAACATGTAATGACACATCTAGATCTTTCTCCCTTAAAGTTCAGGCATCACTTCAGAATATTTTTATAAGCCTCTACTTGAATTTAGCTGATGAAAGTGAATATGAGTGCTGGTTTGAGAATTGAAAAAGGAAAAGAAACACTCGTGGCATCCAAGACAGGATTTGCTCTTCAGAAAAAGAAGTTGTTGATCCAATGAGCATATTCCCACATTGCCATACCCCATACCCTCTCAGAAACTATACATAAGAGTTTGGCTCAGATTGCTAGCATTTTCTCTTTTATACACACAGACACATTCATCTATACTATCCATAAAATATTTTTTTCTGCATTAGGTAGTTTTTTTAATCAATTGTTTCCAGAGATGTGTAAATCAAACCAGAAACATGTAAGAAAGGTTAATTCAAGCAAAAAAGAAAATCCTGGCAAGGCTGGTTTAGGATTTTACCAAAACTGAAAACCTTTTTCTGTGCAGTATTGCCCAGTGGTCACAGGCTGGACAAGGATGCACCCAACTTGTTCATTAGCTGCTGTTACACTTTCATTAATGTGGCTAAGAATCAAAGCTTCCGTGCTAGTCTTGGGTATATATCCAAAGTAGTGCAAATCAATATACAAAAAGACAAGAGACAGCTAAGCATATCTTATCATAATTCCACTCACAATAATCAAGCTGTGAAATCAGATGAGATGCCCAACAACCAACCAATAGATAAAATATTTTATACATATATACTTATGTATACATATACACACCACACCATGGAGTTTTACTCAGCTATAAAGAAAATGAAAATACCATTTTCAGGATAATAGATGGAACCTGAAATTATCATGTTACGTGAGATAAACCAAGCTCAAAAAGCCAAATATTGAATATTTTCACTCATTTGTGGAATGTATACCTACAATGATAGTGATGATAGAACAATGAGATATGAATGCAAAGGGGGCTGGAAGAAGGATAGCAAAAAAGAGGATATTGAGGGTAAAACAAGGTCAAGGTATATTAGACACACATACATTTGTGTGTGTATACAGCATAGTGAAACACAAGCACACAAGCAGGAAAAAGGGAGTATGGAAATATACTACAGAGATGAACTTGTTCTTAAGTTACAATAGAAGTATCACAATTTCCTTCATACATACTATTAATATATGCTAATTAAGAAATAAAATATAAAAACATTTAAAGAACTATAGCTGTGAATAAGCTGTGTGACAAATATTCACCCTCATTCAAAGTATGGTTTTTCCCTCCTCCTCTTCACATTTTATTTCCTGTAATGTTATTTGCTGCCTCATTTTTATACCTCTGGCTTTCATTAAGTAAAAGTCAGGAGTAGGAGACTGTAAATCTCTATGTTCCATGCAGCTCCAGGGCAACCCATCCACGGCCCTGCCTGAGGATCTCCCTGCCAAAGCCACTGCTTCACCCCGGCTTCCCCTAGAGAGGCAGCAGGGCAGCAAGCTAGGGAAGGCTGCTTGCCTAGGGCCTATTAACATGAGTAGACTTTCTATTTCTCAGGTTTGTTTGCTCAGCTGGTGGTATATGCTCTGCTTCAGGACCACTAGGACTAGTGGAAAACAGCTTCCTTCCAGATCTAAGGGATCATTTTAAAGAAGTGGTTTGGAGCTAAGAGAGAGGGAGGTGGGGGAGGAAGAAGGAGAAGCAGAAGGAAGAGGAGGAGGAGGAGGAGGAGGAAAGGAAGGAAGGATGGAAGGAAGGAAGGAGCTGAGTAAGCTCAGAGCTCAGATAGAGCCCGGTGTACCAGTTTTCTTCTGTTATTCTTCAAATACAGAAATATGAGCTGTATAAACAGTTCACATTTCACATTCCACCTGCAACATACTTGGCCAAGTAGACAAGGAAGTCTCTGTCTATTTAGACCTTTTCCTATCTCAACTATGTGTGTCTTCTGAGAAAACCAACCTGATTTCCTACCACACACACACACACACACACACACACACACAATTACCCCTACCCTAAGGGAAGATATGCTTTTATCAAAATACACCATGCTTATGATTTGCTGTGAGTCACTGACTTTCTCAGTGGAGTCCTGGCTGGACACAGCCACTGAAACACATACAACTCAGCAGCACTCAAAGAAAAAAGTATAGTTATCCTTGTTTTCTCTTCAAGAACCTTGCTCACAGCTTTTAACCAGGAGACTGAAGATACTCAATGACAATCTAGCACTACCCTCCCTCCATTCTGTGGGTGTCCTATGACTGAGGACTCATTTTCCTTCTATCTTATATGACCCGAAAAGCTAGATGGGCAATGGGTCTCCTAGCCAACTGTCATACCGCAGATACTCAGCTAAGTCCTTTGATGGAACAAAGGTGACCAAGGAAGGCAATGAATGAGTGAGCAGGGCTGAGTGACACACACCAGCTTTGCAAAATCCTAGCTAGGGGAGGAATCAAGAAAACAGCTCTGTGCGCTCCAAGGTCTGCTGCTATAGCTTATAGTCCTCTGAGGTAAGGACTTGATGGCTTTTGAGCAGAGATAAAGTCTGCCCCATTAACCAGCAGCTCAGCCCTCAAGCAGAGCCCAAGGAAGCATGCAGGGAGGCAGTGACTCAGAATTCCATTCCAGATGGCTTCTTCTGTGCTGGAAAAGGGAGGGGGAGGCCTCTTTGTGCCTTATGTTCTCAAGGTTCAGTGAAATGTCTCAAGGGGAGAGAGGGGGAGGGAGGGAGGGAGGGAGGGAGAGGGAGAGGGAGAGAGCCTAAGCAAAGAGGAGGGAGAAAGGGTATGTTATGGCAAAGGAAAATGGGGAGGTTATCCTGGGCCCCACATATCACCATACTCCTAGCTTCTAATTTCCAGTTGCTGAGATTCAACCACCAGAAAAGTAAAAGCTGAAATGAACATGCAGTCTTCTTGAGAGACCCCACAGCATCTCCAGATGTTTTGCGTTATCCTACAGGGAGGGGAAAAGCCCAGGCTGAGAGAAGTAAATATGTTCATTCCCTGAAAGGAGGAAGGTCACCAAGTGGGAAGGTTTCTACGCCTTTGGAAGTATCACATTTCAGCAGAAAGAGCCAGGAATAAGATATCATTTGTTAACTTTGCTAATCCATTAAGTAGACATTGGACAACTGAGCTATTATTTGGAGCTTTCTGCTCTCTATCTTCTGACAAGGAAACAGTGTCCTGCTGAGTTTAGGTGGGGTGTGTGCTAAGATGACATAAAACTTTCAGCAGCTTCAGATGAAGTTTGATTTTTATTTTAGAGAACAGCACATACCGAATCAGTAGGAAAGAGAAATGGTGGGCTTCCATCTCCTCACTAGAAAGTACATCACTAGGAAATTACTGGATGGCTTAAATAGTGCATAGTGATTTTTTTATTAAATCTACTCTTAGAATGGGAAGGGAGAGTTTTTCTCCCTAATGAACTATCTCAACATCGTGGAAGCTTTGTCAACTAAAAGGAGCGCTTCTGTCCCTTATTCTTTTCTTGTTCTACTGATTAAAAACACCAAAGTCCAGGGAGGAACTAGGAAACATATGAATGTATAAGTTAATGTGGCAGCAGTACTAGGATTAGAGCTACAGGTGGTGTGTTCAGCAACACAAATGCTAGCCAGCCAGACATGGAAGGCAGGAGGTAGTCCCCCCTCTCCCAGGCCCACAATTCGCCCCCTTCTATCATCTCTACCTGGGCTTTGAGTTCAGTGAAGCAAGTCTTGCTTTTCTCTAAGCATCACAGCATAAGCAGCTGTAAGGTGTGACAGTGGGGTGCAGGCCAGGATCTAAGATCCCTTAGGGAGTCAGGGGGGAACTTGAACTGAGGTTCCTGGAAACCTGAGCCCTCCATAACCTGTTCTGCATGACTTACAGGTGATTCATCCAGACTGGCCAGAACCAGCTGGCTGCTCTATCCTTCCTCATCCTCACGACACAGGACAGGGCATGACAGGCCAAGACAGAGGGTGAATTCAAAGTACAGCTTCAATGGTTCCATTTTTTGGTTCCTATTCCCCTGATGGTGACCCGCCAACTAGGAAGTGTGAGGTTGACAGGAGAGACAAGCTGACAGCTGGAGTGAATCAGAGGCTAAACCACAATCAAGAAGCTCAAGATCTGGGCACGATCTTGTTGCCAGTGTTGAGAATTGCCCCAAGCTGGGGTGTCACTCACTTCTCCTCCCACAGTGCTTCTGATAGACAAGTGTTATTTTGCCTGGCCAACATTCATTCTTTTATCTGCAAATAGCACCTCACCTTTCCTGTAGGGACCTAGCCTAGCCTACCTCGTGTGTGTGTGTGTGTGTGTGTGTGTGTGTGTGTGTGTGTGTGTGTGTGTGTGTGTGTGTGTGTATTGAGGCTGAAATTTAGGACCTGGGCACCGTCCCTTAGCTTTTTCACACATGGTTGGCACTCTATCACTTGAGCCACAGCTCCACCCCCACCTCACTTTTTGGTGGTTAATTGGAGATAGAGTCTCATAGACTTTCCTGCCTGACCTAGCTTTGTATGAGAATCCTCAGATCTCAGCCTCTTGAGTAGCTAAGATGATAGATGTGAGGTACCAGACCTTTTGATAGTTGAATACATAGCTAAATCTTCAAGGGCACAGGACACAAACTGAAGCCACTTCACATTCTACCTGCCTGGCCTCAGGGAAGGGGCTAAGGGTGAGTTCAAAAGCCATGTCAGACTAAAGTAGTCTGCAAAGTTTGTTAGAGAAACTTATGCTTCAAGAACAAAGGTTACATGAAACCAGAGTTCTGTACCTGAGAAAAAGTCAAGGCAGAGATGAGAAACATGACAGAGAAAAGTTCATATGTTAGAAATGAAATACTCAATTCCAGATTCACATATGATTTTGGTTGGAAATGAGGTCTTTGGGAGTTGATTAGAATTTGAAGTAAAAACTCCCATTCATTGAATACCACCTTTATGGCCTTATGAGGAGACAAGGAAAGACCTGATCTAACAGCTTATATTATCTTACCATGTGAGGCCCTTTGCCATGTTACAATGCACAATAACATGATCCAGATAACATGGTTTTAGAACATTTTGGCCTCCAGAATTCTGAGTCAAATACTATTTTATACTTTATTAATTTATCTGGTCTCAGGCATTTTGCTATTGCAACAGAAAATGAACTAAGACAAAGAAGCCTAGTTTCAATTGTGCCTGAGGTCAAATCTAATATATTCAATATATTTCCTTTTGCTTAAGTTAGTTGACACAATTCTGTCACTTGATCAAACTAATACAAATTTCATAATAGCAGCCTCCACGCCTAGCTATGGGAAAGAACAGAAGAACTTTGAAGACATTACAAGTCTTCCATCAAAAGAGAAAAGAACGTTCAGCCTCATTTCACCAAACATTAGCGAAGACAGGTTCCTTCCAAAGCCCACCTGTAGCCTTGCTTCCTCAGAGGTTACATCTGATCAGCTGCCTCAGATGCTATCCCAGCTCAGAATTGAGAGTAAACTGACCAAGTAGACAATGTACTAGAGAAGGGAAGGGACAGACTTTCTAAATGAACCTAGAGAAAGGCAAAACTCAAAGACCATTTGGTGGAAGAGGCACACAACATAAGCAAAAGTGAGCTGGAAGGTTTCAAGTAGTAGAGCACCAGCCAGGTAAAGTAAGTGAGCCCAAGGCCCTGAGTTCAAACCCCAGTACCACAAAAAAGGAGAGGTGAGAGAAGGGAAAAGGAGGGGAAGAGAGGGAAGGGATATACAAATCAATTGTTTGGTTTGCATGTGTGTACACCCCCCCACACACCAGATGTATACATTTCAAGAACTCCATATTCCTACACTTTGACTTTTTCTAGGCAGCATCATTATGAAGTCACATTTTGAACAGTCTGCACAATGTCCAGTGACACCGGCCACTGCAATGCTAATGTGGAAACAGAGGTGGAAGATTTGGAGACAATAGACTTAGGCAGAAGAGGAGGGGAGGAATAATCTATGTAAGTTTGTGTGGAATCGAAGTCTGTGTGCTCTGTGGAGATGTCAGTCTTCCCTCAATGTTTTGTCAACCAGGTTATTACATGTAACACAGCCTATTCCTTCCTGCTGCAGATTATGAATTACTCTACCACAATGTACATAGTCTATCTTCTGTAGATGGACATGCAAGTTGTTCCAGACTGTGAGTCTGAAGACCATTGCTGCAGTGAATACTCCAGTCCACATTTTTCAGTGAACATAGAACTTATTTTAGAGGTATAAGACTATAACTGGATTTTCCCATTTCAGCCATTCCCCTCACCCTTTCTACATAGAAGTCCAAATTTGTACTTGGAAACATAAGCATTTTTTCAACAAATATCTTGTAGGAAGCTACTGCCTCTTAATTCTTATTAATATTATTAACAACTATTTTTGTTATCAACTGCTGAGTAAAGGTATCAAAATCTGAACAGTAGCTCAAAAGTTTAACTCTCGGGGACACAACCCTTAAAGAAATAATCAGACAAGCTCAACTTGATTGAAATGTGTGTGTGTGTGTGTGCGCGCGCGCGTGTGTGCGTGCATGCCAATAAATATCTTAACCTTTGTCATAAATAAAACAAAAGATTCATTTAGTTTCAAGAAGAAGTCAGGAAGAAGTGCAGGAAGGATGAGTCTTGCCTGGGGAAAGAGTGAAACACATTCTTCCCTCAGTTCAAAGCAGATCTGGGCTATTTCTGCACACATAAAACACTATGTTCCAGGAATAACACACACGAAACTAGGCTCTCCAGTCAAGCCACAGAATGCATTGATGCATTGTATTCATAAAGTGCTATATTGAATTGAAATCCCTTTGAACAACTACTTAAAGATGAGTAGTAATAACAATAATAGCCACCAAATTTTATTTTCTTTGTGAATACCTGCTCTGGTTTTCACTGGCTGCTAGAAATAAATATTGCTAAAGATATGGGGAGCATGAAAAATGAGCTTTCTCCACAGAAAGCACTATGGTTAGCCAATGACAGGATTCCCTGACACTTCTGCTTTTTCCTTCTTTCCTCATGAACAGAATCTAACCACAAGCTTGGCCTGTGCTTATGAGAAAAAAAAGGTAAAATCCTACCTGAATGAAAGGATGAAAAGGAACTAGCAGACAGTATGACTTCTGGTTTGGCCCAAGCCTTTTTCCTTCATTCCATCTCACTCCTGTTTCCAACCCCCTACCCAACCCATTGCCTAGGGCAGGGCTCATAGCCAATCTTGAAGCCAAAAGGATTTATTAGTGTTTTTCTAAGTCTGGAAATCTTCCCAAGAGGGGAGAAATGCCCTCTGCCTGGCTAGCTTAGCATATTAGTACAAAGTAAAGATTAGAGACACAACTTAAACAGGAGGTGCTGGTGAGGATGTATTCAAGGCCATGCATCCTCTGTGGTTGGCAGATACAGACTAAATAGATTTCTATTGAAAATGAAAAGAACACAAAGAGAAGGGAGGTCTTTGGGGGTTGTTTGTTCCCCCAGAGGACTCAAAGGAATGTATCACTCAGTGTCACCTCAATATCCACCTTGCTCATTCTTTGTCACCTTAAACACAGTTACATACTCACTTACTCTAGAGATCACACAGTTTTAATATGTGTTGGATTCTGAAGAAAGTATTCCAGAAAAAACTTCATTGAAAACAATGACTTTGGCTTTGCTTTGGAGAGGACTTCCGGAACTGGCGACATTGGGACAGACAAAAGAGCTGCATACATAAGGTTGGGCCTGGCTTTCTAAGGGGTTTTTCTCCTGGTCAATCTAGAAATTCCAAGTCATGGTCTCAGAGTTGTGGTGCTACCATGTTCATGATGCCAAGGACATCATTGGATGTCCCTGGGGAACGGAACAGAAATGAATATTGTCACTGTTGTATTTCCCTATTAAACACTGGCCAGGTTTCTTGAACTACCCAGGACAATGTTGGATTTGAAGTTGTTTGTTTCATTGTTTCAAAAGCATCAGGGTCATGATTCCTGTGATTTGAGGTTTTGAATACGTATGTCCATTGTGAGCATGCGAGATGGAGGGTAAGAAAGGAAGACAGCCTAGGAGCTGTAAGAACAAACCTTGAACCTCTACTAATATTTACTTATCCACATCCACACTGTGAATTTTCTATGTGCAAAAGGATGTCTCACCTCTCAGTACATGTATGCAGCACTCTGAAAAGACAGCAATGTATAGGTGATGTTCAGACTATGTGATCTCATGTAGAGACATCAGGTGGATAGCAGCAGAAGTAAGCATGGCCTGTCATAGGAAATGATAAATCTTTGTGCAAGTGAGAATTTTACTAATTCCAATATGATCAAAAGATAAAACTGTATACTATATTTGTAACTTCCATCTTTGGCTCTATATTTCTAATGTATAACAAGACATCTAATGACTCTCATTATTTTTATAAGTGTTATAAATGTGATCTTATTTAAAATATGCTTATAACATGAATAGGGAGGGAATTGTGGTGCTCTTGTTAACCTAGTCTAATCTCTGAAATGGAAATGACCTGTGAATACTATCTGCCCTACAGACTTATTAAGGAATATTCCACTTGTAGGGAAAGAGCTAAGCTCAGCAGGAACCCAGAGGAGAAGCTCCTGGCTCCTGTTTCTTAGCTCTAGCTTGGATGCCTTCTAGCTCTCAGTGTATATGTGATGCCTGCTCACTACAGCAAAAGCATCCCATTTCAATTAATCCAGCTCAATTTTCTCTACTATAACTAAGGTGATCATTTACCTTTATTTGCTTGAGATCATCCCACCATTGATATCAAGAGAGCTGTCTTTTATTCCCTAGATGCTCACTTAAATGCTTAAACAGACAACATGTAAATAAATCCCTATACATGAACAAACATCTCTTTCCACTAGATCCAGAGAAATGTCTCCCTTAATTCTTTTTTTTTTTTTTTGCCAGTCCTGGGCTTGAGCTCAGAGCTTGAGCACTGTCCTTGGACTTCTCAAGACTAGAGCTCTACCACTTGAGCCTCAGCACCACTTCTGGCTTTTTTTCTATGTATGTGGTACCGAGGAATCAAACCTGGGTCTTCGTGCATGCTAGGCAAGCACTCTACCACTAGGCCAAACTCCCGGCCCCATCTCCCTTAATTCTTCATGAAGAACACATCATGTCCTATAACAATATTCTTAGCACAGACAGCCTCAGGTCCCTGAAAGTCTTCTTTCTTTTCTTTTTTTTTTTTTTTTACAAAGACCCTTGTATTAGCTTATTTCATCACAGCAAGGGATGTGCAGCAACATAAATCTAAGGATACATATGTGGAGTGCATATTAAAAGGCAGATACTTTTGCTTCTAAGAGGGTGACCTGCTCAAGACTGGAGGCTATGGATAGGAAGTGGTGAGTTGTCTAGACTCTACTCATTCCTCAAACTATAAAACACAGAAGAAACCAAGGGTTAAACTAATTGTACACCAATGTGCATAGCAAGATTATTCATAATAGCCAAAATTTAGAAACTACCTAGTGTATATAAAAATTATTCAGGAAAATAAAATGTAGTAAATGCACACAATATTATCCAGCCTTCACAATGAAGGAAATTCTGAAACATGCTGTAACATGTACGGAGCCTGAGGCTATTATAGTAAAAGGAATAAAACAAAGGAAAAATAGGATTCCTTATTTGAGGCACTTAGATAGTCAAGTTTACGGAGCGAAAAGTGAGAGTAGCAATCGCCAGGGCTGAAGTTCATGTTGAATGAACATGAAATTTCGATTTTACAAGATGGAGAGTTTTAGAGATGGATAGTTGTAAAGGTTGCATTATGCAGCAGCATTTACTGCTGCTGACCTGGAAATTTAAAAATGGTTAAAATACTGTGTTTTATGTTGTGTGTTTCAATAAAGTTAAAATATTTTGAACAACTAACTTGCAGCTTAACAAAATGAATACCAGGAAGCTGGAATATGGATCACCTGGAGGAGGGATGGTCAAGAAGACCAAATGATAAATGGAGAGAAGTGTGGTAATATTCAATGTATATATAAGAAAGCGGAACCAAGTGATTTGAGAGGAGAGGTGGGGTTGGGAGAAAGGCGACACTGGTCAAGATGCATTATAACTAACATGCTGAAATGAAACTCTTTAACAATAATAAAACATAAAAATACATAATTTTAATTATTTTAAGTATTAATGTCTTTAGCAATAATCATTTGTGGATAAACAATCCATTTAAAACACAAAACACAGCAATAGATTGGATGTTATAAAAGTTTGTTGATATTGTTTCAGATTCTATATAACCTTGAAAAATTATCATTTGATTAATTTTTATGAAGTCTCAGAAATGAGTATTTATGACTATCCACAATGCTTTAAGTATTCCTCTTTATCCAACTAGGTATTTATTTTTTCATATATTTTTATTGTAATTAATAGAAGGGTTACATTATATTCACCAGATAGAAGGTGCATTACTTCATATACATTGATACCCTTTCTCATGTCTTGGTCCTCATTTCCCTCCCCCCCACCCCCACCCCTCATCTTGTTTTCCCCCCTTCCCTATCCAATTTCAAATAACCAAATATACATATATCCAATATATCAGATGACAAAGTGAAATACTGTAACAATATGAGATAACCAAGGGATAGCAAAAGAGATGAGAGATAACATAGTACATTAAGGACAACAATCACTTATTACATGGCTTTTGTTTTTATATGCTAGAGGTCTTTTCATTTAGCGTCATACTGTATGGCCTTATGTATCTATGTTTTGCTCTATTGCAAATCCCTGCTAGGAGAACCCAAGGTTTCTACTGATTATGACAAATGAGGGAAACCATCGAGCCTATGTTCCTTTGAGTCTGGCTTACTTCACTTAATATGATTTTTTTCTAAGTCTTTCCATTTCCTTACAAATGGGACAATGTTGTTCTTTCTGACAGCAGCATAGAATTCCATTGTGTACAAATACCACATCTTGTTGATCCACTCATCAACTGAGGGACATCTGGGTTGGTTCCATATCTTTGCTATGGTGAATAGTGCTGCAATGAACATCATTGTGCTAGTGGATTTAATATGCCCTTGTTTCTGGATGGTTGGGTAAATGCCACGTAGTGGAATTGCTGGGTCATAGGGGAGCTCTATGTTTAGTCTTTTGAGGAACTGCCATGCTGCTTTCCATAGTGGTTGAACGAGTTTACACTCCCACCAACAGTGTAGTACCAACTAGGTATTTATCTGAGGCCAAATTTTCTTCATACGCTTTACCCAAAGTAACATTCTTCAAAGATTGAATACAAATCAAAAATGAGAATCTATCTTCCACTGAGACACAATAAAAGTAAACATATGTCAAAAAAAGTAAACCAATGTCACTCTAAGTCTTTTAGAACATATTTTCATTTCACTAAAAAATGTCACACATCGCAGCATGTATTAGGCTTATTTTATAATACTTGATGAATATCGTGTGAATTAAATATTTTAAACTTTGTTCAGTTTTACATTATAATGTGGTAAATAACTCTAGATATAGTTCACATAGAGATAAGCTCACAATAACGTTCAGGGGCAAAAAGGAGAACTAAGATGAAAAAGTCTGAGAACTACTACTGTAGACTAATGTAACAAAGGATAAAGCATTTAATCCTCGTAGGATTCTTTTGCCCTTAAATTAGTTTCCATTAATAGGCCAATTTTAGGTAAGTCCAGTCTGGAGACCCACTGGGTAAGGTCCCGACCAAGCTGTGCAAACCTTTAGAACCTGGAGGGAACATTTTTTTCTTGCTCTTTCCTGATTCTAGTGTCTGACAAGGTTCTTTAGCTCATGACCACATGTTCGGCTGGAGGAAAGAGGTCTTAACACCAGCCAAATTTTCATGTGCCTTCTTCTCCTCTTCTGTTCAAGTACAATCACCTTCTCCTTCTCTCTTGTAAGGAATTGTGTGATTACAGGATATCTTTTCCTCCCACTTTACTGGTGAATTCTATTCATATGAATTGAATTAATTTGAATAAAATATTTACTTATATTCACTGTGTTTTCTCTTATGAAATACAAATATTGGCAATAGAAATGCTTGGTTTGTTCACAGCATTCTTCATGGTCACTTTTCTAGATTTTTCTTAAGATCCACAATAAAGGACTACTAATAAGGAAATGGAGGTAGAGTCACCTGCCTATGTTCGAATGCCAACTCAATCATTTCTAAATCATGTACTGTCAGGAAAGGTCGGTATTTGTACTTTTGTTTCAAAGTATATCCAATAAAGATAAAACTAGTTAGTATCTATTACTGAGGACTACAAAATGTAAATGAGTCCACTCTTTTTTAATTTTTTTTTCCTGTGGGTCATTGGGCTTGAACTTGGCCTGGGTGCTGTCCCTGAGCTCTTCACTCAAGGCTACCACCCTACCCCTCAGCCTGGGCATTGTCCCTGAGCTCATCAGTTCAAGACTACTGCCCTCCCCTTGAGCCAAGCTCCACTTCCCATTTTTTTCTAGAGGTTAATTGGAGATAAGAGTCTCAGGTCCTTTTGTGTCCCAGCTGGCTTTGAACCTTGATCCTCAGATCTCAGCTTCCTGAGTATCTAGGATTACAGGCGTGAGCCACCGCACCCAGCTGCCAATGCGTCCATTCTTAGAAAGTATTTACAATAGTGTCTACTCCATGGTAATCACTCATATACATTTTAGTTATTGTAATAGGAACAAGATTACAAACAGTAGAATCTGACTTAGTATTGGCATCAGAGGTAGCAATATTTTTATATTTTGGATGTTAAATAAGCTGCAAGACACTAGACTTGGGTACCTGCTGTGTTTTGTCCCCTCTACAACTCATTATGGCAGTTGTGAGAGGTGAGGCCTTTAAGAAAAGTGATTATGTCACTTAGTAGGATTAGTGCCTTTCCAGTAGGAATGAGTTAATTTCTCAGACTGGATTAGTTACTTTGATGTCAGGTTATACAACAAGACTGCCCCTTGTGTTTTACACACATCTCCTTTTACTTTTCCAGTTCACTGTGATACAACAGGAGATCCTCAACAAACATGGCCACCAGAAACAACTTCTTTCTTTTTTAAAGGATCAATCTCCGATAGTTTATTAGAACAACATAAAACAGACTAAGCCAGTCTCAACAAAGCATCATTCTACATGTCTGCAGTAAGAACTATACCTGTTTTTTGAGGGGTTCTGTGGTCATCAAGTCATGCCACCCACACTTACACACTTCTCACAATGGTTTCGTGTCAGAGACCCACGCCTTAACTACAACTCCTCTAATTCCAGCCAAGTCACTGGGAATTTTCTTCTTCAGGCACAACCTCTTTCTGCAAATGAATAGTATATATTTACAGAGGAAAAATGACAGCATGTTTTCTGAGAATAGCTACACCAGTTTATTCCACTTCCTGTTTCCACCATTTGGAGTATTTATAAAATTTTCCATTTGGCCCTTTTTTTTTTTTGGACAGACTGCTTATTTGGAAAAAGTGAAGTGACAACAAGTGAGTAAAGTGAAGTGCCCAAGACTTGAAGAGCTTCACCAGCACAGCCTTCTGCCCAATAGCAGAATAATCCACAGTTTCCTATGGACCCAGAACCAGATTTTAAAGTGGAATAATGAACAGAGAAGGTATAGAACCAATACAGCATCCAACACAGAGAAGACAACATAGGATATATGGAGATTTCTGCCCTGCTCCAGGATGTCTGACCTGGCCTGGAACTCATTTGTAGAGAAGTGTACATGCATGGAAATAGCAAAACCTTAGAAAACAGAGGGCTGGGGGAAAAGGGGGTTATTGCAATCTGTATTAAATAGCTCTGTGGTTTCTATCCCAAAGGAATCCAGGAAGGGGAGGCTCTTTAAAAAGCTGTCTCCAGATTGTCTCAAAAGGAAACCTATTAGCAGAAATCAATGCTAGCATAGTGAGTAGTGAAGTGACAGAAAGCCATTGGATGCAAAGAGAGGAGACTACAGAGAGCAAATGAGAAGGTTCTTGTCCCAGGGACTTTACTAGCGGACTATTTCTCAAAGCCTAGTGACTTTCAGTGCCTGGAACAGATGATTCAGTGCAATTTCTCAGAATGATTTTTCAAGCTGGATGGGAGACCCAACCCTTCCATTTATAACATGCTAATTTGGGGGCAGAATGAGAGCTGCAGATCCAAGCTAGACCAGAATAGTTTAAAATAGACCACACTAATACAAAGCCCCTCTGGTTGTGAAGAATTCCCTACAGCTTGTGATTTCTCAAAAGGAAATGCCCAATTTTACTTAAATCTCGGTTACATCATGCTGATTCTTTTCTTGAGTACTTATGTCCATTCTGTCTGACCTCTCAGAAGAAAAAAAAAAACTTCTACAGTTGGATCCCAATTTGTTACCACAAAACAAGAGTCCAGGAGTGCCCCCACCAAAGCCACAGTGTTGGAGCACTTGCTCATTGAAATAGTGCGTTATTTTCTCTTTAAGAATTCCTCTATTGAAGCTGGGTGCAGTGGCTCATGCCTGTAATCCTAGCTACTCAGGAGGCTGAGATCTGAGGATCATGGTTCAAAGCTAGCTCTGCCATGGAAGTCTGTGAGACTCTTACCACAAATTAACCTCCAGGAAATCAGAAGAGGCTCTATGGCTCAAGTGGTAGAGCACTAACCTTGAGCTGAAGAGCTCAGGAACAGCGTCCAGGCCCAGAGATCAAGCCCCACAACTGAAGAAAGAAAGAAAGAAAGAAAGAAAGAAAGAAAGAAAGAAAGAAAGAAAGAAAGAAAGAAAGAAAGAAAGAAAGAAAGCTTCCTCTATGGGCCTGGCAGCAGTGGCACACACCCGTAATCCTAGTTACTGAGGAGGCTGAGATCTGAGGATCACAACTTGAAGTCTGCCAGAGAAGGAAAGTCCATGAGAGTGTTATCACCAATTAAATACCAACAAGGGGAAAACAGAGGTGTGGCTCAAGTAGTAGAGTGCCAGCCTTGAGAAAAAGAGCTCGGGGACAACTCCCAAGCACTGAGTTCAAGCCTCAGCACTGATACCAAAACAACAACAACAAAATCCTCTATTTTTTATTTAATTATTCTTGATAATGCTGTGTGAATATTGTAAATAAATTTTATATTTATTTAATGCACTCTAAAAAATCCTCCATCTAAACCAAGTAACTTGAGCAAGGATGGAGAACTATGGAGAACATTAACAAAGATACATTGTACTCACAAAATGATACGTTGAATTTAAACCCCTTTGTACAACTACTAAAAGATACTTTTTTTCAGTATTGTCTTTCTCTTTCCATGGTCATGAGTGATAATGTGTGCTCAGACTGTATAGAGGACAGATTGAATCTCATGGGCCATGGCTGGAAATGTCCAGAATCCCAGGACTGGAAAGATATCAAGTGCTGTGTTTTGGGTATAGCTTGTATACCAGATGCTTGGCCCTCTCTGCGAAGAAGTGCAAAGGTGGTGAATCTTTCAGAAGTGTGGCTATTGGAGGTAATTAAGCCAGATAAGTGCCACCAAAGAAGGAATTAATGCCTTCAAGGGAGTGGGTCAGGTCTTGTGGGATGAGATTAGCTTTTTTAAGAATGGGTTCTAGTAAGTCCAATACAACTTCTGTGATATCTGTCTTGTTTCCATTCTCATCTCCTCCTGGCAGGTGCTCACTGACTCATTGAGTCTTGATACATCTAGGGGAACTTACAAAATACTTTTTGGACTTGCCTGACACCAGACTCATGGGCCAAATAAACCTCTCTCCCCTCTAAGGTACCTAATAATGAATATTTTATGATAGCAAGACAAAATGCACATGGAACATAGCCCTCAAAGAAGATCTGCAACTGCTGCAGAAATAACTCTCGGGATGCTTAACTAGAAGGAAGGCTGGCATTAGGTCTGCTAATGTGTCACATGGACTCTACTAGAGTATGTGGAAAGCATACCAATGCCCTTCTTAAGAATTTGTTCAAATGATAGCATAAAAATCATAGCAAAATAGCCCTATTGAGTAACTGAACCATTCATCATAGTAAAGGAAAGGGAATTGGGGGTTAGCATACTTCTAAGCATTTCATTCAAGGGAGAAAGATGAGGGAAAACACATAATATATTTTAGGAACAGTAATGTCCTGTTATTGTTCAAAACTGCTGGGACCTCATTAGAGCCTATGAAAACAGCATCTGTAAGTACAGAAAGGCAATAAATCTTCAATAGCCTGGAAAAGAAAGTGAGCAAAAGGAGTGAAAGGCAAGAAAGAAGAACAGAGAAGAGAAGGAAGAGGGAAATGAGGCAGAAGAGAGTTACTGTCATCCATCTGTTCATTTTCTCACCAAGCTGTGAGTTGAGAATTTATATGTTTGCCTGAAAACAAACTGGCTTCCCAAAATGATGTGCTTAAAAGAATGATAAGACTTAAGAATTCAGTGGCTTGATTATATATGTTGAACAGCGAGAAATTCTAGATCATATATTTGAAAATTTAGGGATGGTTAGGATAGTTCCTTTTTTTTCTTTTTTGCTATTCACATTATGATCTCTCAGTGATCCCTGTTCTTTCCTTGAACATGGAAATTCCTTTTGATGAACATCATCCTGTGACTAAAGTTGAGCCAATTCTGAAAAATTAAGCAGAAATTAAGCAGAAAACATTTGAGTTGCTCAAGTGAGACTACATATTGTCCCTACAGTCATTGTTATTGGCACACAGACAAGGAGCATCTTCCAGGCCAAATACCTTTCCACAATTATAGGGATGGCACAGTTCATTTGTTCTCTTATGGAACTGAAAAATGCTCACAGATAATAAGTAACCATGACCTCTTTTTTTGCAAGTAGAAAAGAATTACAGCTTCAAAAATGAGCTATGGGGAAAGTATAGACCAGAAGAACAGACACATACTCATGAACAGAAAGTTATCAATAAAGAATAAAAATTCTTGATGAACAGAGACCATGGTTTATGCTATGTTCAATGGACATTACTCATTTTTTTGGTATAAGAGATTAGTTGACCCTGCAAGTGATCCATCTGTATGAGGCTTCAGATTCTTCGACAGCTGAGCAGCTTTTGTGTGTGGATAGGAAAACTTGCCCACCTGTATTTGAGCTTGTAATTGTTCATTGATCATTTTTTAATACTAATACTTCTCTAAGTAGTTGTACAGTTTTTGTAAACTCAATCATTAAGTTAAAAACCTACATTATTATGTAACTATTAAACAAAAGCTATATAAGTGAGTGTGTAGCTCATGTGCAAGATCTGGGGGTTGATTCCACCACTGCAAATCAAATGCATAAATAATTGTGAATTTAAAGAATGTTATGCCTCTGAGCATTTAAACATTGATAATTGTCAGGCATTGGTGGATTACACCTATAATCCTACCTGAGAATCATTGTTTGAAGCCAGCCCAAGCAGAAAACTGCAAGACTCCTATCCCAAATTAACATCAACAAAGCCACAGTAGAGGTGGACTCAAGAGACAGTGTGCCACCCTTGAGACAAACAAGAGCACAAGGCCTGGAGTTGAATCCACAGTACCAGCACACACAAAAATTAATAGGATTCATTTAAACATTTAATGTACTTAATTCTTATCATTATTTTAAGCATGTCAAAAAAGCCATATTACCAAAATGGGCCCCTAAACTTACTTACATTTACCCCTAAACTGATTCGCTGATTCATTTACTGGACTTGTTTTCCTGTTATTATTTTTGTTTGTGTTCTAGTTTCTCTTTTAATGTACATTATATTCACCATATAGAAGTTGCATTGCTTAACATTGCTACCCCTTCTCATGTTTTTGTCCCCATTTCCCTCCCCCACCCCTTCCCTCTAGTTTCTTTCTAGAGTACAAATTTTACTAATTTAGCCTAGAAAATCAGGATTAGCTGCTTAGACTAGACTCAGTGACAGAGATGAATTTTTGTGGGTTAATTTTATTTTTTTATTTAATTTTTGTCAAGGTGATGTACAGAGGGGTTACAGTTACATATGTAAGGTAATAAGTACATTGCTTGTCAAACATGACTACCCCCTCCATGTTTTTCCATGTTTTCCTTCCCACAACCCCTTCCCCAAGTTGTAAAGATTATTTCCAACACTTTTGAGAGTATTGCTGTTGCATTGATTCACCTTTTGTTGCAGTGGTGAAGGTTAAAGACAAAAGACAAAATCCCTTCTCTAGATTACTTGAGACAATTGTACTTGATCCATTACTATAAAAATTCTGTTATTGACTTTAAAATGTGTTTTGACATTTTATAACCTTAAATCCTCTTTTATTTATTTATTTTTATTTTTTTTGCCAGTTCTGGGGTTTGAACTCTGGGCCTTGGCACTGTCCCTGAGCTTCTTTTGCTCAAGGTGAGCACTCTCCTCCTTGAGCTATTGCACTACTCTTAGCTTTTTTGAGTAGTTTTATTGGAGTTAAGAGTCTCACAAACTTTACTGCCTGATCTGACTTCAAACCTTGATCCTCAAACCTCAGCCTCTTGAGTAGCTAACAATTATGAACCACCAGCAAACAGCTTAAGTCTTACTTTTTTTTTTAACAAGTCCTGGGCTTGAACTCTGGGCCTGAGCACTATCCTGGGGCTTTCTCAAGGCTAGCTGTCTGCCACTTGAGCCACAGCACCATTTCCAGTTTTTTTTTTCCTATGTATGTGGTACTGAGGAATCAACTGGGGTCTTCTTGCATGCTAGGCAAGCACTCCACCACTAGGCCAAACTCCTGGCCCCATCTTGGGCTTTCTTAAGGCTAGAGCTCTATCACTTGAGCCACTGTGCCACTTCCGGCTTTTTCTATATATGTGGCATCAAGGAATCAAACCTGGGTCTTTATGCATGCTAGGCAAGCACTCTGCTGTCAGGGTTTTCAGTCCTAGGTCCCCCCTGACCTGCAAGAGGGATAGAGAGAACATTCCCCAACCAGGACAGCCGAGAAAGGAAAGGGCCAACTGACTGCCCCCACCCAGACTTCTGCCAGAAAACAATCAGATGCGTCAGAGAGCCCCATCAAGGCAGGAACTCCTTTATTGAGGAAGTACATTCAGCTAATATAGGATGCAGGAGCCTATCAGCACAAAGGTGGGCAGGGCGGGAAGGGGGGGGGGGAGGGGGGGTAGGTAAAGAAGGGTAATTATGTGCCTGTTTGAGAGGGCAGAACAGTTCGGGGCCTATCCCAGAGGTAGCCTTACTTTACATCACAAACCACAGCCACGCCTTCCAACCAGGTGACAGGCAGGTTAGGTCCCCAAACCAGAAAATGAGCACTGGGCCACAAGTTAGGCCTCCTTTTCTACAGCATAGGTTTCCATTTCCCTGATGTGACGTGCCCCACACTTTACCACTATGCCAAACTTCCATCCCCATCTTGGGCTCTACCACTTGAGCCATTATACCACTTGAACCACTTCACCACTTCCAGCTTTTTCTATATGTGTGGCACCAAGGAATTGAACCTGGGTCTTCATGCATACTAGGCAAGCACTCTACCACTAGGCAAAACTCCCAGCCAAGTTCTCTTTTTATAAGCATTGAAATAGCAAATTTTTTTAGTGTGTCTTGTCTTAATTAAGTACCCAGCACAAGCTGTGCTATGATTTGGATAGTGAACCATCTATTACAATGTTGGTCCCCAGTGGTGATACTGGAAGGTACTTGAAGCATTAAGCATGTAAGGCCCAGTGCAAGGTCCTGGCCATGAGAAGTGTGCCCTTGAAGGGAATCACGAGGCCCTGGTCTCTTGCACTCATGAGATGTGATGAGATAGTCTTGCTCTGCTGTACACTCCTACCACAATGTATACTTATCCAGAAGTCTAATAACAGTCCCCACCATGGACTAGAAGCTCAAAGCCGTGGGTCAAGAGAAAATAATTATTTTCTTTATCTTTATTTTGTTATAGTGATAGAAACCTGACTAAAATAATCACATTCTTACATCTTATAAATTATACCTGGTATGGTATACTCAAGTTTAATGCCTTTGTTTAACTGGGGCCATTGAAATATTGTAACATTTCTTCTCATCAAAAACTAAGATCTGTAAGATGTATACATCATATATATGTTATATATACATATATGTATGTATCACAAATATATATACCAGTGAAAACTCAATAGCCATTCTTTATCTACCATTTTGTATAGGAAGCTAAGCTGACCCAGCGTCACGCCATAAGGTGCAAGATCTGATTTTTCTCTTCCACCTTACTCTTTATAAGATTTGATTCAATAAGTATTACACAGAAATGAGCAAGAATAATATTTGTCAAACAAATGTTTAGGAACTGTGAAGAGTGTTCTGTATTGGGTATACCTCCTTTTTAACTTGATTTTGCATTGTTTCAGTTAGAGATGAACACCACTTATTATTATAAAGCATTCTAATTTTTGCTCATTATTTCAGCATAGAACTCTAAGCTGGTGCCTGAGTTGGCAGCATTCCAGGGAGCTTGAAAATTGTTCTCTCTTTTGAGGGGGAGAGGAGAGGAGAAACAAGTTCTGGAATGGGGGCTTGAAATCAGGTCCTGGAGCTCTTGCTTTGCTTTTTCACTCAAGGCTTTTCTTGTTTTGCTTGTCAGTTAACCAGAGATAAGGGTCTCACAGGCTTGTTTTTCCAGACTGACTTTGAATGGTGATTCTCAAATTTCAGCCTCCTGATTAGCTGGAATTATAAGCAAGAATCATCAACATCAGCTTGAAAGTAACGGTCTTGGCCTGTGCCAGAAGAAACTTCAAAAGTAAGGTCCAGCAATCTGTGTTCTAGCAAGTCCACCAGGCACTCATGTGATTCTGGAGCAGGCAAAGCTTGGTGCCTGGATGTTATTTTTTTTAATCCTTGGTTATTAAGAGGTTCTCTCATTCTTTTTGCCAGTAATGGGACTTAAACTCAGGGCCGGGGCACTATTCTTGAGCTTTCTCAAGTGTTACCTTAACACTCTACCACTTGAGCCACAGCCCCATTTCCAGCTTTTTCTGTATATATGAAGGAATCAAACCCAGGGCTTCGTGCATGCTAGGCAAACATTCTACCACTAGGCTACACTCCAACCAGGTTCTCTAAGTTTTAAAGTCATTAATTTTGGAAGATAAAATTCGTAGCAATGAATACTGATTGAAACAATTTTTCTCATGCTCATAAATAATCTATTGTTATAGATACTATGTATATAGTTAGAGACAAAAACAGAATGGAAGTATGAGGTAATGGGTAAAATAACACTAACCAATCAAGCAAGTTACAACTTATATCAAGAAGACTGAAACTGGGAACCAGTGGTTCATGCCTATAATCCTGGCTATGCAGGACGCAAATATCTGAAGACTATGGTTTGAAGCTAGTTCCAGCAGGAAAGTTTGTGAGACTTTTATCTCCAATTAATCACCAAAAAGATGGAAGTAGAACTATGTTTCAAAGTGGTAAAGCATCAGCCAGAAGGAGGAGGAGGAAGAGGAGGAGGAAGAGGAGGAGGAGGAGCAGTGGGGGTGGGGGAGAGGAGGAGGAGGACTCACAAAATAAGGCAAAACAAGTAGGGAGAAAGTCTATGAAAAAAGACTAATAATTAAAACCACCACTAATAATTCTGGTCTAGCAGCTGTCACCTCCCTGTCTTCCATTTAAGATGACTAAGATGCTGGAGGAAGCCATGCAATGATACAGACATTTTCTGCCGAGAAATTTTTATTGTCAAGGTTACAATTATATACATATGGTAGTGAGTACATTTCTTGTTGGACATTGTTACCCCCTCCCATGTTTTTCTCCCACTTTCCCTCCTCACAACACCCCCCCACAAGTTGTAGAGTTCATTTCCAACATATTGTCTTGTGTGTATCCCTGTCACATTAGTTCACCCTTTGTCTTTGTCTCATCATTTTGCTGTTCCCTTCTCTTCCCTAATTCAAATAAACACATACACAATGCACTAAGTATTTGCCAAGTATTTTTTAATTTCAACATTGCTTGGGCTGAGTTAATTCTTCCATCCTCCTTTTGGATGCTCTTTATGTGGGTTTGACTGCCCTGCACTCAGCTTTTCACTCAAAAGTGAACTTCCACACGAGGGAGAGAGAGGGGTAGGAGGGAGAGAGAGTCTTCAGATCAGAAGTCTCTTAATTTCCACCATGGTACATATATATCTATTCTGAGAGGGAGTTCATCCTTCTTCCTTTTTGATAAAACAGATGACTTCTCTCCTTTCCCATACAGAAACACTTATGGTATGCCCAAAGCAATTCTGATTATGCCCTTTTCCCTTTTTCTTCATTTTGTCCTATATTTCTAATCATGTAAGTATACTCAGATCCCTCTTGCTTTAAGGAAAATACACTATTATCCCATATTTTCTCATATACTTCTATCCCTCCTATTACTTATTATTCTAGTATATCCCCTAGGTAACTAGGTAATGCTTGCAATCCCAAGCATATGCAAAAGGATCACGAGTTCAAAAACTTGGGCTAGTGAGACCCTCTCTAAATGGAGAGGGAAAAAGGGAGAGGAAGAGAGAAAGGAAGGAAGAAAAAGAAAAAGGGAAAGGAAGGAAGGAAGGAGAAAGGGATAAAGGAAGGAAGGGAAGGGAAAGGGACGAATAGGCCCAAGCATTTTGTATGAGTAGATTCATACGTTTCTGCCTAAAAATATCTTTATTCTCTCTATCCCCTGATTCCAATCTGTTCTGTGAAGTTTGTTCTTCAATCAAACTCCTGGAAAGAAGATGGGGAAAATGCATAGCTCTTCTGCTCAGAGGTGGTTATGAAAATATTCTTCTTTTAGCTGTTGGTGTGTTTGTTTCTCTTTGATGGTAAACTTTTGAACTTTTCCCCTTCGCTCTCAGTGTTGTCCTGGAGCTCTTAAGGCCTGTCTTGTTTGATTTTAAGCTTGCTTCTGATGCTGGTCCCCAATCACAGCCTCTGTCCTGGCTCCTTCCAGGGATAAGGAGAAAGAGGAGAAGAGACAGGCTGTGACGTTCTTATTTGGCAAGTACTGCATGAGCTTTCGAAAGCAATGGTTTTTCCCTGTCCACAAAATAGTATTGAACCTTCTGCATGTTGTATTATTTTCTATACATGCTATGATAAAGTTTAATTCATAGAGCAGGCATTCAAAACAATGAACAATAACTAATAATAAAATACAATAGTTATAACTATACTACTATAAAACATACTTATGTGATCTCTCTTGAGTCAAGACAAATATTAATATTTTTGAGCCACTGAAGTTGTGGAGAACAAAACCATGGATGAGGTGAGCAAGGAGACTACTATGAACTCACTGATCTTTTTGTTTTTATTATTATTACTATTATCTTTAAGCAGTTGTACAAAGGGATTTCAACTTCACAAGTCAGTTTGTAAGTACATCTTGATCAATGACATTCCTTTATGGTATTAAGGATATCCAAACTAACTTTTTCCCAATATTCCTTTTTTTTTCATTCCTCAAAGGCTGTCCTATAGTTGAAGGTTTCTCATAAGCAGCTGCCAACTTCCTCTGTGAAACCACTTTACCCTTGCCCATTCATTACCTCTACTTCTACTGGTCCAATCCACACAGACTGTCTTTGTTGGATCCCTGACTCTGTAGGTAGCCTCCTTGCAGAAAGTCCACTTGAACATGACTCCAGATATTTATCTCGATCATCCCGGTGGGCTAGAAACCCTAAATGACCCAGCCCCACTTCAGAGAAAGAAAATAAATGAAGTCTGGATAAATATAAACCAAAAGAAAATAACATTTTAATGAATCAACATGCTGGCAATAAAGTGAGGAGTCTATCTTACTTTGAAACTTGGAACCATCCATGAGTTTCCAGTTTCAAAGTAAGACATCGAGCCTGGGAACCATGGAAAGTAAGCAAGATCCAAACCAGCCTTCATCTGAAACTATGTACTGAACTCTGATGACCTTCAGTTTCCATCTGAGAGCTACATAGTGACATGCGAAACAGGAAATTAAGCCTTGAGCCCACCCAAGGTGGAGAGGCTACCACATAAAGTGAGGCCTATAATGTCATAGCCTTATACAGGGGAAATGGGAAACACATCCAGGCAAGGAAAGGGAAAGTAAGAATCATGCCTATCTACAGAAGTCTTAAGTACAATCCCCACTCTTAAATGTTTTCACTAAATGCACACTACATTGATATTTTGCAGAAAGAAAAAACCAAATTTAACTCAAAGTGGTCTCAAGCCAGCTATGCCCCCAGGCAAGTGATAGAAAAAAAATCCTGTCAAAAATCCTGTCAAAGAGAACCCAGCCTCAAACAAGTCTCAAAGAATCCCAACAGATAAAGTTTCAAGAAACATAAATGCAGAAGGAAACAAGGTTCTGTTAAATTGAATCAAGTTTGGCTTTAAGCCACCTCCACAACTATTACAAGTTTGGCCTAAAAGTTCCTTCGTGTATAGTGAACTGTAACCTAACTTAATTCATTAAAAGGCTATAATCTAACCTGGAAGTTTGCTCTTATAACAAGTGGCCAAATCTTAGCCAATCTGATCTGCTAACCCTCCAATCAATCAGAATATAAAAGCATATATATACAATATATGCATAATAGAATATATCCATATATATAATATTCTGCATACATATGCAGAATATAAGCATAACCATATATGGCAAATTCCAATTTTAACCAATCGGTTTGATTCTGTGTGCTACTTCCTTTTCTTTGGCTTAAAATAAGCCTGTACCACATATAGCGAAATAGAGCCCTGTGAACCATTTTCTGCCTGAGTTACTGGCTAGATTCCTGAGTTATTTCTTTGCTCAAATAAACTCTTTTCAACTTGTCTGAAATTTTATTTTCAGTAGTACCTTAGACAGGAAACATTTGCACAGATGTACACAGCACATGTATACTTAAACAACATACATGTTGCAAATTGAGTCCTCTGGAAACTCAGAATACCAGACACTGAAACTCTGAAAAGAAACAGGAGGAAACAAGATTGTTAAAAGAGAAAGAGAGAGAGAGAAAAGTTGAACTGCAATAATCTGTAACAAACGTTGTTAGAGAATATTTTCCACCAGAAATATTTTACACTAGGAGAAAATGGCCAGCCTTGAGATTCCCAATCCATTCTCAGATGCAAACTATGTTGACCTCTCAGAAGATGGAGGTGATCTGCATGTAACCCTTCTATTAATTACAATGAAAAATATATTAAAAATATATATGAAAAGGGCTGGAAGGACATATAATGTGAAGCTAATTGAAAGGACCTCCAGGATAGTGAAACAAAAGCCATATAATGAATGATTGTTGTCCTTAATGTACTATGTTGTCTCTCATCTCATTTGCTGTCCCTTGGTTATCTCATATTGGTATAGTATCTCACTTTGTTATCTGATATATTGAATTTATTTGTATTTGGATATTTGAAATTTGATAGGGAAGGGGGGAAAACCAAGATGGGTGGGGGGTGTGGGGGGGGAGGGAAACGGGTACCAAGACATGTGAAAGGGTATCAATGTATGTGAATTAATGCACCTTCTATCTGGCAAATATCATGTAACCCTTTTACTAATTACAATAAAAAAAAAGTCTAGAAAAGCCAAAAAAAAAAAAAAAGAAAAGGGCTGGGAGTTTGGCCTAGTGGTAGAGTGATTTGCCTAGCATGCACGAAGACCCGGGTTCAATTCCTCAGTACCACATACATAGAAAAAAGCCAGAAGTGGTGCTGAGGCTCCAGTGGTAGAACTCTAGCCTTGAGAAAGTCCAAGGACAGGGCTCAGACCCTGAGCTGAAGCCCAGGACTGGCATATATATATATATATGAAAAGAAAAAAAAACCAAACTAAATAGCCAGTCAAGCTGGCTGATGCCTGTAATCCTAGATACTCGGGAGGCTGAGATCTGAGAATCTCGGTTCAAAGTCATTCCAGGCACTACAAAGGCCTGAGACTCTTATTTCCAATTAATCATTAGAAAACGGGAAGTGAGGCTGTGGCTCAAGGGTAGGATGGTAGCCTTGAGCCAAAGAGCTCAGGGACAGTGCCCAGACCGAGTTTAAGCCCCAAGACCCACCAAAAAAAAATGGAAATTGAGGTATGGTTCAAGTGACAGAATGCCAGCCTTGACTGCAAAAGTGAAGTGAGAGCACAGGCCCTAAGGTTAAGCCCCAGCATTGAACAAAATTTAAAAAAAAAAATCAAATTGGGTGTGGATTTTACTCCACAGCCCAACTAGGCCAGAGACTCAGGAGTTGGCCTTGAATTCAAGACTCCGATTCGTACAATAGAACCTCGAGAAATGAAAATTACACCACTTGAGCTTAAAATTTCACTTAACATGTTGAGCATAAGATTACCTACAACCAAAGATAAAATCAAGAAGCTAAGAAATACATATGAAGAAATAATACAAATGTAGGGCTGGGAGCATGGCCTAGTGGTAGAGTGGTTGCCTAGCATACATGAAGCCTTGGGTTCAATTCCTCAGTACCACACAAGCAGAAAAACCTGGAAGTGGGGCTGTTGCTCAAGTGATAGAGCTGTATCTTTAAGTTGTAGGATAGTGCCCAGGCCTGAGTTCAAGCCCTAGGACTGGCAAAAAAAAAAGGCAAATCATGATATATATTTTTAAATACTAAATTGCTCAGAAATCCAGAAAACAAAATCTAAAATTACAATGAGATTCCTTGATAGTCACTTGTCAAAACTTTGGACTTTTGATAACTCCAAATATTGTGTGGGATGTGAAGAGCCTTTTCATGTACTGCTGTTGGGAATATGAGCTAAGAAAGAAATGTTATAGGGGCAGGGAGTATAGCCCAGTAGTAGAGTGCTCACCTACCATGCACAAAGAGCCCTGGGTTTTATACCTCAGTAGGACATACTCAGAAAAGGCCAGAAGTGGTGCTGTGGCTCAAATGGCAAAGTGTTAGCCTTGAGCAAAAAATGTCCAAGGGCCAGGTGCGGTAGCTCACGCCTGTAATCCTAGCTACTCAGGAGGCCAAAATCTAACGATCAAGCTTCAAAGCCAGCTTAGGCACAAAAGGACCTGAGACTCTTGTCTCCAGTTAACCTCTAGAAATAATGGGAATGAGGCTTGGCTCAAGGGTGGGTGGTAGCCTTGAGCTGAAGCGCTCAGAGACAGTGCCCAGGCAAGAGTTCAAGCCCCATGACCAAAGAAAAGAAGGAAGGAAGGAAGGTAGGAAGGAAGGAAGGAAGGAAGGAAGGAAGGAAGGAAGGAAGGAAGGAAGGGAGGGAGGGAGGGAGGGAGGGAGGGAGGGAGGAAGGAAAGTAGGCATGGTGGCTCACACCTATAATCCTAGCTACTCAGGAGGCTGAGATCTGAGGATCATTGTTCAAAACCAGTCCAGGCTTGAAAGTCTGTGAGACTCATATCCAATTAACCACCAGAAAACCAGAATTGGTGCTGTTGCTCAAGTAGTAGAGCACTAGTCTTGAGCTGAAGAGCTCAGGGACAGTGCCCAGGCCCAGAGTTCAAGTCCCATGACCAACCAAAAAAATGAAAAGATCACTCTAGGCAACACTAGTGAATGTGTTGGGTATGTTTATATGCAAGATTGGATACAGGAAACACCTAAAAGCAATAAACTAGGTGATTGGTAATTATGGCACCATGTATATAGAGGGAGTTGGACAGATAGTGAATTTCCAGGAAGCCAAATCAGCAGACATGGGTGGCGGTTTGTTCATGGTAGTGGAAAAATGTAAAGAATTACTAGTAGTGTCTGAGGTCTGACTTGTAAAGCAATTGCACTTTGGTTCCATTCACTAAGGTAGGAAACACTGGGGATAAAGGCCAGAAGAGGGAAGGAGAGGAAAGGAGGTGATTAGTTCTGACTTGCACATATTAACATGCTAATTTTGAGATGCTTATTTTGCTTCTAAAGGATGTATTTGATTGATAAGCCTGGATCTAGTGGCATTCTAGGGCCAGCTCACATTGAACTCTGTATTCGAGGCTATTGTGTTAGTAATTTAATATTAATCATGGTGAGAGTATTTATTCCATGGTAATTGGCAAACAAGACAATAGTGGGTGTTTGAATTTTCTCCCTTGGAGAATTGTTTACTAGACACTGACTAGCTAAATATTGATCCTTAAGGATCCTAGAAAAGTCTGTGATGGAGACATAACATTTGGAAGTTGTCCGTTAGGCCACAGCTGGAGGCTCGCTCTCAGCTGTGCTTCATTAGACATCAACTCATTTTTCACACAGAGCTGAAAAGTCTTTGCAGGGAATTTGCTCATGCCATCTCCATAAAGCCGCCTCTTATTGACACATGAATGGCTGCCAGACTCTTTGGACAGGTTGGAAATAATTTTATTTTTTTTTAAAAAAAGGGAGTTAAAGAAGTTTGTCAAAGAAACTCAGTTCTCCTGTTTTTGGCCTTGGTGGTATGGTAAGGAATGTGAAAGAGTGATACAGGTTTATGTGCATGTTCCATTTACAGCCAGCTTCCCTGGGAGCTCTGTGGGCCTGCAGCCAGTCCTGCACACACACCAGCACCAGGTGGCAGGCCTCGAGCACACCTAGCCCCACCTGACCTTCCAGCCAGGCCTAAGAAAGCACTCATGAACAAAGAACCCTACCAAGAGCCTGGTTCCACTCGCAAACTCATGCATAGCCAGGCAGTGCATGCAAGCAGAGCTTAAGAAAACATGGTGGCTAAGGTGTCTGACAAGTGGAACAGGACACATGGTCAATACCTGCCATAGGAGGGCTCCCCATGGGCTGAAAAACAGAAGTTGTATATGGTCCTGGAAACAACAGTAGTACCCAAGGAAATGCTGGTACCTTTCCAGAATCAGCAGCTGTAATGATGAGATGGAAGCCTCTCCCTGTGCTTTAGGATTTTATATTTTTCCAAGCCCTTTCACATATGTCACTCTTTTCTTATTTTACTAATGAAATACCTACAATTCAAAAAGTATCGCCACAACTTTAAAGTATGCTCCAAACTACCCAGCAACCCTGTACTAGGACTGAATAAAATTTGCCATTTTATTCTAGTTATTTATTTTGTTAATCACATTGCTTAGTTTCCATTTGTCTTGTCTTCAAGATTTTACTATTGGCAAATCCCATATCCTAACCTCCCTACCTTCAAGATACTTCCATTGGTGTGAATTCCAGGGAACATGTAATGGAATACACAATTCTATATGTAATTGAATCTATTAGGAACAGCATACTTTTTCCCATTTTTCCTTAAGAGCCAACATGAAAACCGAAGCACTGTCCATCATACATGTATTTATATGTATCCATAAAAGATTTTTATTGTTATTATAAAAATGTAAAGGGGTTACAGTTACATGATTCAGCTACATAAAAGATTTTATGAAATGTAATTTTCTTCTCATTATAAAAATAATACATGAGTTCATGTAATAACATTGAAACATAAGGAATAAGTAATCATTCATAATTAATATCTAAACAAAAGTGTTTGACACATAATAGAAACATCACTAAAATAAATATACAGCCAACCAAGATGATATCTTGAAGGAAATTCATCATGGAAAAAAATCATTTTCATGTATTAATGTTATTGTTTTATGGATTCCATTTCTGTATTCTCCTGTTACTTGCATAGGACCTTACATCAAAATTACCCAGATAAACTGCTTCTAATTACTATTTTAAGTAACTAAATTTATAAGTGTTTATTGATTTAAGCCATCATATTTTTTTTAATTTTTTTTTGGTAGTCCTGGGCTTTAGCTCAGGGACTGAGCACTGTCCTTGGACTTTCTCAAGGTTAGAGCTCTACCACTTGAGCCTCAGCACCACTTCCAGATTTTTTTTCTATGCATGTGGTACCAAGGAATTGAACCTGAGTCTTTGTGCATTCTAGGCAAGCACTCTACCACTAGGCCAAACTCCCGGCCCCAGCCATCACATTTTTGAGTAACTTCTTCAACACTATACCTTTAAGCCAGATAACCAAACCTAAATCCAGGCTCTATCACTTACTAGGTAAGTGGCTTTGTGAGGAATTCTTCATCCCTTGTTTAAGAATTCCTTAAAATAGAACACCATTCTACAAAGTAAACAGGCAATAGAACCCAGAAATTTTCAAACAGGGTCAGGATTCCTTCATAACCAATTCATTCCTAGTTGCCCAGACTTTTCTTGGTTTTAAGACTGAAAGTCTAGCATCTGGCTACCAAAGCAGTTGGTCACCCTTGTATTCATTCAAAATTGGGTGAAGGTCAAAAGTATCTTTGGCAGATGGGAAAGGAAGCCTGTCTGGGGGCCCCAGGTAAATTTCACCTATCCTCTATGTATGAGATGTGGAAGCTCTAGTATTGCATCACCAATATCTGTGAGGCCCAAAGTTCCCAGGTAGCAGTTTTGTTTCTTAGATGTTCTGTTTCTCAGGTGCGCCTCTGGTCTGCAGGGAAACTGCTGCCTACAATACTCTGTCTCAGTGGCATCCAGGCCATGTTTCCCAAAGGATGGAACAAAGCCTGAAACAAGACCCAGCCAGAACATCGCACCAGATGCTGCTTAAGGATATGGAGACACAAGAAAGTAAATATAGTTCCATCTGTGCTAATGATCACTCTTAAGATTTAACCTTCAGAGGTCTTCACCAGGCTGAGTCCTTTAGTGGCCTCCAGGGCAATCCCAAGCATGTCCCAGGCTCTTCTAAGTCCAAGGCTTACTTCTCTCCACTCTTATCTGCTTGGAGTTCTCATCTACCCTTTTCCTCTCTGCACAGTCCTTCTCCCCACACACACACACACATACACACACACACACACACACACACACACACACACACACACACACACACACACACACCTAGCTCCTTCTCATCCTTCCAATCTACACTGCTGCTCTGCTTCCTCTCAGGAAGTTCTAACTGCTTCCCAGGAGTTGATATTCACATGTGGTGCCACATTTGATCAATTTCCTCTGCCCCACCAGCAGCAGACAGTAACTTGCTTGTGCTCACACTGTTCTAGGTCACCCATCTCTCCATAGCACCCAGCACAGTACCCAGCATAGCACCCACCATGACAGATGATCAATAAATAAGTTGGTTAAATGGATACATATGCCTTTCCTTCCATTTTGCTTGATTTTTCCAAAGTCTCATGCCTAGAAAGCAGAGACATTGTTCTTTTCACTCCCTATGAGCCACAGTTCTCTCAGCCAGTGAGTCAATAAAAGGAGGGGGGATCCAAAGTTCCCAGAGGTGGGCGTGATTGACAGACTGGGTGTAGCAGTGGGAACACTTCTGCTAGGATGAAAACAGGTATGGTAATAACTCTTAAAGGACTCCCTGCTTTCTTTCTACACTGATCATTTAATATGTCAAGGATCAAAGCACCAGTGTTGAATGAGTTTGCTCTCTTTTGAAAACAATATGACATGGACCTGGACTAGACTGTTTGACAAACTCCAGGTCTCACAGAGTCTTTGTGACAAGGAGCATCTGCCCTCAGCTACTGAATGACTCACCCGCAGATTTGATCACAGGTAGTTGGGCAGTCTGAGGGACCCACTAGAGAATGATTAGCAGGCACATGCTAAAGCAGCTGGGCCTCTGGACAGTGATTGGAGGCATGAGTGAGACCTCGAGCTACAGCAGGGGCCCGTGGCTCACTGCCAGGGGCTTGTATTTATGTATCATGTGCCTGGTCAAAGACCAGAGAGGAATGTCTTCCAGAAATTTCAGTTCCCCTGCCATCTGGTTTAATGCTCTTTCCAGCAGCCCAAATAAAGTGACTAGCTACTTTCAAAATCAGGTCAAAATGTAAGTGGAAGGGAAGGATGCTATAATGAACAGGCATCATTCCATCTGGTAAATAAGAAGAACAAAATATCCGGGGAAATGAGGGAGCCTGGGAGAAAGAGCTGGGCTCAGTGAAGAGCCTAAAGCCCATTCTGGAGGAATAACAGAATACTGAAATCCTGACTATGAGACAAGTCGTCTGCCTGGGATGTTAAAGGAAGGGCAGTGACTGCATGCTCGTAAGCTTGTTTTACTAGGAATTTGCTATTCTGTGGCTACTATTTGGAAGTCAAGCACAAGGCTGTATGTGGTTCTCCAAGACAGCATTACTACCAAAACACATAAAGTGTCAGCCTGAACAGCTGCAGCTGCTCCTGGTTGTCAGGAATGAGAACTGGCAATAATTGAATGGCCTCATGTGTTTCCATGTATTCTTTAATGTGATCCTTTTCACAAAGCTGTGAGGCAGTATTATCATAGTTTATGAATTAAACCCAGCAACTCAATCAAGTACATGCTAGTAGGTTTCAGAGCCATGACCCAAAACTAGGGCTCCTTTCTGTGGAATGTAACACTGTCTTCTGGTTAGACAACTTCATTGTCATCTTATGCAACTTTCCACACGGGGCTGAGTGGCTTTGTTCTCTAGCTCAACTGTGATCTCACTAGCTCCACAGCCAATCACAGCGGACTATTGGTCAGACCATTCCTGGCAAGCACGCTAACCCTGTATTTCAATTTGCCATTCTGCCTCCTACTATACTGGCTTTAGTACATTTTCCACAAGATGGAGCATCAAGGTAACTACATAAAACTCACACCCACTTACACTTTTTTTTTCATATTTGAAAATCCAAATACCCCATCTGCTCACAGAGCCTTGTCTGGAATTAGCCAGACAGTGATCTCCTTACGTTATAGAGTGGGTGCAGAGTTAAGGAAGCGAATTGAATTTACAGTGGTAACTTTTCCTTGCCAGGAAACTCATCCAACCAAGGTTGGAAAACCAATCCTCAAATCTTGGGTATTAATTGGCCCCTTGGCCAAAGCAATCATTCTGTCAGCCAATTAAAGTCCTTGGAGTAAGAGTATACTGTCATCCAGTGCCAGCACCAAACCTGAGACTTTGCCCCTTTGTCTCCAGTGACTTCTCTCTTCCATCTATTGGCAAAATTAGATCGCTTTTAAAGCTCTCCTGAACCTAGCTGCCCAGACATATTTTTAAAAAGAAGACACAGTTCATTTGTTGAAATCTGTGAAAAGTTTGTGAATTTTCAATGAGGGTCCTAAGGATTTTCTGTTTTGGAACTAGACAAAGAAAAGTAAAGAGCCAAAGTAGGTAGAAACTTTGGACCAGTAGGTTAAAATAGCTACCTTCTCACCTTCTTTCTCCACCCCCTCACCTTGTCCCCCTTATTGGAGATCAAACCCAGGGTCTTGTGTATGCTACACATATGTTCTGCTGATCTATTCTGTCCATCCTTCTTTCAACCTAACCAATACGCATCAGGACCTATAATCTTTCTATATGTCCTTTATAGTAAGGCAAAAAACATACTCTTGGATCTTCTGGCTGTAGATTAAAATATAGACTCTGCTATTTCCAGACTATAAAACCCTGGGCAAGGAAGCTCGATCTTCAAAATTCTCATGCTTTCAACTTTTTCCCCCCAAATTCTCATGCTTTTAGTTTGCAAAAAGGTTAGTGAAGTCTACCTCACATACTTAACACAGTACATACTCAATAAATTTGAGAAATTCTTGCTATTTTCTAATAACCACTCTTTCAAATACTCCCTACTTCAAAAAAACCCTCTCTATTAAAAAAAATACAGCTGTATGTTTCGGTAAGATTCAACTCTTGACAACTCTTTTCTAAGTTAGAACAATACAAGTTTATATTAGCATACAGGGACCACATGGGAAGCAGTCTGGGAGTTACTGCTGATCTATATGAACCACATTACCATATATTCTATGAAGGAAGTCTTTAGATATCTGACCAGAGAAATGGAGAACTTACACAATAAGTTCTCAATAAAAATTTTGGTCAAAAAAGCATGTTTACTTTAAGTAGCTCCATCATCAAGGAGAAGTGACAGCTTTTTTTTTTTTTTTTTTACAAATTTAATAGTCAGAAAAATGGCTTCACATTCCAAGAGTATTTGTAAACACCAAGGTGATTTCCTGACAATACACAACCCATATGGTATCCCACAGATGCAATGTTAGCCAGTAAATCACAGACTGACCTGGCATAAAGGTAGAGGAATGCTCCTCCAAATGACTATTATCAGCACACACCGGGCTCATTGAAGCAAAAAGTCATGAGTTGGCAGAGTGGTGGTGCCACTGGGCACTGTATCAGTGTGGTCTGGCTGCCTGAAACAAAGCCAAGTACAATGTCCAAACACGGAAAGATTTCATTCTGACTTTTCTGCCATTATCCCTGGTGTTTATCCAAGATTAGGTATGGTCGGCTTGTCCAAGAATAATGGAGTGGCTACCACAATGAGAATTCATGGAGCAGCTAGAGCTCTTTATTTCCAAGCCAAACACAAAGAGCACGATGGAAAACTAACATCTTTGTCCACCTATGTTCTTTGAATTTCTAGTTTATTCATTAAATATCCTTAACATATTCACATTTCTTGTGTTTGTTCTCTTCCTTGCATCTGCCTGGACTGTTTAACCAACAGTGATGACACACATGTCCATTCAAACATACATTTGTGATGTTCCCACAGTAGCAATGAAATGAGTGAGCAAGGAGAACAGAGCTATAACTGCACAGTGGAAAACACATCAGTGCCAATAAGCTTCATGTGCTTTGTGACAAAGCAATTCGTTTACCATGAGGTCCAAATCCTGTGCCAAAGATCTTAGCTGAAAAAAAATGGAAAATTCTCAAGGCAAATAAATCTAATAAAGCAGACTAAGTCATAAAACTAACCCAAAATATACCAAAGCTGTGCCAAACATGTCCCCTCAGCTTTAGTGCCTCAATTTCCACCTGCCATGTACAGCCTCCTGTACCCAAAATGATCATACCAGACTTATCTTGCCAGTACCTACTTTGTCTGAGGAGATACTTCCAGGTGAACCCTGAAGCTATAGAACATCTACTCTACCCCAGTACTGAGAATAGTCTGTACAATATCTGTGATCTTCCACCCAGATAGATAGATCCTGCTCCAGAGAGCACTAATTCAAAGGACTTAAAACTCTAACCCTAACCTTGTAAGTCTATGACACCTGCAAGTTGAAAACTCATAAATTCCTTCAGTATTAAAGAAATTTTAGAATCAATACAAACACCTAATAAATTAATAAAAGTAGAATGTTACTCACCTGTACCTAATTTCTACCACTGTCCATGGATGCGGAGCTTGAAATACAATATTAATTTGGAGGCCTACTTGGTGATACCAGTTGTGATCTCACGAGGCCAGCCGGAACCACTATTATACCCCTCCTGCTAAGACTGTGAACTTGGTCCTAAATACAAGGACTGGAGAAGATGACAAAGGGAGATGTTAGTCATCTCTGTAATCACCACCCCTACAATGAGTGTTAAGAGCTTTCCGATAACTGTTCACTCATTTAACCCCATGAACAATTACAGAATAGGCACTTTTGGGCACATCTACAAATGAAGATTTTGAGCTTCAAAGAGCTTCAGAATCCTGCTACAGCAACAGACATCTTAACCACTATTCCAATGTTTCTCAGACTTTGATGTGTAGTCAACTTATCTGGGGAACCAACAAAATGCAGGTTCTGATTTGATAAGTCTGAGGGAAGCCTGAGGCCTGAGGTTCAAAATTCCCAGGAGATGTAGATGCTGTAGATTCAGGCCCCATTTTGAGTCACTAAGTGCTGTATAATAGAGTCATGCCTTAGTTTTCTCAGAGGATTGGTTCCAGAACCTCCCAGAATACCTAAATCAATGGATGCTGGAATCATTTGTATAAAATATCCCTTATATATTTGCACATAACCTATACACATCCTCTAGTATACTTTTCTAAAAGACTATTTTGCATGTGTGCCAGTACTTGGGTGTGAAATTGGGGCCTGAATTTGACCTCTACCCTTTGAGCCACAGGTCCACTTCTAGCTTTTTTTTGGTGTTTAATTGAAGATAAGAATCTCATGGACTTTCTTGCTGCAGGCTGGTTTCACAACTGTGATCATCAGATTTCAGCTTCCAAAGTAGCTAGGATTATAGAAATGAGTCACAGGTGCTGAGCCTTTAGATGACTTTTAACAGGTGATACAAGGTACTTGCTGCATAAATAATCCTTACACATGTTTTCTGGGGAATGTTGACAAGAAAAATAAATACATGTGCATTATTGTTTTCCAGTACTGGAGTTTGAACCCAGAGCCTGGGCTCTGTCCCTTAGATTTTTCATACAAGGCTAGTGTTCTGCCATTTGAACCACAACACCACTTCTAGCTTTTTCTGGTTAACTTGAACTAACAGTCTCACAGACTTTACTGCTGAGGCTGGCTTCAAACCATTGCTCTCAGAATCACAGCCTGTTGAGTAGCTAGGATTACAGCTCTAAACCACTGGTACCTGGCTACATGTTCATTATTAATGCCACCATTATTGACATAACTATACTTTCCATTCATAGTTCATTAACTCTGAAGGTGTAGAACCCATAGACACAGAGAGCTGTCTTTCTTCCTTTGTTTCAACATGAGTTCCCATAAGTGACAGAGGAAAGAGTACACAGAATGGAAAGACAAGAAGGAAGCCAAGTTTCCTTCTTCAGAAAATCATCCTGTCTCCAAATGTTCACACAACAATTAAGAAATCCACAAGTTTACAATTTTTTCCCATGAAGGTGCTTAACTAAAAACTAAATTCAACCTCTGTGCATATGTCATCATCTCTTTTCTGGAAGCCCTGGGCCTTGATAGATTGGCCTAATTTTTTCATTTTACAAAATCGTCCTCTCTTCCTTTAAATCCTAACTAATCAGGAAGTTAAGATCTGAGAATGAAAATTCAAAGTTATTCAGGACAGGAAAGTCTGTCAGACTCTTATCTCCAATTAACCACTCCCCAAAAGCTGGAAGTGCAGCTGTGGCACAAGAGGTAGAGCACATGCATTAGAACAGAAGGCTCAGAGATCAGAGGCCAGGCCTTGAGTTCAAGTTCTAGGACTAACACACACACACACACACACACACACACACACACACACACACACACACACACACCCTCTAGGAATAACTGGCCAACCTCCTTTCTTCAAGAAGAGATCATGATAAGCTAATTGTCACAACTGTGTAAGCCTGAAAACTTTTCTGTGTTTTGCCACACACACAGTGAAGGGACAGCTGCCTCCCTTGAAGGACACCCAAGGTCATTCAACACCATCAAGGCAGTCTGAGATGGGCCTTTTGGATCATGGTCCTCACTTGGGAGTGATGTGCACTTCTTGGTGACACTTTCTTCCTTGAGAAGTTTTCTGAGGACATTTCATGGAAGATGAGTTTTGTTTTTCAATGAAAGCATGCATCACAGTGGTTCTTGAGTGGGTTAGGACCTGGAAGGGCTCTCTAGTAGCTGCAGCCAGCCCTGTGCACTGGGCCAGAAGGAACTCAAGAGTCCAGTAACATGACTGGACAGAAACAAATGTGGCCTTTCTTGGCCCATTCTCCATTTGGCTCCTTTCTTCATTTTGGACGTCCTGTATCCACCCCACACGCACGCAGAGTGTAGGATTGGGAACTCCTGGCTCCAGACCTTAGGTCCTTAACCTTGGCATGGGCTCATCCTTACTGGAGAAAACACCAGAGCAGTGACCATCACTAAATAATGTGGGACAGATTGGGTAAGAGACCTGATGTTTTTTCCTAGCTTTCCTCAGTCTGTGGCTGGAAATTTTAGGGAATGATTCTTCCAGAAGTTCGTCATCCATTGACCCATTCATTCAGCAAATGTGTACTGAAGTAGCTACTATGTTCAAAAAGCATTGCCCTGGGCCCTTGGCTACAGGGCAATCACAACTGTTTCTGGGATTACAGAGTTCAGAATCTGGAAGAGGAGCAAATGTGTAAAAAATAAAAAATAACTAGTTATAATACTTTTAATACCACAATTTGAATAATTAACTCTATTAGGTGCTAAGGAATATATGTTGATAACTAGACTAATGGAATCAGACCATCTATGAATTCTCTAATTCTCACATTATTGTGGTTATCTAGGATGAGTACTGCTGTCAGAACTGTGTTTTACATGAGAAGGGGTATCAATGTGTGAGAAGTAATGTAACTGTAACCCCTCTATACATTACCCTGACCCCCCTCCAAAAAATAAAGAACTGTGTTTTAAAGGGGAAAAAAACTAGCTATAGTTAGTACCAAAATGCCAACACTCACAGACACAGGAGAGAGCAGGAGAGAAAAGCAGCATGTTTATTGAGTATCTACTGTATGAAAGTTTATCACACACATGCCTTCAATCCTTCTCAATGTTGTCCATATCCACACTCATGTGGGAAATGAGAACAGCTCTGAGATAAAGTAGGTGTGGGACCACTGGAAATATTCAGGACAGAGGTAGGGAAGCACTCCTGGGGGAACTTGAGGTAATTTTATATCCAGGACTGGAATAAGAAGTGATAAAAATAGAAGCAGGTACCACCAGAGAGAAGGACATTACCCCATTCATGAGAAAATAGAAAGACCTGGAAAAATCATATTAAGAAAAGTAAGACCCTCAAAACATAGGCTCCATGGTTTCCCTTACTTGTAACAATTAGTCTACATTTAGGATCCTCCTAACAGAGGATCATAATGGCTCAAAAGCTAATACATATATCTATATAAGATGAGGTTAAGCAAAATGAACTTATGATGTTAAGCAAAATGAACTCCAGTATGTGGAAACAAGAGGTTTATCTGTGTATCTTAATGTATTATGTGAAGCCATTCTTTTTTCTTCTTTTCCTCTTAAGGTTTATCTCATGTTGTTACTGTATCTGACTTTGGTATTTGGAATATTATATATATGTTTACTTGTATATTTGAAAATGGGAAGGGAAAAACAAGTTGAGTGGCGAGGTGAGGGAAAGTGGGAGAAAAACAACGTTCAAGAAGTAATGTATCCACAGCGGGCATTGTGGCTCATGCCTGGAATCCTGGCTTCTCAGGAGGCTGAGATCTGAGGATCATGGCTCAAAGCCAGCAGGGGCAATACAAAGCTGTGAGACTCTTATCTCCAATTAATCACTAGAAAATGGGAGGTGGGGCTATGACTCAAGGATAGGGTGGTAGCCTTGAGCTGAAAAGCCCAGCCACAGTGCCTAGGCCAGAGTTCAAGCCCCATGACCCCCCTCCCCCCAACAGAAGTAATGTATCCACTACCTGATGAATGTAACTGCAACCCCTCTGTACATCACCCCAACAATAAAATTAAAATTTAAAAATAGCAGGTTCAGTTGAATGAATTTGATATTCTGCCTTTCTGACTCTCTTACCACACATTTTAGCTTACTTTTAAGTCAAAATGTCAGGCCTGCACCAATCAATGGCCCTATCATCAGAGCTGTTGTAAGAAATCTAACTCATGGTATTCCTTTCTCTATAAGGCTTGACTACAAACTTGGACAGCACTGAAGAAAACTCTAAGATGGCATAAATAAGGCTTGTTTTGAAAATTGATGGATAGGCAATATGCAAAATGAAAAGAGTGCCTCAAATTGAGAATGATTAGGGATGGGTGTATGGCCTAGTGGTAGAGTGCTTGCCTAGCATAAACAAAACCCTGAATTCAATTTCTCAGAGAAAAAGCTGGAAGTGGTGCTGTGGCTCCATTTGTAGAATGCTAGCCTTGAGGAAGCCCAAGGACAGTGCCCAGGCCCTGAGTTCAAGCCCCAGGACTGGCAAAAAAAAAAAGGAAGGAAGGAAGGAAGGAAGGAAGGAAGGAAGGAAGGAAGGAAGGAAGGAAGGAAAAAGAAATTATGAACAATTAGAGTTTATGATTTTTCAGGTAGCTAATTTTTTTCAGAATATATGAGACCATTTAATGTACTTAAAAAATAAGAATGGATTGGCAAAATAGTGATGTAGTGAATGGAAAGCACTAAGGATGGTAAGATGGTTGATAATAGATGACAGAGATCAATAAACAGATAACCAGTTGCTTGTGAGTCACTGTATTAAATTACATATTCCGTTACTTTGAACAACAGAAATCCATTTTCTCAGAGGCCAGAAGTCAGAAATCAAGGCGTTTCCAGGCCATGCTGCCTCCAGAGGCCCCAGGGAACAATCTGTTCTTTGCCACTTCCAGTGTTTGGTGACTCCAGGTGTTCCTTGGCTGGTTGCCACATTACTCCAGTATCTGCCTCCATGTCATTTAATCTCCTCTTCTGTCTCTCCCTCTTCTGTGTGTCTCAGACTAGAATACTTGTCATTGGCTTTAGAACACCCAGTCCTACTCCGGGATGATCTCATCTCCAGACCTTTTACTGGACTGTATCTTCAAAGACATTTTTCCAAAATACAGGTTCCAAGGATCAGAACATAAACATATCTTTTTTTTGGGGGGGGGTAAGATGAGGAGGAATTCACCCTTCAGCCCACTGCAGATAGATAATAAAATAGACCTTCTATTTGTACACAACATTTTATTAGATTGCATCTAGTGCCCAATTTTACTTTTCTCTCCTCTTGGTTTTGTCACTATTGTAACTTAAGGACCTGTGAATCACTAGCCTTTCTTTTCCCTGTATCATTTTGGGTCACAAATTCACAAAAGACAACATTTGTAAAAAGATGATTGTCAAACCAGATGCCAGGAGTTTGATTAGACACCCTGTAATTCAAACTGCAAGCCCGACAGGCTGTGTTTGAAAAAATGACGGTCCTATAATAGCAATATTGTGTTCAAGTCCCCTTGGCCTTCCACAGGTATCAGTGCAAAGAGGTCTCATCACCTGTGAGCAGCCACATAAGGTGCATACTTGCTTGAAATCTGTTTTTCCACCCAGAAATAGTCACTACACCCACAGCCCCAAGAGAATGAGATTCCAGGGACGTGGGCTGTCACTTGAGACATGCTTATGGAAAAGAGATTTTTAAAGGAGTATCTCATTTCTTTCATCTTCATTCCTCATTGGTGAAACAACTCTGAAAGGGTCGAGGGGACAGAAAGAAAGGAAAAGAAAAAATTTGAAACAGTGATAGAGGAAAATCGATTTTTCTACTTTATTTTCCAAATGCACAAGGCCAAAAAGAATACTTTTGGAACTATTCTCAGCCCAGATTGGTACAGACAGACAGACATTTGTGTCAGTAAAGATGGATTAAATAGTGGCCCAGTTGGCATAAGGCACCATGCCCAGAAGAGAGGGGAAAAATGTGAAAGTGCTGGAAAACTAGAAGGAAATTTTTTTTTGTTTTTTGGTTTTTTTTTTTTTAGTTTCTAGGAGGAAAATATTTAAATATGCAGTAGTTAGGCATGTTTTTCATCTTAATCAAACATCTCTTTTTAACACTATTTTCTTCCATTCAGTAAAAGAAATCGACAACTCAGTTAATAAAATAGCAAATAGTCAATTTGTAAATTACCATTAGTGTAACTAAATAAAAAGGAAAAAATTGTCATTTTTATTTTTTCCAAGGCAATCATTTAGCCAGGGTACCCCATCCATTAGCCAGGACAGATGGAGTAAAACTGGCCCAGTGATGCAAGCAAACCTTCAATGGCCATCTGCCTTCAGAAGGCTCTGATATATGACTTACAAGTGTGTGGCTGAAATTTTTCTGTTCCATTTTGGTTTTGACTTTATGCAAATGTTTTTGGGTTTTTCCAAATGTGTTTTGGTTCATTTGCATATATATTTATGGCCTCCAGTAGTTGCATGATTTATTATTAAACTGACAGACCAAAGAATTTTGAAAGTTAAGAAAAGTTAAGAAAATGCTCTGAAGATCCTTTCATTTAGCCTCATCCTATATGACCTTATGTATCTAGGTTTTGCGCTATTGTAATCCTCTGCTAGGAGAGTCCTAGATGTGTACTAATCATTATAAATGAGAGAAGCCATTGAGCCAAAAGGATCTCCAGGATATGGAAACAAGAGCTTTATTTTCCGTGATTGTTGTTCTTAATGTACTATGTTATTTCTCTTCTCTTTTGTTGCCCTTTGGTTAATCTCGTATTGTTACAGTATCTGTTACCCGGCATATTGTATATAGGTTTGTTTATTTAAAGTAGGAAAAGGAAGGGGGGAAATAAGGTGATTGGGAGGAGTGGAAGGAGGGCAATGGGGACAAAAACATGAGAAGGGGTATCAATGTGTGAGAAGTAATGCACCTACTATCTGGTGAATGTAACCGTAACCCCACTACACATTACAATTAAAAAAAAAAAGAATGAAAGAAAATGCTCTGAGTGAAAACCAGATCTTCCTCTCCAGAGCTGTCCCTGAATACTTCACACAAAGAATACTTTTTACTCCAAAAATCTATGTAAGTATCTCAACATTTACCTCCATTGTTTTCCTTTGTTTCTGTTGAAACACATTTTAATTTTTTAAAAATCTTGCAATACAGCATTCCTTTGAATAAAAATTCCATTAGTAGGCTAGAATTATGTAGGAAATACAATGAACTTGGACTAGTATCATTCACGCAGACGTACTATTTAATACCATATTATTAATTTTTCATTTCCTATTATTAAAATGGCATTTATATCCTATTCAAATGCTGAATTAAAAATCTTCATCTCTTAAAAATCATGATGCCCAAATGTAGAATAAACCAGCATGATCAGAATTAATTGCTTCTATTACTCAACCAAAAAATAAAAGCATAATATAAATGGTAAAGTTTGCAGGGAACAGCTGGCAAATATTGTCCTCTTGATAGAAGTTATCTTAATTATGAAATAATTCCCAAGCCAAGATACCAGTGTTTAAATTTTGTTTGTCTGTCCCCGGAGCAGTATTTTATGATTCTATGTCTAACTAATAAAGGTTACATTACCTCAGTTGATTATTTACAGTTATTACTGTCAGTTACCAAAGCAATAAAATACATAAACTCTATTACTTATCACAAGAAATCTGTGGGGGTTTTATAGATATATATGGTGGTTTTTCTATGCATTTTATAGATTCTGTAACCAATTCTAAGTCTCTAAACATCTAAGACAGCTTCTGCCCTGGGGCACTGTTTCCCAGCTGTTACATTAGACATTAGTCACTATGTGTTTTGTAAGATTTTTAATTTAATGAGTTTTTATGACCGTGCATTTAATTAGTATTCTACATCATCATCCATTTGGGTACTTACTAGGTTCTGTAATTAGGTCTAAAGGACAAGCAAGATCTTCCCAGTTCAGGAAGACTCATGCTTCCTGATCTAGTAAGATAACTGGTCTTCCTGACACTTTCAGATACTGAAACCTGAGGAGAAAGTAATAAGGATTGTTAAATTGAATGAAGTTTGGCCTAAAGCTGCTTCCATATGTAATGAACTACAACCTAAGGATGTTTAAACAGACTATAACTTATTCTGGGACCAAAGTAGCTGTGTCTCAATCACAAGAAAGCAACTGTTCAATTTATGTTCAAATAAGGTAGACCTGGAGCTGTAAGCAATTAGGTTGTCTGTGCACCTCATCTTTCTGTTTTTGTTACAACCATTTCTTCTAACTATAAATATATTCTGTCCATGTGGTAAAAGAGAGCGTTCTGTGCCATTTTTGGTCTAGATTACTACCTCATACTAAAAGCTAATTACGATGTACAAAATTCAATTTCTTGTAATTTTGTCTTAAGTTGGATTATGCCTGCCAACTTTTAGTCAAATGATCTTTGTGTGTGTGTGTGTGTGTGTGTGTGTGTGTGTGTGTGTGTGTGTGTGTTTGCTCAGGCTTGAACTAAGGGACTGAGTGTTGTGCCTAGCTTTTTCAGTCAAAACTAGTGCTCTACCACTCGAGCTACACCTCGGTTTCTGGCTTTTTGCTGGTAAATTGCAGAAAAGAATTTCCTAGACTTTCTTACCTAGGCTGGCTTCCTCCCTGGATCCTTAGATCTCAACCTCTCAAGTAGCTTGGATTTTAGGCATGAGTTACCAGCACTCAGTAATAATTTTGATGACAACTTCTTTACCAGGAGTTCACCAATGCAAAACTGCCAAAAGTCAAGAAAATAATAATAAGATTTGAAGAATTTACATTCCCAGGCAGGGATGTAAAGCAATGCAGGTCAGAGAATCAAGTTCTATCTTGAATAGCCCAAGTGAATGAAAGATAGGAACATTAGCAGCTGAACACATGGTAGAAACATGCATAATTATAGATTTGCATAATTACAAGGTCACTGGCACTTCCTTAGTGCTAATTAGATCCAGATTAGCTATATTTATATGTTCATGCAATTGATTCTGCATTAGTGAGTATTGAACTATTGCTCCTTGAAGAGCTAGTACTCCTCCCTATGTACAGAGTTAAAGTATCTCCCACACAAAAGTCCAAAGATGTTCAAGTCCCTTATATGAAATAATGTACTAGGTGCATTTAACCTCTATATATCTTCTTGAGTACTTTTAGTCATCTGTAGACTTCTTATGATACCTAATATAATCAAAACGCTATATAACTATTTCTTCCACTGTATTGTTTAGGGAATAATAACAAGAAAAAAGTTTCTACTTCTTCAGTAATGATATAATCTTTTTCCAAATGTTTTCCATTATGGTTGAGTGAATGCATGAATATGTAACTTACTGACACAGAGATAAATTTTTTTTGGTGATAGTGAGGCTTGAACTCTGGGCCTGGGCAATGTCCCTGAGCTCAAGGCTAGCACTCTACCATTTGATCCACAGCACCACTTCTGGCTTTTTCTAGATATGTGGTACCAAGGAATTGAACCCAAGACTTTGCTGGCTAGGCAAGAACTCTACCACTAGGCAAAACTCGCAGGCCAGGAATAAATTTTTTATAAGGCACTGGCCACAGTTTTCCTGTAAACTGATTAAACATATAGCTTTGCTCTACGTGTGTTTCTCATCAAAGATACATTCATTAATTTGATGGATTCTTGACAAGCTAATTGAGGTACTGTAGAACACTGACCCAAAACAGCTGCCCCAAGGAAATGTTCTCATTGCAAATACCAGATATGGGTTCAAGAATGAGCTAGAGGGGTGTGAAGTTAATGTTCTGAGAAACTCTATAATTTTAAATAAAAACCCCTTCATCCAAGAGTTCCAAGGCTGTCAACATATAATGTCAATACATAACGTTAATAATGATTAAAAACAAAAAAATAGTAAGAAATAAAAAGAAATCCTTTTTAAAAGGCATTAAAAATTCCTTGTAAGATTTACATTCATCAGCTCTTAAAGTGTTCTTGCCCTGAGATGTAAAAGCATTAAAATACTCCTCCCATAAATAATTTCGAAGCAGTTTTGTTTTCAATCACACATTCCTGAGACGAATACAGAACTTAAAACGCCTGCCACATGCATGTGGATGTCAGATCCCGAATGCATACCTCAGCCGACATCAAGAGATGAAGTGAAGCATTCTTAAACCAAAGAGCATTTGGATTACCTTTCCCTCTTCTGTGCATGCCGTTCTCCATGGCAGGAAAACATATCATGTATCATATCATTTGCCCCAACCAATTTTTCCAAGTTTCATGGTCATCATCTCCCTTATTCCTGGAACAGAACAGTCCTGAAAAGTTTGCCAACAGTAATTCAGATGTGGGCTGCTAGTCACTCACTAGCCAAGGCTGCCTCATGGCCCAGAACCTGCTCTCCCAACGCACAGAGTGTGCGGCAAGAGGCGCTCTGCAGGGCGAATGAGTTGGATGCAGGAGAGGATGGTTTGTGAACAGTCTCGGTTAGCTTTTCCTAGCAAGTGAGAAGTGACAGCAGTGATTAAAACAGGAGATTTTGTGTGGTGGGGAAGGAGACACACAAAATTTAGAAACCCAGGAACTACATAGGCCACAAACTAAAACCTCCCTCTGTGTCTGTCTGTCTGCCTGTCTGTCTGTCTGTCTGTCTGTCTGTCTGTCTCTCTCTCTCTTCTATCCTTCTCTCATTCTCCCCCACTCTCCCTCTCTTCTTCTTTCCTCTGTTCTCTCTTTCTCTCTTTCAGCACCGGGTTCAGGCAGCAGTGGAGAGCGTGTTAGGGAACCTGAATCCAGAATTAAATTACAGTGCTTAGCCTTGTCCTTTGTCAGCCCAGTACAGTCTCACTTCCTGGACCATTCAATCTACCTTCTCTTTCTGGCAGTTATTATTTGCTTGCATCAAAGTTTTTCTAAAATGTGATCCGCAAAAGTCTTTTATTTGTATAAGCGATACTCAATGCAGTTGTGGTCTCTTAATTCACATAAGACATATTAAATCTCTCATTTAACATAAGATAATAGTCTGTCTTCTGCTCATAGAATAACTGTTGGGTCCTTTGGCCTGGTTAATTTCAGTGTCATATACTCCTGAGAATTGGCGGTTTTATTTCTAAAAGAAAGAATAATAGGACAGACATGAGCACAGGACATGAGTGAGAACTTGACTATTGTGTTTACTGGTTCCTTCTCAGTTATCAGTAATCACCAGGTTGCAACTCCTACAGCTGGGCTACTGTTCTTAATGGCATTTTCATCCTGGTTTTGGAAATGACAACACATCCCAGTGCCTTTTGTGTTCAAAGAAAAATTTTAATCCACTGTTGTTTCGATTGAGGGAAAACTTTCTCTACACCTCCTCATATATATATATATATATATATATATATACACATATACATATACATATAGATAGATATAGATATGTTTAACAACTGGGTACTGAGTATTGTCAGCACTGAAAAAAAATAGGGAAATTTAGGATTTTTTTTTTTTTTGCCAGCCTAGGGGCTTGAACTCAGGGCCTTATCACTGTCCTTGGGCTTTTTCAAGGCTAGCCCTCTACCACTTGAGCCACAGCACCATTTCCAGTCTTTTCTGTGTATGTGATACCAAGGATTCTAACCCAGGGCTTCACACATGCTAGGCAAGCACTCTACCACTAGGCCATACTCCCGGCCAAATTTAGGATGTTTTTGTCTCAAGAGAAATAGAGCCTTATTTGTTTGACACTTCTATTCATCTCCTTCACATTTCACAGTTATCATTTCCTAAATCAGAGATAAGATATGTATCACATAAGCACCTTACATCTAGGAGATCCAGTTACCATTTTTCTGTGTGTGTGTGTGTGTGTGTGTGTGTGTGTGTGTGTGTGTGTGTGTGCTTACTTTCCTTCTATGTTCATAATTTTATTAATTCTTTAAGATGGCTCAAACATTTCTATTCATTGTCATATACCTACATGTATACATGCACACATACAAATGTGTAGTCTTATCATGTGGACAAAGGTTGGGCTTTATTTGATTTACTTGTCCTGAATATTCATCAGCCACTGGTTGGCTTACAGTGCTGTCTTTCCACTGACTAAAAGCCATTGGGAAAGTCATTTATACTGGCTCTGTGTTTAGCTCAGGAACAAGATACTATAATTCCAGATCAACAGAGCATGGCCAGAACAGATGTACATTACCAGAGTGCAGGGAGGGCACCAAGCCAGGGAAGCCCAGGCTCAGAAACAGGAAGCTCGTCTCACTTTCCCAGCCACCACCTTCCACCTTTTACTGTAGTTGGATTTCCCCTGATGGAACCTGCTTGCCAGCACCCAGCCTAGCAAGTTATGAAGGAGGAAAGGCCATTGGTATGGCTTAATGGTAGAGCCCTAGCTTTACATGCATAAGACCTTGGATTACAACGCTTAACACCACCAAAAATAAATAAATAAATAAATAAATAAATAATAAGAGAGAGGGGCAGATTTGCTTGTCAATGAATGATTTATTCCTTTATCTAGGTAGCATAAAAGGGGGCTAATATATGTCAGACATAGTAGGCTATAGTGATACCACAGTGAGCAAAACAGGTCTAGACTGTCCCCTCATGCCATTCATACCTCAGTTAGGGAGACAGCTTATCAGTTAATTGATTACTGATAAGCATGATAAGCAGAGATCACTAGGAAACTAGTTCTCTGTGCTCCCCATATTCTTCATCCTGAAGCCCTCCCGGTTTTTGAGGTCCCAAGAGATTTTTTTTATCATAACTTGCTGCAATACTAGAGAAATCATTAAGGCTGGGGGTGGCCACTCACCTAGCATATGCAAGGCCCTGGGTTCCTTCCTTGGCATTGTAAAAAATGAAAAAGAAAACGCAAAATTCAGGAAGATTAAGGTTCACTTATAATTGTATTGTCTTTTTCAATATTAAGGTATTAAATTCCAGTCTTATTCAAAATTTGATCCTCTTCCAGATTTTATTAGCAATGACACTTTGCCATGTCCATACTTTGGGGTTCAAAGCACAGCCATGTACAGAGCCAATTACTTTACATTCTTTGTTGTATTTCTTTGAAATAAAAAAAGATAGTAACTGTCTAACCAGTGGTCTTCCCAACTTCTCTAGGAGATTGACAGAGCTTGGGTTAGTTCCTCAATAAATAAACGGAATTTCAAGTCCAGATGACTAACTAGTTCAACTTCTTACAGCTAGGGAAGTGGAGACCAAGGGTCTCCAATGCTATTGATATGATCTACTGGATTTTATTAGAAATTATGTTTGCATAACTTGGCCATTTTTTGCTTGTTTTTGATGTGGTTTTGTTTGGGACTTTTTTTTTTGCCAATACTGGGTCTTGAACTCACTACCTCATTCTCAGCTTTTTCCACTTACAGCTGTACCTCTTGAGTCTCACCTCCACATCTGGTTTTTTACTGGCTAATTGAGGAAGAGAGATAAAAAATCTCTCAGATATTTCTGCCCAAGCTGGCTCCTCCAGTCCTCAAGATTCTCCTGAATAGCTAGTATTATAGCCACCTGGCTTGCCCTTCTATTATTTTTTTTTTCAGTTGTGGGCCTTGAACTCTGGGCCTTGACACTGTCCTGGAGCTCTTCAGCACAAGGCTACCGCCCTAACCTTGCAGCCACAGTGCCACTTTCGCTTTTCTAATGGTTAATTGGAGATAAGAATCTCACCAACTTTAAGACTTCAGTGCCTAGGCTGGCTTTGAACCTCAATCCTCAGAGCCTCAGATCTCAGCCTCCTGGGTAGCTAACAAGCCTCAGCACCATGCTCCCATTCTGTGTACATGGCACTATAAAAGAGTTTTGTGTTGAGAAAATGAAATGAAAGAGCTATCAGGGTCACACACATGCAATTGTGTAAGTGGGCTTCCAGTGTTTCTTTTGCCTGCTATAAGCTCTACCCTAAATGGACGTCAATGCAAAGAACTTGTATGTGTGCATGTGCTTACCTTAGGGCTGGAACTGAGGAACTGGGTGTCCCTAAGCTTCTTTTGCACAAGGTTAGTGCTATATCACTTGAGCCATAACAGCATACATAGCTTTTTCTGAGTAGTTTATTGGAGATAAGATTCTCATGGACTTCTCTTCTCAAGCTGCCGTCAAATTATGATCCTCCGATCTCAGCCTCTTGAATAGCTAGGATTACAGGCATAAGCCACCAGAACCCAACTTGCAAATAACTTTTGATAGGATGTTGAAATGAACTTGCCATCTATCCTACCCCAGAGGGTGACTGGGGAAACTAAAGAAAACTGCATATCTGCATTTTGAATGTATCATTATTATTAACCATTTACAATATTTATGTAGTGATACTTTCAACACTAATCACTAAAAATGTTCTCCATGTGCTTTCATATGTGACTATGATACCAAGCCTTACTATGTTGCTAAAAATTTATAGCTTCTTAGCTTTTCAATAACTCTGTATACATTTACCAAAAAATAGACAAACAAACAAACAAAAAGAAAACCACTGATATCCAGGAATGGCCTTTTCTTCCTTTATCATGTTTGCCCATTTTTTTCACCACTTCCACCAACTTCATTGAAGAGTACCTTCTCCCATTTGTAAACAAATAGTAAGTGTTCAGTATGCATTGTAAGAAGAAATGGACAGTCTTTCACAGTGTCCCATCTACTTACTGCTGTGAAGAAAAAATGCTTAGAGAGCCAGTCATTTTAAGAATCTCCCAATATCATCTGGGTTTAAAGGGGACTTTCTTCATGTCATTGTGCAAAACCCACACAAACAATTGGAGGCCAAGCATGGGAACTGATACCTGTGCTAACCTCTCCTGAGAAAAAAATTGAGACGTCCTGCAATAAGTCTTTAAAAATGGAGTTTTTGTCTTTTTTGGAAATACCTACTTTACTTGGGGTGAGGTTATCTTCCATTGTGGTTTTGATTTGCATTTCTGTTTGATGAGTGGGATTTGATGTTTTCAAGTGCTTATTGATTATTTTTATGTGTTCTTTTAATATATGTCTACTCAGGCATCTTGCTTATTTTTAAAAAAATTTAATTATTATTATTATTACATTACACAGAAGGGCTACCATTTCATAAGTCAAGTAATGTGTATATTTCTTTTTTTGTACAGTGTCACTCCTTCTTTCATTTTTCCCCTCCTGTCCCTGCCCACAAGTTACATTGATTATTTTCTACATAGTGTCTATTGAATATCATGATTTCATTTGGTTGCCCACTTGCTCATTTTTTTATTTTATTAACATTGATTTTTTACTTCCTCATTTTTAATAAGATTATTTGTTAAGAAATAGTGATGTGCTCTTTGGTCCTGGCCTCCAACATGCTGTCCAGACTGAGGAAGACCCAGAAACTTCGGGGCCATGGGATCCACAGCGGCATGGGCAAACACTGGAAGCACCCAGAAGGACGCAGTAATGCTGGTGGTGGGCATCACCACAGGATCAACTTTGACAAATATCACCCAGGTTACTTTGGGAAAGTTGGTATGAGGCATTACCACTTAAAGATGAATCAGAGCTTTTGTCCAATTGTTCATCTTGATAAGTTGTGGACATTGGTCAGCGAGCAGACAAGGATAAATGCTGCCAAAAACAAGACTGGAGTTGCTCCTATCATTGATGTGGTTCCATCAGGCTACTACAAAGTTCTGGGGAAAGGAAAACTCCCTAAGCAGCCTGTCATTGTGAAAGCCAAATTCTTCAGCAGAAGAGCTGAGCAGAAGATTAAGGGTGTTGGGGGTGCCTGTTTCTTGGTGGCTTGAAGAAGCCACACTGGATGTTCATTTCACACTGGATGCTCTCATTCTTTCAAAAAGAAAAGAAATAGTGATGTGCCGGGCATGCTAGCCCACACCTGTAATCCTAGCTGCTCAGGAGACTGAGACTGAGGATTGTGGTTCAAAGCCAGCCTGGACAGTAAAGACCTGAGACTCTTATCTCCAATTAACCACTAGAAAAACAGAAGTGGTGCTGTGGCTCAAGGGGTTAGGATGGTAACCTTGAGCTGAAGAATTCAAGGACAGCACTTAGGCCCAGAGTTCAAGCCCTACCACCAACAAAAAGAAAAGAAATACTAATGTGAATGTGAAGAAATAGACATCTTTATACATTGTTGATGAGAAGGTAATAAATATATAACCATTAGGAAAACCAGTATGGAAGTTTCACAAAAAGTTGCATAGAATTAGAATGTGACCCGGAAATCCCATTCGTGGGTATTTATCCAAAGGAAAGCAGCATGTGGAAGAGCTATCTACATTCCCATGGTCACTGCAGCACTGTTCACAATAGCCAAGATATGAAATCAACCTAAGTGTCTATCAGCAGATGAATGAAGAAAGGGAATGTGATCTAAATGTGATGGAATGTTGCTTAGGCATAGGAAAGAATAAAATCCTGTCATCTGACATTGACACAGATAAACCTGGAGGACATTATGTTAATGTGAAATAAGCCAGGCACAGAAAGATAAATACCACTTGATCTCACTTATTTATAGACTTGAAAACAATTGATCTCTAGAAGTAGAATAATGGCTACCAAAGGATGGAGAATGTGAGGGGAGTCCAAGCATTGGCCATATAAATTGAGTTGTTAAATTAAAACCTCTTTGTACAACAAGTTGAAGGTAATAAAATATAAAGTAAAATAAAATAAAGGGGAAAGTACCAGAGACCTATAGTCCTAGCAACAAGGCTGAAGCAAAAGAACTGTTTGAGTCTAGAAGTTCAAGTCTAGTCTAGGGGAAACAAAATGATCTCTTGTTTCAAATAAAGAAAGGACACGAGAGAGAGAGAGAGAGAGAGAGAGAGAGAGAGAGAGAGAGAGAGAGAGAGAGAGAGAGAGGGGGGGGGGGAGGGAGGGAGAGGGAGGAAGGGAGGGAGGGAGGGAGGGAGGGAGAGAAAGAGGGGGAAAGGGAGGGAGGGAGGGAGGGAGGGAGGGAGGGAGAGAGAGCGTGCTCAGGGAAGAAGGAAGGAAGAGGGAGGAAGAGAGAGGGAAGGAGGGAGAAAATAAGAAAGGAAGAAAGGGGGAGCAATGAAGGAAGGAAGGAAGGAAGGAAGGAAGGAAGGAAGGAAGGAAGGAAGGAAGGAAGTTTTGACAATTTAGTCTCCCCACTTTGCTTTTCAGAGTATATTCCTTGAACTGATGGAACCTTCCTTACTAGGAAATTTTAACTCAACAAACATACTTGCAGAATAGAGAACCAGCCATCTTGGCCCAGCGAAGCCTACCCAGCATGTCTAGATCTATCTGCTTTCTCCTATATGGAAAGGTTCTGTGATAACCAGGAGCATGTGAAGATTCACTGAATTGGTGTAATACAGTGCTTAGAACAGACCATGCCCTATAAATACAGACTGTTGTCATCAGATTATTGTCATCACTGTTAACTGTTAGAGTTAACTGTAGAGAGCTGGTCCTGGGGGATTCTGCTTTTGAAATATCCACTACAGTCCATGTTCAGAGCACTTTTCTTGGTGGCAAAGACTTTTTTGAATCCACAAATGAACTGGCTGCCCCTGGGTATGCTATTTTTACCATGTTTAAAATGACCTCGCTTACTGTTACATGGGTGGGTGGGCAGCTGTTTGCAATTATAGCCATATATGTGGCCCTCAGGTATGCCAGGGTTGGGCATCTGGCTTTCCGTGAAATGTTTTCAAGCAACTTGCCGCCGCGTCATGCTCAGCAGCCAAACCACACCAAATGGAAATGTACTAAAAGAGATGGGCAGAGCAAAAAATGCTCCCTGCAAAACAGAAAAGTGACTCATGCTCGTAAAATACCATTACCATGGAAATTCTTTACACACTAGCCATGGGGGTAGGGAGGGTAGACATTTCCATGAACTCTTCAATGCCTGTTATTGAGAAGGTTAGTATTTTCACAATGGCTTCACACTCTTTTACTAGTAGGACTAGAAAACCAGTTGGTGCTCAAAAGAAGTATCCCAGCTCTATGGGAGGAAGAGTTGGGCTTGATTCCTACAGACCCTGAAACACAAGCCTGCTTCCATCACCAGAGCAGCAGCCACCAACAAGAGTGTGTATGGATGCTTTTATATTGTTTTATATAGTTTTACAGTCAGAAAATAGAGAAACCAAGCAAGTAGTTACATGGAAGATTTCAGCCACTCTTATTACTGGAAAAGCAGCAGGCTGGCATGTGGAAAAGGAGGTTTTGAAAACTCTTAGTTGAAGACTCCTCCGGTCATGATACTCACAGCTTTCCATGCTGCTGCTTGTCTCACGCTTCTTCAGTTTGCAATTCTACTCCTGGCATGGTATCTTCTGAAAAGCGTAATTTTTTCCATCTCTCTGAGGAGTGTGTGTGTGCACTGGGGAGTGTGTGTGTGTGTGTATGCTGGGGCTGGGGGAGTACTGCTTGTGCAGTATGTTATGTTTATGTGTATGGTATAACAATGGTCACATGAGTCTAGAACAAATAGAAAGGTTTTCTACCCCCACACGACAAAGGAAGGAAGGAAGGAAGGAAGGAAGGAAGGAAGAAAAGAAAGAAAGGAAGGAAGAAAGAAAGAAAAAAGAAAGGAAGGAAGGAAGGAAATAAAGAAAGAAAGAAAGAAAGAAAGAAAGAAAGAAAGAAAGAAAGAAAGAAAAGAAAGAAAGAAAGAGAAGAAAGAAAGAAAAAAGAAAGAAAGAAGGAGGAGGAAGGAAGAAAGGAAGGAAGGAAGGAATTTGTTGAAAGAGACATCAGTGTTAATGACTGTCCCATATTAAAGCAGTACACATTGACCTGAGTGTAGTGGGTTTTGCTTGTAATCCTAGCACTCAGGAGGCTGAGACCAGAGAGTAATGAGTTCAAGGCAGTCTGGGCTACATAATGAGATTCTGTCTCAAAAATAACCAACAAAACAAATCGTAGCTACTCATTTTTAAACTACTTCATTCCAATTTTGCTCCTGTTATCCCCTTAGCACAAAAGAAATTCAGAACAGGAAAGCAGGGGGGGGAGGAAGAAGGAACGGGAAGGGAAAAAATGAAGCAGAAAGATGAAGGGCTTAAGCAGGCACTTGGCTGGCATGGTCAGCACGTGCCTCAATGAAGCAACACCCTCCAACCACCCGGAAACTCAGAACAATTGCCTGAGTGTATCTGAGGATAAGTGAATTAATGGCTCCAGAACTGTCGTCGCCCCCTCACTAACACGTTCTCACCTGTGACATGTTGGCTGGCTCAGGTTAGCAGGTTCAAAGCCGGCTTTGTATACCCATTCCCTTGTGAAATGTGTTGAATTTTCCCCACATGCACACTTTTACATAATTGTTGCGTGTTCTTGTACTTAATGAGAATAACATGATACCCATGTAAGGACGCCCAGGTGTTCTGGAACAGTGGTCTCTCAGATAAGAGTTTTGAGGGGGCAGGGACTCAACCATGAGATGCAATCCATCAGAAGCTGCACCCAAATCCACATGCTTCCCCAATCTCAGTTTTCCTTGAGATGAGCCAAATCAAATTATTATTGCCAGTCAACTTGTGTAAACGACAGTTCTGCTAGTTTCCCCATAAAATGCTGTGCTAAATAAACTGCCAATCTCCATTTCCATCTGTCTAGGGATTTTGAATGTGTTCAATGGCTTCATTCACAAAATGTTACAGCTAAAAGGGATTTTTAGTGATCATCTAATGCAAACATCTCGGTCCCAAATGTATGAAAGAACTTGCCTGTGGGTTGGAGGAGACTAAGCATGTTAGTGAAATGATGCAAAGCTAAAATCATGCCTTGCACCTAGCTTCCACCATAGCCATCAAGGACGGGCACACAGGAGGGACAAAAAGCAAGCTAGCTCCACTCTTTTGTTACTAGGGAGGTGCTTAATACAGACTTAAGAGGCATGTTTAAGCGGACCAGTTTACAGACTCCTACCCTCAGCAACTTCTTGTGCCAGCTCTGAGGAAACTGCTTGGTGTGCTGTGAGTAAGGGTACACATAGCCATTAAGCAGGGTTTGCCCTAACAGAGCTTGTGTGTAACACATTTCCTCTCAAACAAATCCTTTACAGAGTAAGATGTCTGGGCCACTCTCATTTGAGTGCATGTGTATAATTGACCTAGATTTTAAAAGGAAGGGAGCTAGATAGAGTAACATTAAAGAACATTCTGGAACTTGAAACTAAGCATTCTGAAGTTCCTAGGATGTATATACTATGAGTTTATTTTACCCATAAAGCAACATGGGTGCAAAGTTTCTTTGTGTGGGGGAAGAGAATAGAAAAAAATGTATCATAAGTATTGAGCATAAACTTGGGAAGCGATAATCATGTTCAAGAGGTAATGTACTCATACCCTTATGAATGTAACTGCAACTCCTCTATACATTACCCTAATAATAAAATAAACAAAAAATAAAGCTGGTCAATTTTATACAATTACTTAAAAATATTTTTTTAATTTTATTGTCCGCTGTGGAACTTGAACTCTGGGCCTGGGCATGGTTGTTGAGCTCTTCAACTCAAGGCTACTTCCCTACCCTTTGAGCCACAGCACCACTTCCAGTTTTCTGGTGGTCAATTGGAGATAAGAATCTCACAGACTTTAGTGCCTGGGCTGGTTTTGAACCATGATCCTCAGATCTCAGCCTCCTGAATAGCTACGATTATAGGAGCCACATGCCTGGCTTAATTTTTCTAAATTTTTAAACAGAAATTTTGGCAACTAGAGACTCTGTCTACTATATTAGTTTTTAGATTATATAGAAACAAGTTGAGTAGTAAGACATATTTTCTTCCTGTGTAGAATTAAGTGTCAGTGTACTTCAAGCCATGACCTACCCCAGAAATCATATCCAGATATTGTAATGTGGACCCCAGGCCAGAAACCAAGAGCTAAAATCTCATCCTTTTTATTTACCTGAAAGTTTCCCTGCTCTGGGGTTTCCCTAGGTTCCCTGCACTGTGTGGGCTCCCACAGTGTTCATCCCATCTCACCACACTGATAAAGCCATCTGCACTGCCAGCTCATGTGAAGACAGGAAGTGTTTTTCCTATTCACAGCTGTCTGGCCAGGGTCTGTTACAATGTATGGCACCTGCAACATGCTCAACAGGCATCTGTTGAATGCCAGGATGGTTCCTGGGCTTTATAAGGTCAGTGGTTACATTGAAACTCCAGAAGTGTTTCAGATTTGAGAATTTTAGGATTTTGGAATAACTGTATAGCTTTTCAAATCACAGATTTCTAATAAAAAATTCAAAATCCAAAACTTTTACAGTGCTGCGCTAGCACTCAAATTTCAGAACATTTCAAGCTCTAAATTTTTAAACTACGTATGCTCAACCTGTGCCTCCTTCCAAACTACAAGAGGAAAAACACCTTTTTCCTACAGTCTTATTTTCCTGTCTACTTTCCTCCATTAAAATTGTTTCCAACAGAAATACAGGAGCCTGAAAGACAGGCATACAGACTGCTATTTCCTGTGACCAAGAATTTTACTTCAAACACCAACAAAAAGGTTGATCTCATGAACTGATTCAACTTCAAATTTCATCAACTGATACTGGGGCTTACAGGCATTTGTAATACCTTAAGTGCAAGTCTTTAAAGGAAATGCAGTCTGGAATTCAAGCTCCAGAAAATATTGAATAATGTATAGTCTCTGGTTTTTATTCTAGCTCCCAGAAGATTTTTTTCATTTTTGTTATTTAGGAATCTTAATATTTATTAAGCAAAGGCTTGTCTAGGGAAGGGGCCACTTACAAGTTAATTTAGGCTGTATGCAAAATCCATTTCTGTGTGACTGTAAGAGTCATAAGAAACTGCTTATTAAAAAAAAAAAAAGTGGGGCCGGGAGTTTGGCCTAGTGGCTAAAGTGCTTGCCTAGCATGCACGAAGACCTGGGTTCAATTCCTCGGTACCACATACATAGCAAAAAGCCGGAAGTGGTGCTGAGGCTCAAGTGGTAGAGCTCTAGCCTTGAGAAAGTCCAAGGACAGTGCTCAGGCCCTGAGCTCAAGCCCAGGACTGGCAAAAAAAAAAAAAAAAAGTGCCAGGGCCAGGAGCATGACCTAGTGGTAGCATGCTTGCCTGCAGTGCACAAAGCCCTGGATTCAATTCCTCAGTACCACATGCACAGAAAAAAGCTGGAAGTGGTGTTGTGGCTCAAGTGGTAGAGTGCTAGCCTTGAGAAAGCCCAAGGACAGTGCCCAGACCCTGAGTTCTAATCCAGGACAGGCCCAAAATAAAGTGTCACTGGGCTCAAAGTGGTAGAGCGCTAGCCTTGAGCTGGAAAATTCAAGAACAATATGTCCAGGCCCAGGATTCAAGCCCCACAAGTAGCAGAAAGAAAGAACGAAAGAACAAATGAAAGAAAGAAAGAGAGAAAAAGAGAAAGAAATTGCTACTACAAGACCAGCAAGGCAGAGATTTCTAACAAGATGATTTTTACATAAAATAACACAATCTTGGGAATGACATAGGTTGTATATATCCTGCTAGTTAGAAGCAAGTTATAGGTCCCACCCATACTCTAGAAGTAGCATGAAATGGCACACTTCAAACCCTCTGGCAACCAAGGATTAATATCTGTTTCAACATTCTGAATAAATTCACTGCCTCCAAAATTCCCAGAATCTCATCTCCTCCAAACAGAAAATATCATTTAAATTGAGTGAGCCTAACTTAGTAGTTTCTGGCAAGTATCTGTTAAGTATAGCTAGCTTATAAGGAACCTAGAAGCTTCCTTATAAATAAAATTTTGTTGAATAATGTCCATTCTTATCTTAGACTAAGAAAATACCTTTTCGTAAAACATGAATATGTAAATCCAAAAAATTGTAAATTAACTTGGCTTCACTAATTATTCTTTCTTGTCTTAGTTCGTTTTGGGAAACAAGGACACAATACCTGAGGCTTGGTCATTTAAAAGAACAGAAGTCTCTTCCATATGGTTCTAAAGGCTAATGAGCACAAGATGTAAGCCAGGATATCTGGCTTATATGACAAAAGGCAGAAGCACCAAGAAAGGGGACAAATTCTGTTAGTGCTGAACACTTAGCATCTGGCAGTGTGAATTCCCCAAACCACTCAGGAAACATAATGCATAATTGGTCAATCACTTCTGACTCATGAATGATTGCCCCCAATAACTGATACTGATGCCTGTCATTGCTTTAGGCTCCAGTATCAAAAAAAATATTACGTTAACTCATATGAGCTAAATATTAAGAGTAAAGGTAAGCCTGTCTTATAAATCAGGGGATAGCAAATACTTTCTATGAAGAACTAATTAGTAATTACTCTTTACTATGTATATCGTTCAATGTTTGTTTCCCTTAAATTTGCCTACATAATTTGAGGGCCACTAGAGACTATATAAATATAGGCTGTCTTGCAATAAAGCTTTATTTACAAAAACAGGTGACAAGCTAGAGTTGGCCCTTGGCCCATAGCTTCCTTCCCCATCTTGAAATGATGCAGTGATCCGGACCACCCCAGCAGAGGGTTATAGAATAATTTTCTAGTGGCTCAACTAGAGAGAAGCGAAGGGAGAACACAATCAATTGCAAAAGACGATGAAATAGTGATCGTGAATGAAAACTTGGGCAAAAGTAAATTTTAACACTCAATACTATATTCACTCTGACATTGGGGTAGACTTGGAGTAGAATTTCTAAGTAAAATTGATAAATCATAGCTGTTGACACATAGCTTTACGATTGTATCTAAGTATTGACAAAGATAATTTAGTTAATAGCCTATAAATATATACAACTTTACTATCTTATGTATGAGGCTTTTATTTTTTTGTTAGTCCTGGGGCTTAAACTCAGGGTCTGAGCACTGACCTTGGCTTCCTCAAGGCTATCACTCTATCACTTGAGCCACAGCACCACTTCCAGTTTTTTCTGCATATGTGGTACAGAGAAATCGAACCCAGGTCTTTAGGCATAGAAGGCAAGCACTCTACCACTAGGCCAAACTCCTGGCCCTTATGTATCCGTTTTAAAATTAAATCTCAGTAGAAACTAAGGGAAAATAAAAAGATAATTTATTTAAACACTAAGAGGATTAGATCAGAAGTCCTGGGATTGAGAGACACTGGCTTAGATGAAATTTCTACTCCCTCTTTTCTTGGGTCCCTTTTCAATCTTCAAGAATGCTACAGTACCAAAAGCACCACCTCTATTTTTCCCCAGGTCTCACCTGGAGCATAACTTCAAAGGCACCATTAACATGACCACAGAAGAATGCATACCACGAAAACCGTATGCATCAACATCTGATTTCTTTTCTATTTGGTTTGGTTTCGTGAGCTTAGCCAAAATTTCCTTACTTTTCAGCATATTTCAGATGCTATTTCAATCAGCAAACATTCTTTAGTGTTTCTGTAGAGGCAAAGTGTTCCTACGCTTTTGAAGACAGTGCATGTGTGTTGTGTCCACTTAGATATATGGGCCTGGTGAGCTTTTGTGGGGATTGTGACACATGGTGAGAGTTTGTTTGGGGCCACAGTTTTTCATACATCACTAGATTTAATTTGCTAACAATTCGTTATGAAATTCAGCATTTTAATGTCCTTGTTAGCTTTTGAAATTTAAAATTGATGTTTCCTAAAACAAGAAAGGGTTCCTCCTTTCTGATGTTCTGAAATGTTTGTACTACTTGTTAGTGCTTCCTAATGGGATTGTGGGGGAGAAAAACCAGGTGATAGATCGTATTTTTTAATCCCTGAAAAACAAAACACTTCCCGCCATTACCAGCCTATCGCATACATGCACACACAATCAGACCAAATCCCAAATATTTGAATACCTGTGCCTAAGCCAAGCCCTGCAGTCTTTATAGAGAACATCTCTTTGTCCCTTCCTTCCTTCCTTCTTTCTTTCCTTCCTTCCTTCCTTCCTTCCTTCCTTCCTTCCTTCCTTCCTTCCTTCCTTCCTTTCCCTGCTAGTGTTCATCCAAACATTCACTTTCTTTTTCTTTCACTTTATTCTTCCAATACTGGTGTTTCCATACATGTCAAACAAGCACTCTCTAGCTTCAGAAGACCCCTGCCTTCCCTTCTGAGCTGAGGTAGTAGCCCAAGGTTGAGCTCAATTCAGCAGCAGGTTATTCCCTGGGGTTCTAAAGATTCCATCAGAGATCATAAAGCTGGACAGCTGTGGTCTGGAAGAGGATGTGGTGTGTCAAAAGTATTCCCTCTTGGATGTGGTGCTGTGGCTCAATTGGTAGAGTGCTAGCCTTGAGCAAAAGAAGCTCAGGGACAGTGCCCAGATCCTAAGTTCAAGTGCCAGGGCTGGAAAAAAAAAAGTGTTCCCTCCTGAGGGGGCTACCAAAAGGAATTTCTTTTTTCCTTCTGAGAGCTGAGAGGCCCACAGTGCTTTGTGTCTAGATAGGGACTTCTCGGGCTCAGCTCTACTGCTATTTGGCTTGCTGTTCTACAGACTGTCTTGTGCACAGTGGCATTGACTGGCATCCCTGGCCTCCCCCCATTAGGTGCTACTGGCAGCTTATCGATATACACCTTCATGACCATGCTAGCAAGAGTTATGGTTTGAATTTGTTTTGTTCCCCCAAGGTTATTGTGCTGAATGCTTAAGTGAGCTTAAATGTGAAACCTGAAAGAGATGAAGCCAAGATCATGGAGGCATCCCTCTCTGAAGAGTGATGGTGGTTTCTCACAGTGGGTTTTCCAGTGTGGCATCTTTGGGTCTCTCCTTTGCCTTATGTCACCATGTCATCTCTCCCTTGTGCACACTACCAGTTTTCTGCTTCTCAACCATGTTGTGTATAGCCACATGGGGCTCTACTAGGTTCAGGCACCATGCCTTCCAACCACCAGAATCATGAGCCAAATGAAGTTTTGCCTTATATACCCAGCCTCCAGATATTTTGTTGCAGCAATGCAAAAAAGTCAAATACAGAGGGTGAGTAAAATCAGACATTAGTTCCATTAACCAAAGTGAGTTACTCAGCCATGATTAATGACAAGAGGATGAGGCAATGTCATTCTCTTATGTGCTTAGAAACAGCAGTGAACTCAATGAATGTAAAATTAGTTATAGTTTTGTATTGCAAGACCTAAATCACTTCTAATCTACTATTGTCTGCACATATATAGATATGCAATATTACAGTTGGAAAACATTGATCCAAACCTCACTCCCCTAAATACAATAGGAATTAGCAACCTGAGGTACTCAGGTTTGAGTCATAAAACCATCAGCCACTAAACAACAGAGCCTGTCTAGAAACAGCATTTTGCATTTATGGTAAGAATTGCTAAATTAGCCTTTAAATATGACCAAATCACATACTGTGATTAAAGTTTTTAATTTCACTTGGAATTCACCAAACACCATAGTGAAACCAAAACTAAACTGTCTGATAAAGTCGAATTTTGTGAAAATTAAAAGCAAAAAGAATCTTTTTAAGTCACTACATTTTCAGTAGCCTTTTCCTTCAAATTTTAGAAATAAATTACCTACTGTTTTCATTGTGGTTTATCAGATATGAAGTGTTACAAGAAAAAAATAAATATGGGCTATATATAGATATGTATGGTATGTATATATGTGTGTATATACACATGTATGTATATGTACATATATATGCCCACAGTAGTTAGAAGATGCATAATTTGAGCCATACTCGGGTAGCTCATATCTGTAATCCTAGCCACGCAGGAGACTGAGATTTTGTCGCAGACAATCTGGACAGAAAAGTCTATGAAAGTCCATCTCTAAAATAGCCAGCAAAAGAGCAGGACAAGAGACATGGCTTAAATAGTAAAGTGTCAACAATCCTAGCAAGTACAAATTTGAATCCCACTGCCATTGAGAGAGATGTGTGTGTGGGGGGGTAGATGAGTAGTTTATTCTCTCATTCTAGTCATTAGTTAGGTTTGTAATTGGTTGCCAGATGGGTTGGGGTTGGTTTCTAATTGGTGGTCAGAATGGGTCAGCTCAGAAACCTGAGGTGAAAGTACGAATTTGGGACTGATTTATCTTCTAAGATTTGTGACAAAATAGACAAGGTGGATATATAACAGAATAATTATGTGCTTTCAGTCAACACCCTTCTCTCACATGTTGCTTCTCCAGTACAATGTTTTGAAACAGTGCCTCTTCCCTTGACAATGCAAAAAAGTCAAATACAGAGGGTGTGGGAGCAAAGGATATGGAGTAAGTCCTTGTGTAAGGAAAAAGAAAAGTGCAGAGGAAGGGAAGACAAAGTGGATCTCCCCTCAGTGACTGGACTCCTTTGCTCCACTCTGCCTCTTTTGGACCTGCAGTAGATTCACCTGTATCTGTATCTGTAGTCTAAATCATCCTCACATTGCCATCTTCAGATTATAGTTTCTTTTTTGCCAGTCCTGGGGCTTGAACTCAGAGCCTGAGCACTGTCCTAGTGCTTTCTCAAAGTTAGTAATCTACTACTTGAGCCACAGCACCACTTCCAGCTTTTTCTATATATGTGGTACTGAGGATTCAAATCCAGGTCTTTGTGCATACTATGCAAGCACTCCACCACTGGGCCAAACTCCCAGCCCCTCAGCTAATATTTTCTAAGAGCTAATGTGTCCCAGAGCCAGTGCCAGATCAGCAAGGAACAAAACACTCAAACCTGGACTTTACTTTTGAGCAAATCATAATGAAATAAGGAAAATAGCTATAAAAATGACCATGGGGGGCCGGGATTTGGCCTAGTGGTAGAGTGCTTGCCTAGCATGCACTAAGACCCAGGTTCGATTCCTCAGTACCACATACATAGAAAAAAAAATAACCATGGGAAGTGTTGCTGTGGCTCAAAGTAATAGAGAGCTAGCCTTGAGCAAAAGAGCTCAGGGACAGTGTTCAGGCTCTGAGTTCAAGCCCCTCAACCAACAAAAACAAAAAGAAGAAAAAAACTGAGCATGGCATGTAAGGTCTGCTTTGTTTCTAGATCAAATCAGAGCAATCTCAAGCCTCCACCTGCAGTTTGGCAGGAATTCCAGGGACCGACTAGCACTTTCTTGTCCTTCTTGGATCATCCAGAGGTCCCGGAGCTTTCTTCCCATGTGCAGAAAGCCTTGTGCTCTCCCAGGTGGCTGCATTCTCTAGTATGCTGGCTGGCACTACTACTTGGCACTGGCACTTGTTGTGGGTGCTCATCCATGCTGAAGCTGGAGGGGTCCTTTAAAAGGATGCTTGGCAGGTTTCCACATGCCACTGCCTCAGTCCATACAGGTCCCATCGTCCAGCTTTACAGATTTTTTGCACTGTCACTTCCTCCAGGACTCCATGGGTTCCACAAAGCCCTGCGCCTTCCAGTCCTGAGGTTATCCCCAAGGACACTGCTGCTTTACTTTTCAACTTCTGAAATACAAAGGCTTTATGTTTTCTGTTTTCCGTGACAAACTTAGGTTTGTGAACTACCTGGCAAGCAAGAGGTCCTCTTCCCAGATGTTCCAGAGGCTCATTTTGTGGTCTTGAATCTGGGCCACCACTGACTCTTGTGAAAGCTACACGTTGTGCAACTTCCAGAGCGGGATTGCTGGGTCAGAGGACAGATGCACATTACTTTACAAAGAAACTGATACTTTTCCTGAATGACTGGAACCTTTGCAGTCCCATGAGCAATGCCCTGTCTCGCCATCTCCTTGTCAGTGCTTAAGTCATCCATTGCTCTAAATGTTGCCATTCAGATGGGTATGAAATGGTTTCCATTACTATGATTTCTAGAGCTAGAAGCTTGGTGACATTGAACTCTTGTCATGTTTAGTCTGCTTTGGTCATGAACTGTTGTGGACTGAACATGTGTCCCACTATCTATAACCCAAGAAGAGAGCCTTGATCAAACCCAAACCCTTCTGGCACCATGACTTCCCAGTCTCTAAACCATGAGGAATCAGTGCTTGTGGTATATAACTCTGCTAATTTGTTATAGAAGACAGAACTAGGCGCAGTAGTGAGTAAATCAGAAATATGCTCCAACTATTTGGTATGCTGTAAGGGTAACAAAGATTAGGTGATCAGCCCCTTCCCCGACTATTTGTTCTTTAGAGCACTTGATATGGATCATGTCCTTGATTGTCACAGCTACACTGTGGAGCAAGTGATATGGCATACTTCCTCTTGGGCCAGTCAGGTGCATCACCAAACTGGTGCTATGGGAATAAAACAGTAGGTGATACCACTGCATGCCAGTAGTTCATACCTGTAATCTTATCTACTTGAAAGTCAGAGGTCAAGAGGACCAAGAAATGAGGCCATCCTGAGGAGACAATAGAAATCCCTTCTCAATCCATAGCTGGGCATGTTGGTGTGTATCTGTCTTCCCAGCCACATGAGCTGCAGAGATCAGGCAGATCAAAGTTTCAGACTAGCCTTGAGGGAAAAAATGATTACAAGACTCATCTCAAATGGAAGAAGCATTGTGAAAAGTCCCTGTAATCCCAGCTACAATGGAATTCAAATAGGTGGGTAAAAAAAAAAAGACAGCTGTGCCTCAGAGATAGAGTGCACACACACACACACACACACACACACACACACACACACAGCAATGATTCTCATTAAACCCTATGTTGAAAATGAACTATACAACTCGTGGGGGAGGGGTTGGGAGGGAAAATATGGGAGAAAATAAGGGGAGAGGTGACACTGTTCAAAAACAAATGTACTCATTACCTGACTTACATAACTGTAGCCCCTCTGTACATCACCTTTACAATAATGATTTTTTAAAGCAAGCTATATAAATAGGAACTCATCCTAAATCTCCTTTGAATCAGTATTCAAATTATTGTGATTACATAATTGTTCTTCATTGACAACCACTCATTGACAAATACTTATGGGATTCCATAAGTATTATTTTATGTATAACAGTAGAAATGAGCCATCGCTCATTCCCCTGGAGAATACCCATAACTTCAGAATGCTAACAGATGTGAGCCTGCATTCTATCCTCCAGCACTGAGAGCAAAGCTACTCAGCCCTGCATGCTACCTCTTCCCACACTGCAGGTGCAACAAGCATACCATCCTCATGCGCCCAACACGGTGGAGCAATGGACAGCTGATCCCACAGGAGTCAGGCCCTGAGCACATGGCTGCTGCCCAGTCCTTGTTGTCCTGGCAGGACAGCAATGCCTGCCCTAAGCTTCTGTGCCAGTCTGAGTTGTCTTTCCTTGGCTCACAGATAGCTGTCTTCTCCCCTGTCCTCACATAGTCTCCCTCTATTTGTGCTGGGCCTAAATCTCCTCTTTTAATATAGACGTCAGTTCTATCACATTAGGACCTCTCTTTAGAGCTCATTCTAACTCGAGAACCTCTATAAGGAATCTATTTCCATATATGACCACATAGGAGTTCAGCAGGGAAACACAATTCAGCCCATACTAGGGTGAAAAACACTAAAATATATCATCCAGTCAATCACTATGCTGAGCCAGCTGAAAGCAATAAGCAGTCATCTAAGCCAACAGCACACTGGAAAGCAGCTCATTTGAGTTTTCTGACTTTGAATTCCTGACTCGTTCCTCTAAGGTGGGTCACTCATAGTTTGTCCTCTAATAGCCACAGCAATGGAGCTGGGTATGCTGCAGCACCACTCTGGGCCCCACTCCGTGTTCTGAAACCAGGGGAAGGAAAGGGCATCATGCTCTCCCTCAAGGGAGAGAGCCAAGAGCCTCCCGAGTTCATAAAAGAGAACGAAGTAGAATTTTTTATTAAGTATTTTCTCACATTGCATGGAAGTACTGAATCAGTTTAATTTTTTTTTTTTTTTTGCCAGTCGTGGGCTTGAGCTCAGGGCCTAAGCACTGTCCTTGGACTTTCTCAAGGCTAGAGCTCTACCACTTGAGCCTCAGCATCACTTCCGGCTTTTTTCTAAGTGTGTGGTACCGAGGAATTGAACCTGGGTCTTTGTGCATGCTAGTCAACCACTCTACCACTAGGCCAAACTCCCGGCCCTGAATCAGTTTAATGTTTATGTGTGGAATTGTGAGGGTTTTAAAAGAAGAAGAATAAGCCAGGCCTTCTGACATGTCCTCTAATACCAGCTACTCACGAGAAAGAGACCTTGAGTTCAAGGTCAGCCTGGGCAAAGATAGCAGTGAAACCCTATCTCACACAATGAAAACAAAAGGCCTGAGAATGTAGCTCAAGTGGCAGAAGAGTACTTCTGTTCATGTTCAAAACCCTTCATTAAATCCCAAGCACCACACAAAAAAAGAGGTTAGAAATTTGGAAGTGCAAAAAACATTTTTTAGGAGAAACATCTTGAGATTCATCTTTGAAGCATGGTAAATCCATGAAAAGAAGGAGCTAAAAACTCAGACAGCCATACTCAGGAAACAAGTCTAGATGCTTATAGAGGGTCCATATTGAAGCTACAATAATGTATACGTGGACCAAATTGAATTAAACTGTTTTAAGTCTTTCATCGATCTTTTCCTTTCAGTTGGTACTTATAGAGAAAATATTGAATACTAAAATGCCCTATTTACTACTATCAAGAGTATCCTGCACACTGGTGGATCACATTTAAAATTCTAGCTATTCAGGAAGCTGAAATCTGAGAAAACAAATCTGTCACACTCTTATCTCTAATTAACTAGCAAAAAGCCAGGGATGCAGATGTGGCTCAAGTGATAGAGCATGAGCTGTGAGCAAAAGAGATGAGCTAGGATGCAAGGCCTGAGTTGAATCATGCCAAGTACCATGGTTCATACCTGAAATCTTACTACTCAGGAGGTTGAGATCTAGAGAATGGAAGTTGAAATCCAGCCCTAGCAGGAAAGTTAGCTAGACTACATCTCCAAAATTACCAATAACAACAGAGAAGGAGGTGTGGTCAGATAGTAGAGAACTAGCTGAGTAAGCTCTACATCCTGGATTTAAAGCTCAGTATCCCCACAAAGGAAAAAAAAAGATTGGATCATATACATGAACTAAATCTTGTCATTTCCTTTGCAACTAAAATTTGAACAAGAGCTCTTGAAAGTCAAAAAATAAACTAGCAATATTGCATGTTGCAATAACTCAATAACAAAAAGCAATACAGTTCAGAGATGTCAAAGATAGAAATTTCTCCGAAATATACAAATGGCCTGTAAGTGCATGGGAAGGTACTTAGTCTCATTAATCATTAGAGAAATTTAAATGAAAATAATCACAATGAGATGCCACTTCTAAGCCACTGGGATGGCTGTTACAAGAAAAGGATGCTGTGGATATAGTCCATTTATAGAGTAAATAGTTAGCATGCACAAAGTCTTTGCTTTGATCCCCAGAACCCAGGAACAAAAAGTAAAATAAGATAAGTGAAGTTGTTGAAAATTGGAAACATTTGGCCCTGCTGATAGGAATATAAATGTAAAATGTTCCAGCTGATATAGGATACAATTAGTGATTCTTCAAAAAGTTACACAGAATTCACCCATAATTAAATAATGCAATGTCTTGGTATATGCCCCAGAGAACTGAAAGCTGGAATTCAAACAGGTAGGTGTATAATGCTCATTGAAGCATTAGTCATAACAGCCCAGAAACAGGTAGAAGAAACTCATCAATAAGTAAATGGCTAAATAAAGCAAGACACAAGTGGAATATCATTCAGTCGTAAATAAAATGGATAATTCATAGGGATAAACTTCACAAATAATGTGCTCAGAGATAAAAGCCAGATAAACTGGGAAGTTATGGTTCATACCTACCATCCTAGCAACTTAGGAAATTGAGATTTGAGGAAATTAGGAAATTGAGATCTGATGCCAGACTGGGTAGAAAAGTCTATGTGACTCTTACCTCCAATTAATTTCCAAAATGTCCAAAGTGGAGGTGTGGCTCAAGCCTTGAGCGGAAAAACCCAAGGAGAGCACAAGGCCTTGAATCCAATGAGTTATGATATACATATATTATATATATAAGTATATATAATATATGTGATATTTATATATGTGATAGATATCTATCAGAAAATGTGGGTGAAAGTTTACCAAAAAAATATAACAAGACTGAAGACTCAGCCTCGGGGTGAAGCGTGGCGGGTATGAGTGCTCAGTGCTAAAGCCCTTGCTTAGCAAGCGTGCGGTTCTGGGTTTGACCTTGAGCTCCATAAAAAGAATAAGAAGGAGGGAGAGGAGAAAAGTTCATAAACAAGAGAGTTTCCTGTCACTCAATTGTACCTGTCATATTCCCAGGTTGTGGGGGTGAGGATGCAGTCATCCGTGGGTCACTGTTCTACCTAGTGTAATGCCAGAGAGGCCAGGTGGGAGAAAGACTGGAATACAGTGTCTCAGGATAGTACTGAGATACAGAACCGAAGAGTCCCTTACCGCTTGTTTGGTTTTTTTTTTTTTGGGGGGGGGGGAGGTGTTGTTTTGTTGTTTTGGCTTGTTATTTGTGCCAGTACTAGGACTGGAACTCAGGATTTCCATCCCTTGTTTGGCTTTTCCACTGAAGACTGCCTTAGCTTCTATTATTGAGCCACAGTTCTATTTCCAACTCCAGTCCTCAGACCTCAGTCTCAAGTAGCTGGCTTTACAGGCATGAGCCACCAGTGAGGGCCCAGAACCCCTGGACTTGTTTGTTACAGTCTACTATCATAATTGCTATACTTAGTTGTTTGTTATTTGTGTTTGTACTTTATAATGGCTAGTTTATGCATTGAATCTTATCATAGATACATATGTACAGAAAGAAATAGCACATGTAGGATCTAGTACAATCCATAGTTGTTAGGGTGACATTCCAGAAGGGAGATTTCATAGAAGGGTGAGTTTATTTTATAAGTTTATCCCTCTAAAACTTTTTGTTCTAAATGTACATGTGTAAACATCAGTGTGCCAGACTAAAAATTCAGGTTAGTTATAATGATGAACCCAGACCAAAGAAGGGAAAAACTTTGTGTGTGGGGAGGGGTGGTCATAGGGCTTGAACTTTGGGCCTGGGCACTGTCCCTGAGCAATTCAGCTCAAGGCTAGCATTCTACCACTTGAGTCACTGCACAACTTCTGGTTTTCTGGTGGTTAATTGGAGATAAGAGTCCCACAGACTTTTAGGGGCCCGGAGTTTGGCCTAGTGGTAGAGTGCTTGCCTAGCATGTACAGTTCCTCAGTACCACATGCATAGGAAAAAGCTGAAAGTAGTCTAAGGCTCAAGTGGTAGAGCTCTAGCTCTTGGAAAAGACCAAGGATAGGCCCTGAACTCAAGCCCAACACTGGCAAAAAAAAAAAAAAAAAGAGTCTCACAGACTTTAGTGCCCAGGCCGGCTTTGAACCATGATCCTCAGATCTCAGCCTCCTAAGTAGCTAGGATTATAGACGTGAGCCACTGGCTATGCTGGCTAAGAAAGTCTTTTGTCTATGATCGATATACCACATTTTAATTACTACTTTGAAGCACCCAATGTTAATCTTCTCTAGTAAAGCACTTTTTTTCTTGTTTGCTTGTTTTTGGTTGGTCCTAGGGCTAGAACTCTGAGTTTGGGTGCTGTCCCTGAACAACTTTTTGTTGAAGGTGAGCACTCTACCTCTTAAGCCATAGTGCCACTTCTGGCTTTTTCTATGATTAATTGGAGATAAGTCTCACAGACTTTCCTGCCCTAGCTGGCTTCAAACCAGATCTTAGACTTCTGAAGAACAAGGATTACAGTCATAAAGCACAGTTTGCAAAGGAAAAAAAGACCTTCTGAATCTATTGGAAGTAAAAATGCAGTCAGCCATATATCCACTCATCCTCATTAACTCATTATGAAAATACTGTCTTCTTCCTAATTTTTTATAGAATAACCATATGCATCAGATGCTCTTATTAATAGAATAGAACAGGTTTTTTTCCTATGCAGAAAAAAGCCCTGATATATAGCCTTAAGAAGAAAAAGGCATGAAAAGTTCAGGGTCCAATCTGCTCGCAAAAGAGGGAAAAATACCCAAGCCAGGCATGGTGGCTCACACCTATAATCCTAGCTACTCAGGAGGTTAAGATCTGAGGATCAAGGTTCAAAGCCAGCCTGGGCACAAAAGGACCTGAGACTCTTATCTCCAATTAACTTCTAGAAAACAGAAAGTGGGGCTTGGCTCTAGGGTTGGGTGGTAGCCTAGAGCTGAAGAGCTTAGGGACAACGTCCAGGCCCAGGGGTAGGGTGGTAGCCTCAAGCTGAATAGCTCAGGGACAGTGCCCAGACTGAGTTCAAGCCCAAATGACCACAAAAAAAAAAAGAAAAAAAAGAAGGATTAGGTAAAAATTAAACAGCACCTTTTCATTTCATCTGCCTATTTTTTCTTCTTGAATATTTACACAAATTTTTTTCCATGATAGGCTCTCAATAAACACAGCAGATACTGGATGAATGAATAATAGAGTGAATAACTGAATTAAAGGATAAAGGACTGACAAGAAAAGCTTAGCATTCCCCAATTATAAGAGTAGGAAATAACTTCTGAGGAGCTGGAAGCCCCGCTTAGATGACCGGTCTTGGAGCAAAAGCCTCAGACCCAGAGTTCAAGTCCCAGTTGTGATGGGAGACAAAAAAAGAAATGCTAAGGTGTGCGGCTGAAGGTAGCCCCAGCTACTACATGTTTAGTACACGAGTTCAGTACATGGTTAACATGCTAAAAACTCACCGGCACCCCACTAAGAATTTTTTAATTTCTTTTTTCTTTTCTTTTTTTTTTTTTTTTGCCAGTCCTGGGCTTGAGCACTGTCCTTGGACTTTCTCTACCACTTGAGGTTCAGCACCACTTCCAGCTTTTTGCTGTGTATGTGGGGTACCGAGGAATCACACCCGGGTCTTAGTGCATGCTAGGCAAGCACTAGGCCAAACTCCCGGCCCCGTATTTTTTTAATTTCTATACGCCAGGTAGGACCTCCATTTCTCTGACAAAGGCTCCTTTGTCTAAAAGCGCAGGCCCCGTGTCCTTGGGAATACATGCTACACTTCAAGTTGGGAAACCCACCGCGGAATTATAGAGATCTCAGCTGGACAGATATCTCTAAATCGACTCTCTTGCCATTGTTTTTTGTTTGTTTTGAGTTTGGATGCCCTGTTTCTTTGCTTAGTGGTACTTGAGGCAGAACCTAGGACCTCTCCCAAGCTACATAAGCACTGTAGCACTGAGGCGTGCACATGCCTCCACTGGTTGTAAGGGATCTAACTCATTACTACTGTACAAATGGTGCTTTTATGTGCTATCCTCTCACCACAGAGCACTCATTATTTGCAAACACTCTTTTGAAAAACTAATACAAAAATAAAATTTAATGAAGATATACTTTAGAGACAATAGCAAAACCTTTTGGCTAAAAATAAAATGTGTGTTTCAAGTATATTCATATGTATATCCATATATGCAAATGAAAACACCAGGGCCTTTATGATTAAATCAGTGAAACACTATGTTTGTATCAATCAAGAACTGATTTTAAGGAAAATAAATTAGTAATCATAAAGCCTTTTCTTTTTCTTTTTTTGCTTGTCCTGGGGCTTGAACTCATGACCTGGTTACTGTCTCTGTCTGTCTCTCTCTCTGTCTCCCTCCCTCCCTCCCTCCCTCCCTCCCTCCTCTCTCTCTCTCTCTCTCTCTCTCTCTCTCTCTCTCTCTCTCTCTCTCTCTCTCTCTCTCTCTCTCTCTCTCTCTCTTGCTCTCCTAGCACTCTACCATTTGACCCAAAAACTCTGGATTTTTTTGGTGATTAATTGGAGATAAGAGTCTCATGGAAGTATCTTACTCAAGCTGACTTTGAACCCACGATTTTTAGATCTCAGCCTCCTTAGTAACCTCTATTACAGACATGAGCCATTTATGCCCATCCCTAAACCCTCATTTTAACTTGTAAAAATTTCCCTTCCACCAAGCATTTGATGCATGCTTTCACAGGAAAAGCAACTGGTTGATGAAGTTTCTTCCTCTTTTCCTCAATTAGTTTGTGCTATGTAAAGTTTTAAAGTGAAAAGCTGGGTATAATAGTGCACGCACATACGCGCACTCACACACACACACACACACACACACACACACACACACACACACACACACACGTAGTCCCAGCAACTTTGGCAATGGGAGATGAGAGAATCAATACTAGAAGTTCAGGGTCAGCTTGGATAACATACTAGGACTGTGTTTGAAGAAAAATATAGAAAGATGAAAGAAAAAGAAAGAAAGAAAGAAAGAAAGAAAGAAAGAAAGAAAGAAAGAAGAAAGAGGGGGAAGGAAGGAAGGGGGAAAGGAAGGGAGAAGGAAGGAAGGAAGGAAGGAAGGAAGGAAGGAAGGAAGGAAGGAAGGAAGGAAGGAAGGAAGGAAGGAAGGAAAAGGAAAGAAACAAAGAAAGATGGAGATAGAGAAGGGAAGGAAGGAGACAGTGAAGTGGAGAGAGTGGGAGGAGGAGAAAGGGAAGAAGGAGAAGGAAGGAAAGAGAAAGAAAGACAAAATCCAAATTAGTAGAAATTAGCAACATTTACAAAACTAATTATTAGTGCCACAAAATGTTACAACTTCCATAGGAACTGCCATAATTGAAACTTAGAATATTAAAAATGGGTTGTAGCTGTATGTACTGTCAATATTATCTTATTTAAAAAGCAAGCCGCACATACATGAATAATTCGATGAGCGCTGTTGTCAAGAAAAAGGAATGAGATTTAACCTTAAATGGTTGAGTCTGCACATCCTGCCAAGTGATTCCTTTCATCACAACTCTCTATGCAGAACAGATGACACGAAGAGCCTTCCTTAATTAGACCAGTAGGTGGCGGTATTGACTGCATAGCATAACAGCTTTTCTCTAGCTGGGGCCTCTATTTCAAAAGAATAATTCCCAAGAAATACAAATGTGTTCATCTAATCTTTGTTTTGAAACTTTCAAAGATACCATGCCATGCTATCAGAAACTATTGTGAGTTCCCTTTGTAAAGGCCGATTATCCATCTATTTCTCTTGGCTCCACACATGACATTCACTTGATGAGAGGTGTTTGATTTCCAAGTGTTAGATACACGTTATCTGTTTCACCACTAGCAAAGCAGCACTGTTTACCTAGTTCAGGATAGATCTCTGGAACAACATGGGAAATTTTGTATAAACAGAATACAGGACAGCATGAGCATAAGAAACACAAGTTTACATTTGGACTTAGAAACATTTCTATAAAAGCAGGCTGCTTGGGAATATATATATATATATATATATATATATATATATATATATATATATATATATATACCTCCCACCTCCAGTAAATCAAAGAACATTTATAAACATAAAAAGTGCTGGAGAAGTACTCTGAATAAAATTCTCTGATTCTTTTGTACTTTCAGGTTTCAGTTTGTTTCAACAGTCCTATAGTACATTGTTATGTTGTTAGCTATTTCTGCCTTACAGTACAGGGCTGTCAAATCTTTAATAGCTCAGAATAAATAAGACATTGGAGCTACCAGGCAAAGAATGAACACTTAGATTTTATTTAACAATGATAACAGTGGCACTCCAAATCTGAACTATAGATTGAGGTTTTCCAACTAACTTCTGGAGAATAAACTCTGTCAAGAGACACACAGAAGATTCCTCACCCACCCCCTCAACTGTCAACTCTACAATGGCGCAAAAGTGTTTTTGTTGGACTGGAAGTTTGTCTTAGTGGTAGAGTTGCTTGCCTCTCATGCACAAAGACCCAGGTTCAATTCCTCAGTACTACATACATAGAAAAAGCTGGAAGTAGTGCTATGGCTCAAGAGGTAGAGCCCTAGCATTGAGAAAGCACAACAGTGCTCAGGCCCTGAGCTCAGGCCCTGAGCTCAAGCCCCCAAAAAGTGTATTCATAGAACTATGATATTCAGTAAAGTACAAAAGATCTTCAACATTGTATTACAAAATGGAGTTTGTGTTATGTGGTTTTGCCCAACTGCAAGTTCATATACATTGAAGCTGTGATATTTGGTATTCAGTGCACAATTGAGACTAAATGAGATCTCCAACTTCCTGTCATGTCAAGATCTGATCTATTCTGAGCAGAATAGCATCTCTATGTTTTTTCAACAAATTCCATAAAGACTCAGAGACTAAGCCCTGCATTTTTTTTCTTTCTGCCTAAATATGGCTCATACTGTGAATCCTAGTTATTCAGGAGGCTGAGACCTGAAAGGTCCCAGTTTGAATCCAGCCTTAGCAGAAAAGTCTATGAAATTCCATTTCTAATAAGCCATCAAAAAGTAGGGCTGTAGGCCTGGCTTAAGGGGTAGAAAACAAGCTATAAGTGGAAAAAGCTGAGAAAAATGCAAGGCCTTGAATTCAAGCCCCAATACTGACATATAAATTTTGTTTTTCTTGTTTAAAACTACATAGTACATAGCCGGGCACTAATGGATCACACCTGTAATCCCACTATTCGGGAGCTGAGATTTGAGGATCATGGTTCAAAGCCAGCCTGGGCAGGGAAGTCTGTGAGACTCTTATCTCCAGTTAACCACCAGGAAACCAGAAGTGGTGCTGTGGTCTCTCTATCAAAGTGGTAGAGTGCTAGCCTTGAGCTGAAGAGCTCAGGGACAGCAACCAGGCTCTGAATTCAAGCCCCATGACTACCACTACCACCAACAAAAAACCTTCCATAGCACAATTTGATACTAGGGTGTGTGGGTGTGTGTGTGTGAGTGTGTGTGTGTGTGTGTGTGTGTGTGTGTGTGTGTTTAGATTGGTGCTCAGGACTAAACCGAGAGCCTCACACATGCTCTAACACTGAGCTACATCACTGGGTCTAATCTGTAAAATACCAATTGTTGTTAAGAAATATGAAATGAGACAAACACAAAAAGACAAATACCACATCATCTCACTCATCTATAGAATACAATGAGAGAGCAAGAAAGAGAAAGAGATCTGATTTTGTGGAAGTTGAAAATAAAAAAGTGGCTACCAGAGTTGGGAAAGAGTAAGAGGGCAAGAGGTTAGGGGAAGATTGAATCATCAATAAGTCAGAGTTGGTTAAGAACAACAGGTTTGAAATGTCCTCATGACCTTACTTATGCAACTGTAATTTTTCTTTACATCACCTTTACAATAGATGCCTTCTAAGAACTTTCGAATGGTGTAGGCCAGGTGCTGGTAGCTCAGCTAGGTATTCCTAGCTGCTGAGGAGGCTGAGATCTGAGGACTGTAGTTTGCAATTCAAACTACAGCCACACAGACAAATTCCTTAGACTCTTATCTCCAAGTAATCACCAAAAAGTTGGAAGTGGATGTATAACTTAAATAGTAAAGTGCCAGCCTTGAACAACAATAAAAAAGCCAAGAGATTTTACAAGGCCCTGAGTTCAAGCATCAGTACAGGCACAAAAACAAACAAAAAGCATGATGTTATGGGTTTAATTGTCTTACTTCAATTTAAAGTTGATAATTTTGGGGACCCATTAGGATGGTAGATTTTGCACAAGAGATATCCTTCTGACAGACTTTGACTATATGTACCACCAACTTTCCCAAGGCCGAGACGGAGCACCGGGAATGAGCTAGGCTGATGTCCCTTGTCCCTGGAGACCAGAAGCAATGGGGAATGAACCTGCAAAAGTCACAAGAACACCCCAGGGAGAGACAAGGACCCACAATTTCTTCCTCCCTTTCACCAGAAGCATGTGTGCCTTATAGAGTTCACATAACCACTCACTAAATATTTACCTTTGATCTTGCAATATAGTCAAAAATATTTTCAGAAGCTTGTTTTGAAAAAGTGAAGGTGGACCTGAAGATATGCCCAGTAGTAGGGCATTTGTCTAACCATATGCAAAACTTGACATGTTTACCACACCACCACCACCTCCTGAAGGCAGGAGGACCACGAGTCCAAAGCTAACCTACACTGTGTAGCAAGATACTGTTGAAAATGTCTCAGAAAAGGGTGGAGGGCATAGTTCTTGCCTAGCATGCCCATGCCCTCAGTTCAATCACTATCATTGCAAATAGAAGAAAAGAAACTTGAATTCTCACATTTATGCCTGGTCCTGAATTAGCTGGAAGTGGCTTTCAGGAATATCTAATCCAGTCCTCCCATTTCCCAGAAAAATAAACAATGGACCAGAAAACTGGTGTGGTTTGTGTAAGGTGACACAGTAAGTTGCTGGTGGGGCTATGAATAGTGAATCTGTTACAGAACAAACTTTCTACGTCTAGGGGTAGGCCTAAAAGCGAGTGAACTTTCTTCCAATGAATGAGTCTCCACTTAGATGCACAAGAAAAGGTAGGAAATACAAACCAATGTGAATGCTTAGAGAGAGAACAAGAGCGTGGGGGGGGGCAGGGGAAACTGTTACTATTACTACTCCAGACACAATATGGTACAAGGTTAGATTGGAGGAAGGATTTGCTTAGCTAGCCTGTATATGTTCAAAAACCAACCACCTGAAGCTGGTCTTTTCCAGGTGAAGAGCAGCCACAGAGAGTGAGGGTCTCTGATGACACAGACAAGCAGCCTATGTGGCAGTCTCACAATGTTTCTGAAGCCACTCGGCTTTCCATTGGTAGAATGGCTCAGTGATAGAGCACCTGCTTAGTGTATGTAAGGACCCGAATCCCATTTCCAGCACTAAAATAAATGAAGTGAATAAGCATCAGGAGACAGCAGGTATTTGCAACTGGGTTTCCTCCAGATACTAACTAAACAATCCCTACAAAACCAAATGCCTAAACATTCCAAATTGCTGGGATAGCTCTCATGTTTATTATTCTCAGCTTTGCTAGTCACAGACCTGTTTGTTCTAGAAAATATATGACATTCATTTTTAAATGTTTGTGTTCCCCAAAATAGTTTCCCATATGAAAGCAAATGCCAAAACTGTGCCAAAAGCAAGGTGCAAACTGGTTTGTAAAAGGCAGAGTGAACAACAGTCCTTTCCCTGCAGGTGCACTGTACCCTTCACCATGGAAGGTTGCGCCCCTAGAAGTTATTTCTGTTCAGCTTATCCTGAACAACACTGCCTGCTGCTGAGAAATGTTTGTGGCCTACCACTGGCTGAGCCAATCAGAGCCCATCCCAGAATTTCTTTAGCTGCAGTTGTCCTAAAAAAAACAAAGTCTTTAAGAAGCAATTTTGGATCTTCTAGACTGATCTTCCTTTGTGGTGAACCTTATCTGAAGTAGGACAGAAATGCAGAGTAAGGAAAAGGTGAGAGAGCCAAGGAAGCCAGAGGAAAATGGTAAGGAAGAGAGGGAAAAGAAGGGAGAGAGGATTGAAGGGGAATGAAAGGAAGTAGCTTGACACACCTCCAAGACCCGGATTTCCTTCTCCTTTGATTCTAGAAAAGGATAAGGAAATAGGAAAGCAGAGAGGATTGCTGGGTCATAGGGGAGGTCCATGTTTAGTCTTTTGAGGCACTGCCATACTGCTTTCCATAGTGGAGTTTGCACTCCTACCAACAGTGTAGTAGTGATCCCTCCTGGCCACATCCCCTCCAGCATCTGTTGTTATTAGTTTTCTTGATCCTGGCCATTCTAACTGGAGTGAGGTGGAATCTTAGAGTTGTTTTGATTTGCATTTCTTTTATGACCAGAGATGTTGAGCATTTCTTCATGTGTCTATAGGCCATTTTTGTTTCTTCTTCAGAGAAGACTCTCTTTAAGTCTTTGGCCCATCTTTTAATGGGATGGTTGTTACTTTGGAGATTAGTTTTGGATTGATTCAATTTTTTGAGCTGTTGATATATTTTAGATATGAGGCCTTTCTTGTATGGTTGGTGAAGATCTTCTCCCACTTTGTAGGTTTCCTAATTAATTTACTAGCTATGTCCTTTGCCATACAAAAGCTCTGCAGTTTAATGCAGTCCCACTTATCCAGCCTTTCTCTGATTTGTTGTGATTCTTGGTCCTTCTTAAGAAAGTTTTGACCTGTGCCAAGGAGGCCTAGTGTATCTCCTATTCCTTCTTGTAAAGTTTTCAGTGTGTCAGCTTTTACCTCCAGGTCTTTTATCCATTTGAAGTTAATTCTAGTGCAGGGTGACAAAGAAGGATCCAACTTTAGTTTTCTGCAGGTGCTTAACCAGTTCTGTCAGCACAACTTGTTGAAGAGGCTGTCTTTCTTCCATTCTATTTTTTTTGGCTCCCTTGTCAAAGATTAGGTGGCCATAGGTCTGTGGTTTAATATCTGGGTCCTCAGTTCTATTCCATTGGTCTTCAGGCCTGTTCTTGTGCCAGTACCAAGCTGTTTTGATAATTATAGCTCTGTAATAGAGTCTGAAGTTTGGTATTGAAATTCCTCCTATGCTGTTCTTTCTGCTAAGAAGTGTTTTTGCTATACGGGGTCTTTTATTATTCCATATGAAATTTTGATTGCCTCTTCTATTTCTTTAAAGAATGCCATTGGGATATTGATGGGTATTGCGTTGAATTTGTAGATAGCCTTGGCAGAGAGGAAAGAAGGGGATAGGTTGGCTAAAAGTGGTGGTGGGTTTAACATAGAATATCCAGTAGCAATTAACAAGGAGGGCCATGTATATTTATTAATTCAACTTGAATGCTTAAGGGTATGGCAGGACATGGGGACCTTTGTCCTTTGAAATGCTTTCATGGATCTAAATTGGGGCATTTTGCTTTATCTTCAGTTTTGTTTTCCTTTGCCCCTCCTCCCCCTGTATAAGATCAGAAGATGAGACAATCCTTTAGCCAGTTGAAGATATCTGCTTAGTCACGGAGAGTAGACCTGTTTGGTCCACTCTTCCAACATACTATACACTATGCTAGGTGCTTTCATTCACCCAAAAGATCAATGCATGCAATTCAGGGTGACACATTCAATTTTTAAAATAGGCTGCTTTTAGGACTTACATGAGTTGATGTATAATATTTGAGGTTGTTTCTTTTCCATCTACCTGGATAGCAATTCAACACATAGCAGATAGGTTGGGTCTATCTGAACTAGCTTTAATTCTAAAGGAGTAAGACAGATTGAACCTTATTGGTAACCTAATTGTCAAGAATTGCTCACATAGTATTAATAGAATTCTTCTAAGAGAAACAGTGCCAATATGAATCTTCTGATACCATACTGATTTTTTAGTGTGCATTCGCTCATCAAACTTGTCTCTTTTGGGTTTGTTTGGGGGTTTTTTGGTCTCCTTTCTTTTTGTTGCTCAAATTTCATAACCTCACGAGATTGTTTACAAGAACTGTGAGATTATATTTTTCACTAATTTCTATCAATCCATCTGAAAGACAAAGTTCTTTTTCTTTTCCCTTTTTTTGCCAGTCCTGAGACTTGAACTCAGGGCCTGGGTATTGTCCCTGAGCTTCTTTTGCTCAAGGCTAATACTCTACCACTTGAGCCACAGTGCCACTTCTGCTTTTTCTGTTATGTGGTACTGAGGAATTGATCCTGGAGCTTCATGCATGCCAGGCAAGCACTGTACCACTAAGCCACCTTTCCCAGCCCTCTTAGTGGTTCTTACATACTGACTCTTTGTGTCTCCTAAGATTACCTATCTTTACATTCATTATCATCACATTTTCTTTTCCATAACTGAACATGGTTAATATGATTTTGTTAATGTTGATTCCAGTCACTTGATCACCTTGTGTCCAGTGATTATCTTTCTCTTGAAAATAGGTTATATGTTGCATTTCACCTAATAATTTTCACATTGTATCTTAAACATTGTATCTTAACCAGTTCAGGCCACTATAACAAATTATAATGACTTGTGGGACATAACAACAAATATTTGTACCTCACAGTTCTAGAAGCCAGAAAGTCATGTTGTCAGCAGCTGAGTGCCCATTTTACAGATCCTCTTCTTCCTCCGCATATGGTGGAGAGCAAAGGGAAGACACAAACCCTTACATCTCTTAAGGACACAAATTCCATTCATATGGGCTCCAGCTTCACCCCTAATCACTCCTAAAGGCTCTAATACCATCACATTATGGACTAAGATTTCGACAAATAAATCTGGAGGAAATACAGGCATACTATTATGTTCCATCACAATGTCAATGTTACGTTGTAGAGATTCTGGATTCCATTCTATTCCCTCTGTTTATTTTTTGTTTGTGTTAGCAGGCAGTAAACTTCAGTAGATTCAAACACCAAACTAGTGTTTTACTTAACTGCCAGAATTACCAAGCCCATCAATTTGCCAAAAACTAAGAGGAGTTACTATAATATGGGACTTTCAACCCATAGATAAAACTGGGCCACTTGCTCATCCAAATAGCCAGTCTAGTTCAGCAATTTTGGTCTGAATTTCTTGGAGTCTGTTCCATACATTCATAACCACAGAACTCAGGAATCAGTTAGGGACCTGGGCAGAGTTCATATTTTTTTTTCTAGTATCAATACCAGGGCTTAAACTCAGGGCCTCATGAGTTCTTCCTTAGCTTTTTTGCTCAAGGTGGCACTCTGCGGCTTAAGCTATATCCCCACTTCTGCCTTTTTGCTGGTTAATTTGAGATAAAAGTCTCAAGAATTTCCTTACAGGCTAGCTTTGAACCTTGATCTTCAGATCTCAACCTCCTAAGTTAAGAATATTTTGATTCCTAACAAATTCTAACTTTTGCCAAAAGCACAAGTATGAGGAGATTCACTTGACAAAAATCACATAGGCAATAGTGAATGCACCCAAAGAACACTCCCCTACTTCATTTACAAAGTTTATTGATTAAATTCCTAAAAGCCAAGAATTTTTCCATCCTTGATGCTGTCAAAAAATAATTACTGGCCCTCCCCAGCCACTAAACTCCAAACTCAAATAAGCCTAATATCTCTTCAGCTATTTCGGATTCTGGAGATAACATCTCCCGCTTTTACAAATTTTACCTAAGGCCATTTATGGTTTTTCTAACAAATTAGAATGGGCTCCCCGTAGTGAAAAGCTCTATAATCTGTCTGAATTATAATACAGTGGCACTTTCACTATTACCCAGCCTACACCTAAACTCCCTTTATTGTAAGCTTCCTCTCCTGTCACCAAGAGACTATAGATCACTCCAAAGACCTGTTCCTGATGTCGTGAGCAGGTGAAGTAATTCACCAATAGGCAGGTAGTATGATGCAACATAGCCTATTGATTTAACATAGCTTAGCAGAGTGAACACTATATTCTGATTACTCTATCCTAGTCCTAACTTGCACAATCCTAGCCTGCCTATCCAGCACACCCACTGGACTCACCTCTCTGACATCTCTAAGTTCCAAGGTCGAACAGGGCCTGCCTGTCAGTTAAATTCAGCTCCTAGTCTGGCCATGGTGTGAGCTCCGGGGCTGCATGATACATCTCAGTCCTTGTCCATCCTCCTGGGCAAGGAGCAGTTTCTGCAGGCCAAAGATCCTTGAACCACAGTCTCAGTTAAGGCCAGCAGAGGTGCTGTCCCTCATTCTGTGTCCTTTGCTTATTATTGGTCCTTGGCTGCTCCTCTCTGGCCCAAACTCCTTTCTTGATTCAGATTGGTTCCGGCCTCAGTCGATGGTGCCCAGAGATGTGCTGGCATTTTATTCTAGCTGCTCTATCTCCCATGCCCAGGTGTCTAGGCTCTCGGGTATTTTATGATTGCTCTATCTTGTAAGCCATGCACATGACCATTCCTATGGTTATGATCATATGTGTCCTTGCATCGGTTTTATCTCCCATGTCTGAATGCCTTTAGATACGAGTTTGTATTGGCAATATATTTCTTTATGTATTTTAGCTGCATTTCTTCCTGTTGTTTTTTATTCTAATCATATTCACTATATTAATATTTTCTCATCATAGCCACTGACCTGCTCAGCCCCCTGCCATAAGTCAGGAAAGCAGCACTGTTGACCACCTACAGGCCCAGAGCCTATGCTCATCTGCACCTACCTAGCTCCCCAATTGTGCTTTAAGCCAGGGAAACAGGACTCTCCAATTTTATTACGACCACCAAGACTTTCAGGAGAAAACAGAAATTATACCTACAAGATGTGAAGTGGGCAATCTGGTCTGGCCACTGCCATCTTGGCCATGTGGTAAGTGGTAGGGTCTGGCACCATATCTTCATGGTGCAAGAAGGTGAAGTCACCACCCTGCCCCTTCCCCAGATGAAGAACAGTGCCTGAATTCATAGAGGAAGGGAAGTCCCATTCCCACGTGATAGGTGTGCCTGAAGCCCTGGAGACAGGGGTGGGCCATTGGCCTATAGGTTACAGAACCTGTCAGTCCGGTTCCTGGGACTGGGAACTTCCTGTCACCCTGCCCCCTGACTTGACCATGTTTGGCATAAACCAGCTCAGGCACCCTCATGCCACGTACCACTCCATGCCTGTACCATCTCTTGTTTCCTGGCTGTTCTACAGTCACAATGGTGACTCAATTCAGCTCTCCATTGGAGCTGAACTGGTTTGTTGGTATTGTTTTTGTTCTTGCTTTCCCCTCTGGCCTTCATGGTTCTGTTTACTGTGTTAAGAGTATTTGCCCATTGCAGATATTTGTAATTAGCCACCTGAAGACTGTTAGCTTTAGAAGAAAGACTCCAAAATTCAACCACTCTAAATATGGCTTCTGTATTTTCTTGTGCCTGGATTTATATCTGATTTAAGGTATAATTTAGGGTACAACAGGTGAACTTAATCCAGAACCCTCCAGCACATCTCACCTACAGATGAGAAAGCCACATCCATCCTAAGTCTCTTATCAAATGCCACATGCTTGAGAAAGTTCATTTGGCCAAAAGTAAGTACACTGGGATTAAGAGAGGAACAGCAAGGAGAGTTTATATATTTCCTTTGTTTTGTTTTGTTTTGTTTGTGTCCATTCTGGGCCTTGAACTAAACTGGGGCAATATCCTTTAGCTTTTTTTTTTTTTCAGTCAGGCTAGTGCTCTACAATTTGACGCACAGCTCTACTCCACATCTGGCTTGTGTGTGTGTGTGTGTGTGTGTGTGTGTGTGTGTGTGTGTGTGTGTGTGTGTGTGTCTGTGTGTCTGTGTGTGGGGGGTTACTTGGAGATAAGAGTACCATGGACTTTCTTGTTCAGGCTGGGCTTCCAAATCTAGTCTTCAGGTCTAAGCCCCCTGAATATTTTGGGTTATAGGTGTGAGCCATGGATACCCAGCTGAGCACTTTTAAAAGGAACATTCACCATCCTACATTATGAATCCTGCTGGAAAGCTGCTGTTCTTCATTGCTTAGTGGAGATATGACCTTATTTACATTTAGTAGTCAACCACTTTGGTACTGGATTCCCTGGCTAGAAATTGGCCTGATCTCTGTAGCTTTACAGATTTTGGAGCCATTTCCAATGATTATGGTATAGCCTGGACAATTGTAATAAAAGCAATTTTGTTCCCAGAGTTTTTCCTTTGGGGATAAAGAACTATGTGTATACTACCCTGCACAGACTAAAGCCATGCTGCCTCATCAAGACTCTCTTCCCCAGTGGAGTTCCAGCTATCACTGATAATGAATAAAAAACACTCACTCCTCAACACACACAATGCCAGGCTCTTGAGCAAGACATACATAAGAACAAAAGTACCTGCTGGCCTCGGTCACAGGCTTCAGACAGCCCCACAGTAGCTAATGTACATAAATCCAAATGTGATTATATGAAACATGATTCATTGAAATCATCAAACACTAGGAGTAAATTTTGATGAAACGTCTGCCTTTTTATTTTTGCATGTATCACTGCTGAAGCCTTGCAGAACAACATTATTTCTTTCCTTTCTATCCAAGCTGATCAGAAAGACCAAGTGTTCTTATTTCAGTGCCAGTGGGAAATTTGAAACCCATACTTTTTAATTCCATAAGAAAAACTCACAGCCAGTCTTGTGTCCTCACCCTCTTTTTTTTCTTTCTTTCTTTCTTTCTTTCTTCTTCTTCTTCTTTTTTTTTTTTTTTGTCAGTCATGGGGCTTGAACTCTAGGCCTGGGCGCTGTCCCTGAGCTCTTCAGCTCAAGGCTACCACCCTACCACTTGAGCCACAGCACCACTTCCAATTTTCTAGTGGTTAATTGGAGATAAGAATCTCATGATCTTTAGTGCCTGAGCTGGCTTTGAACCTCTATCCTCAGATCTCAGCCTCCTGAGTAGCTAGGATTACTGGCGTAAGCCACGCCTCCCAGCTATTTCCTCACCCTCTTAAGCTATCTTTAGACCTGCCTGGGAGCTTGACCTGCTCTCTTCAGAACACTTCCATGTTGCTCAAGGTACATATACAGTCAGTACATAAACAACTTTTTTTTTTTTTTTGCCAGTCCTGGGGTGTGAACTCAGGGCCTGAGCACTGCCCTTGGGCTTTCTCAAGGCTAGTGCTCTACCACTTGAGCCACAGCACCACTTCTGGCCTGTTCTGTGTATGTGGAACTGAGGAATTGAACCCGGGTCTTCATGCATGCTAGGCAAGCACTCTACCACTAGGCCACACTCCCAGCCCAACAACTTTTGAATGGGGTCCATCTACTCCAGTGGAGTAACTAAACAGGATGGTAATCTGTCCAGTTAAAAACAGCTATCTCTTGCATAGCCAGAAGGACTATATATCATCTAATAATCAAACCTCAATGGAAGTCTTTTGAGTAGAGTTTCAAAGAACACTCTTGCTTCTCTTTTTTGTTTTGTTTCTAAAAAGACACAGAATGGGCCAGCAAGTATATGCTGATTTGGGCTCTTTATCTCCCTGTTACTCCTGCCTAGAATATCAGTATAGTAGCTGGCAGATAAAGGCCACATTAGCCCCTGAATTACATGCAAAAGATGGTAGACTATTCAGGTAGAAATAATCAGGATCTTGCATACTAACTGTGAGCAGCGGTTGGCCTCCAGGACTGTCTGGATACTCAGCAGGGTTACTGTGGTCATTGACAGCAATAAACATGTCCCTGGCCAAGACTCCATAGCTGGGTTTCTGTGCATGCCACTGAACAGCTTTTCTTTCTCTCTCTCTCTTTCTTTCTTTCTTTCTTCCTTTCTTTCTTTCTTTTCTTTCAAGTCCAGGGGCTTGAACTCAGGCCCTAAGCACTGTCCTTGGGCTTTCTCAAGGCTCTATCACTTAAACCACAGCACCACTTCCAACTTTTTTTCTATTTTAGTGATACTGAGGAATCAAACCTGGGTCTTGTGCATGTTAGGCAAGCACTCTACTGTTCTCGATTTCTACTTCCTTCAAGTCTATTTTCCTAATTGTGAGTTCATAGCAAAGCTTCTTTTCTTTTAGGATTTCAAATAAAATCACACTATAATTCTGATTTGATGGTTTTATATTTATTACATGATTATCTATATTCATTAAATGTAATTTGCTTCTTTTTATTTTAGCTTATCGATCTTAGTTTATTCACCACTGTCATAATTATTTTTCATGCATCTGATCCACTAGTGAGATTACTTTAATGTCTATTAAAATTTTCTTTAGTGAGTAAATAATACATTTTTTAAAATGTTCTTAGTGAGGGTCAACTGAGAATGAATTATTTTGGCTTATAGATACCTGATATGAAATGAAGTGAGCTTGTTTTTCTAGCTTGTGTTTGTAAATGTTTATTTTTGCTAACTACAATATATAGGATTATATTATCAATTATTTTCTTTTCAACACATGGTCTTGGTTTAACTGATGCTATTGAGAAGTATTTCATGTTAACTGAGAGTAGTCTGCAATTGCTTTCCTGATTATATCTGTCGTTGGCTATCTTCAGTTTTATCAGCATTTGTTACTTTATTATCATTTATTTAAGGTTTATGCCTCTTAGGTAGGTGAGATTACAAGGCTGCACCACAGCCTTATTTGTTGAAATGGTGTCTTACTTTTTGCCTAGCCAGCCCTTGGGATTATAGGCATGTTTCATGGTACCTAGCTGAATTGGTGATCTTTTATTAATTATAGAGAATTTTCATTTATCATTTTTTCTAATATTATCTCTCCCATTTTTTTGATACTGTGATTTTCTCTCTTCTTTTCTTATCTTTTTTTTTCTTTCTTCCCTCACCTTCCCATTCTGGGCCTCAAACATTTTCTTTTTCACTCTGCTAGAACTCAACATTTGAGCCATGTCCCCAGTTCCAACAGTGTGCTGGCTACCTGGAGGTAAGTTTCTCAGATTTCTCTGCCCAGCTGGCATTAAGCCTTGATCTTCAAATCTCGGCCTTCTGAGTAGCTGGGATTACAGGCATGAGTCACCAGTACTCCGCATTTTCCTCTGTTTTTCTGAAACCCCATGTAGACATGTTAGGGCTCATTTTCTTCCCCATGTCCTTTTACCCTTTTTCATATCTTGCCTTTTTTGTTTCTCCATATTATTTTGGCCTGTTTTTCCATTTGCTAGTTTTCTCAAGTAGAGTTAAATCTGCTGTTTAACATATCCAACAACATTTTGAAATTTAGTATTTCTAGTATCTACTTCTTGTTCTATTTTTATTTGTTTATTATTTTTGATGATTACCTTTTCTGCATGTATATTCCTAAAAGAACAATGAACATGATTGTCTTACACACTGTATATACAAAAATGTTACCATATAACATGTTCAAATTTATTTCTGCAAATGGATACATCTGCTATGCTTTTGCCCATGACACATTATATCTATTTAGATTTGATTTCTTTTTCTTTCTAGAGATAGAATTTCGCTATGTGATTCAGGCTGACCTCAAGCAATCCTCCAGCTTTCCCCACCCTGATAGCTGGAGCTGGAGTCCACATAGTTTCCATGCTCAACTTATTTTTGTTATGGTGTGCCAGCTACTGTCCATGAAAAATCTTTGAGGCTTTTTAAAGTTTAAGGTAAAGAAATCCTGACTCAGTACTAGGTACCTAATAGTTCTAGAAATCAAGACATCTTCCCTTAAGTTTAAATCTTGTTACTAAGCTACATATTACATAAAATGAAACTTGCATACCTTTATTTTTATCTAGAAATAACTTTGGACAAATGTTTACAATGGTGTAACCATCACCATGTCAAGATGCAGTAAATTTTTTTCCCAGAAATATCTCTCATTTACAGTCATTCCTCCATTCTCAGCCCATGGACTACTAATTTGCTTCCTGACATTGTAGATTAGTCTAACTGACATTATAGATTAGTTTACAATTCTATAGAATTTCATGTAACTGCCATCATACAATTTGTACTCCTTTGTGTCTACCTACTCATACTCAGAACAGTATGAACAGTATTTTTGAGACTGATCCATACTGCTGAATGTAGAAGTAATATGCTCATTTTACTTCTAAGGTGTAGTTGATGATATAAATATATTATAATTTATGTTTCCATTTGCCATATCCTAGATATATACATTCTTTCCAGGCTTCAGTCATTACCAATAAGACAATTCATAAAGAGCCTTACTAATACAAATGGACAGTATTTACAAACACGTTTTGTAAATTTGACTCTAATTGTCTCTCTGTGTGTCTGTCTTTGTGTGTCTCTCTGTATGTCTCTTACTCCTCTCTCTCTCTCTCTCTCTCTCTCTGTCTCTCTCTGTCTCTCTCTGACTCTCTCTCTCTCTCTCTCTCTCTCTCTCTCTCTCTCTCTCTCTCTCTCTCTCTCTCTCTCTCTCTCTCTCTCTCTCTCTCTCCACACCCCATATAGAATCCAGTGTCCTGCTAATACTAGACAAGTACTCTACGACTAAGCTATATTCTCAGCACTATTTATTTTTCTCTTGGGAGTGAAATTGCTGGGTTAGGTGGTCAGTAAAGATTTGCCTTTGAAAGCAATTATAGCTTCATAACTTTCTTTAAGAGAGGGATCCATCCACAGCTGGTGGTCCACACCTGTAATCCTAGCTATTCAGGATCTAAGGATTGTGAAACTTATCTCCAATTAAGTTTGAGCTGTGGCTCAAAGTGGTGGAATGCTAGGCTTGAGTAAAAGAGCTCAAGGACAGTGCCCAGGCCCCTGAGTTTAAGCCCCAGGCCCACCACTATCAACAGCAAAAATCCACCAGGCTTCTGTCCTTACTTACTTCCATGGACTTCCTTTGCCCTTATTTCCTAATTGACAATGCCTTACATCTTTACAGCCTTTAAATGATTTTAAGAGAATATCTTTTATGTTTTATTTAGAGACTTAAGTACTGTCAGAAGTAAGTAAGGTTTGTGATGATAACTTTTTAAAATTATTTTATTGTCAGAGTAATGTATAGAGGGGTTACAGTTACATTCGCCAGGTAGTAAGTAGGTTTATTACTTCTCACACATTGACACCCCCTCTCATGTTTTTGTCCCCATTTCTCTCCCCTCAGCCCTCCTCCTTCCCTTTCTTATTTCAAATAAATAAATACACGTATATACAATATACCGGGTAACAAATTCAGATACAGTAACAATATGAGATTAAGCAAAGGGCAAAAAGAGAAGATAAATAACAGTGCATTAAGAACAACAATCACACAAGATGTTCTGATAATTTAATCAGTATCAACAATAGATTCTTTTTTAAACTTTTCCTGTTCTATCGGCAGACAGATCTGCTTTATATACTACTAATGTCTCTAAATTTTTTGAATTTCTTACATGGCTATACCTTTCATTCATAATCTGCAAAAATAATAAAGATACTTTCAATTAAAAATTTAGTAGTGATTATCTTTAAATTTTCCTACAGGCTCCTCATGGAAAATTATGAGAAATATTTTCCCTATTCTCTTTAAAAGGGAAAGCTGTATGTCTTGAAATTGAGGTCATTTGTGGGAAAAGATAAATACCTCAGGTAGCCTGAACAAGAACAGGGTATCTATTAAGGGTTGAATTATGCCCCAAAATAAAGGGATGAATTATGGTGAAAACCTAAAACCTCATACATCAGAATATGACTTCCTGCAGATGTGACATGTAATATCAAGATCATAGAAGAGTAGGTGAGCCCTTACCCCATATGACAATATCGTGTGTGTGTGTGTGTGTGTGTGTGTGCACACGCGCGCGCGCCTGTGCACACGCGCACACACACGTGCTTGAAATCATCAAGGTCTGGGCACTGTCCCAGTCTAGTGCTCTACCCATCGAGCTATAGTTCCACTTGCATTTTTTTTGAAATAGTTAAAGGTAAGATTCTCTGAGACTTTCCTGCCTGGACTGGCTTCAAACTGCAATTCTCAGAGTTCAGCCTTTTGAGTAACTAGAATTACAAGCATGAGCCACCCATGCCAAACTGACAGTACTTTTTTGTGTGTGGGGGTCATGGGGCTTGATCTAGACACAGAGTTCTTCAGCTCTGTCCCTGAGCTCAAGGCTATTGCCCTATCCCTTGAGCCACCGCTCTACCTCTGGTTTTCTAGTGGTGAATTGGAGATAAGAGTCTCACTGACTTTAGTGCCCTGGTTTGGCTTTGAACCACAATCTCCAAATCTCAGCCTCCTGAGTAGCTAGGATTACAGGTATGAACCACTGCCCCCAGCTCTGACAATGTACTTTTAAGGGGAGAAAACAAAGACAAATACACAGAAGAACCTGTGTGAAAAATGGAGATTTGAGTGATGAATTCCCCCATTCATTGGAGGATTGAAATCTTTCTAAAAAATGATGATGGTAATTGGATATTCATGTGTGAAAGAATAAAGTTGAACCATTATCTTATGCCATACATAAAAATCAAGTACAAGCAGAATAAAGACATAATGCATTGAAAATGTGAAATTTTCTCAAAGAAAATACTGGGAAAACTTAATTTAGACATTTGTCTTCACAATGATAGCAAAGAGCAAAAATAGACAAGTAGGATTGTTATCAAACTAAATATGAACCTATATTGCACAGGAATTAACAGAATGAAAAAAATCTACAGGTTGGAAGGAAAGATTTGTTACCATATAGTTGACAAGAAATTAATATTAAAAGCAAATAAGGAATTCCTGATATTCATTGAAAGAAAATCAATAGTCCAATTAAAACTTTTGTCCAAGGACACAAAAGAGCTAACAGAGGTATGTAAAGACACTGAATGTCGATAATTATCATGGAAATACAAATCAAAAATACAATGAACAGGTGTGGTAGTACACCCTATCATGCCAGTTACTTGAAAAACAGAGATGAAAAAAGGATGGTTCAAGATCAGCTCAGATAGTGCAAGACTCTATTAGGAAAAAAAAAAACAACTAAAATCAAAAGGACTGGGAGCTGTGCTTGAAGCTAAGTTCAATCCACAAAGCCAAAATGAAAGGAAGGAAGGAAGAGAAGAAGAAGAAGCGGGGGGTGGGGGGAGAGGGGGAGAGGGAGAGAGAGGGAGAAACAGAAAAGAAAAAGAAAAAAAAACCCACAACAACCTAATTAATAAATGGAAATGGACTAAAGACTTAAAGAGAGACTTCTCCAAGAAGAGACATTCAACATCCCTGGCCATAAAAGCAATGCAAATCAAAACAGCATTGATATTCCACCTCACCCCAGTTAGAATGGCTATTATCCAAAAAATTAACAATAGCAAGAGCAGTTGGTTTTGGGGATGTGGCTAAAAGGAACTGCAAATATACAGTTGGTGGGAATGTAAACAAGTTCTACCACTCCAGAAGGCCATATGGAGTTTCCTCAAAAGACTAAACATAGAGCTTCCCTATGACCCAGCAATATCCAATTACCACAAACCAGGATACACTAAAGCCACTTGAATGACCACATTCATTGCAGCATTGTTTAAAGTAACCAAGATATGGAATCAACCCAGATGCCCCTCAGTGGACAAATGGATAAAGAAAATGTGATTACATATATATATATATATATTGTATGTATATATAATGGAATTCTATGCTTCCATCAAAAAGAATGACAAGGAAATGGAAAGATTTAGAAAATACTTTACTAAGCAAAGAAAGCCAGACCCAAAGAAATATGAATTGCACAACTTTCCTCATTTGTAATAATAGAATATGCCTGTATATCTACAAGCAAACCCAACAGATAATAAAAGACAAATAATTATACCTGGACATGATTAATTAAACAGCAGTCTAAACATTCACATAGTGAGAATAAAAAAGAATATTCTTAGGAAAGGATTGCAAGATCTCAATAACTGTGTATATGATCATATAAAATTATGATTATCAAAATGAACAAGAAATGAAAGCAAGAGATTTTTTATTGTACTGTTTGCAGTTCTTTTTTTCCTTTTTTGACTTTTATTACTTTTTTATTTCTGTATCCTTTGTCTTATATTTACATTTATCTGATTTGAGGAGAGGAAGAAGCACAGAAACAGTGAGACAGAGGTGAGTCAATTCAGCAGTGAAACCCTCTAGACACTATGTTGTAAATTAACTATACAACTCATGAGAAGGGAAGTCAGAAGGGAAAAACTGAAAATGAGGGAGGTGATGACACTGTTCAAAAGGAAATGTACTCATTACTGGACTTGTGTAACTATAACCCCTCTGTATATCATCTTTACAATAAAAATAATAAAAATAATTTTTAAATCTAAAAAGAAACCCTGGGAATGATACATCACGTTATACTTGTTAGACTTGCATGTGTGTGCTAACACACAGGCACACACACATACACACATAAATAGAAATACATGCATACACAGAAGCATGCATAGACACATAGGTAGTAAATTACAACTATTGGCAGGATAGGAAGAAATTTGAATACTTACACATTGACTGCCGTTGGCAGAGTGAAATAGCCCAATTGCCAGGAAAAGCATTAAAGAAGTTTCTTTTAAAAATTATAAACAGAATTATCAACCTCACTCTTGGGTATCTAATCCCAAAGAATTAAAAATAAGACTTTAAGGAAATATTTGTACTCTTATGTTGATAGCAGCATTAGTTACAGTATCCAGGCATGGAAATGTCCCTTGATGAAGATGGATAAAGAAAATTTGGTATGCTATGTACCACAATAGAATAGTATTGATTCCTAGAATGAAATTGTGTCACATGCTACAACATGGATGAAGCTTGAAGACCCTTGGTAAATGAAATAAGACAGTAATAGAGAACAAATACTGTATGACTTCTTATGTAAGATATCTATCTAGCAGTCAAATATATAGTAAAAAAAAAAATAGAATGGAGGCTGGGAGTTTGGCCTAGCAGAAGAGTGCTTGCCTAGCATGCACGAAGACCCAGGTTCAATTCCTCTGTACCACATACATAGAAAAAAAGCCAGAAATGGGGCTGTGGCTCAAGTGGTAGAGCTCTAGCCTTGAGAAAGCCCAAGGACAATGCGCAGGCCCTGAGTTCAATGCCCAGGACTGGCAAAAAAAAAAGTAGAATGATAATTGTCAGGAGAAGGGAGAAATGGAAAACAGAAAGCTACTGTTCGGTGGCTATAAAAGTTTCAGTTATGCAAGATGAAAAATTTCTACATGTGTACAATGTATATTATATAACAATGAACTTATAGTTAACAGTAATGTATTGCATAAATGAAAATTTGCTAAGAGGGTGGATTTTACACTGTGTATCTTTCGCCACAATAAAAAGCTAACTATTGTTATTGGCAAACAATATTGGTTCAACACTTATGTAAGGAAACTCAGTGTCAGACACTGCAGATAAGAATACAAAGAACATTTTTCCTGGCTGTTTCGCAACATTCACTATATTATATGTATGTTCCCTCTATTCAGCATTTCACAAGCAATCCTACTTGTAGAATCTATAGTATTGATTTACTGGCAAAGACATGAAAATATACACACAAAGTGATTCCCTTTATGAATATTTGTAATTCCTAAAACAAAATGTCATGAAGCACTATGTAGCAATGGTTAGGAACTGAATATCTGTGTTCAGTCAAAATTTGTATGCTAAATCTATGCCCTAAGCTGATGTTATTTTGAAGGACAGCCTTTAGGAGTTAACTAGGTTTGAGGAGGTTGGGACCCTAAAACAGGGTTAGTATAAGGAGGAAGAGGAGGAGGAAGAGGAAGAGTGCTTAGCTCCTTCTATCTTATAGAAAGGAACAAGAGGTAGGTAGGTAGATAGATAGATAGATAGATAGATAGATAGATTGATAGATTGATTGATTGATTTATAGCTACATATAAATATGGATATAGATACAGGTATAGATAAATAGTGGTTATAGTGGTGGTTATAGAATGCCAGTCATGCAAGGTGATGGGGTGGTAACTGCTCACATCGAAGACAGATCTTCCTCGCTCAGGTTACTTACCTCTATATCCTGTGAAGATATAGCCATAGTAATTTCAAGAAGCAGGAAATAGATCTTCTCCAAGAACTGAACCTGATCGGATCTTAACCTGAGACTTCCAATCTCCAGGATTGTGTGAGACAAATGCTGGTTTTGTATTTATACATTTTGTATTCAGCTCAAGATGAATAAGTCTCAGGATACTATTTTAGAGTGGATCTCAGTATATACTATGGAGTGGTACAAAAGCAAAGTAGAGGAAAGCATTTGTTATGGTTAAATTGTGTTCATTGGGCTGGGTGGAGCATTTCAGGTGTGTTGGTAATGGACTTTTCAGGGACAGTATATATAAGTAAGAAACCTGAATAGGGAAGACCTTTCTTCAATATGCCCAACTGCTACAGCTATGTGGAAGAACAGGAAATGTCTTTGGTTCTTCCTTTCACAACAGAGTACGTTTCACCTGCTTGCTGCCTTTGGGCATCAGACTCCAGCTCCTTTAGCCTTTGGCTCTTACACTTGCCTAAGAGATTCACCAGTGGCTCTCAAGCCTTTCATTTCAAACTGGGACTACAAAATAATGCTCCCTGGTTCTGAAGCGGATGGCTTCTTGAACTGACCCATACTACTGATTTTCTATCTCTCTAGCTTGTGAACAGCCTGTTATAGAACTTATCAACCTCTGAGATTAGATGAGCTCAACCTCTAAATACATTTCATATATATATATACATATATATATACATATATATATGTATATATATATATTTACTTTGTTTCTCTAGAGACCCAGACCAATCCAGTATATGTTGAGTGCTGTCATGTATCTAAGTAAGGTTTATTTAAGTATGAAGGATAATTTACAATATATACCTAAGAATTTTATAAATTAAAAAGTAAACCATGCAGCCTCGAGTTTGGCCTGGTGGTAAAGTGCTTGCCTAGCATACATGAAGCCCTAGGTTTGATTCCTTGGTACCACATACACAGAAAAAGTAGTGCTGTGACTCAAGTGGTAGCGGTTAGCCTTGAGAAAGCTCAAGGCAGTGCTCAGGCCCTAAGTTTACGCCTCAGGATTGGAAAAAATAAATAAATAGAATAAAATAAAATAAACAGCAAAAAGTTCTAGAGGAAGAAAAGTAGTGAAGAGTTAGAAATAGGTCTAAGGAAAATATTTGATCCATCTTTATTTTCGTGTTCTATTGCTGTAATATATTACCACACAGTTAGTGGCTTAAGCAACATAAATTTGTTATCTTACTGTTCAGAAATCCAGTAAGGCTAGCTGGGCTCAAATCAGCATTTCCTAGGAAGGGGAATCTGTTTTCTTGTCTTTCTCGCCCTCTGTAGACTGCCCACATTCGTTAGCTTATGGACCCTTCCTCATCTTCAAAGCCAGCTGCTGCTGATCTTTGCCATCTCTAGCCCATGCTCCTCTGATGCCCAGTTTTACTTTTCAGGGACCTCATGATGACATTGGGGCCAATTGGGTAGTCACCCCTATGGTAAGGTCAGCTGACTGGCAACTTCAATTATATATACAGCCTTCATTTTCCTTTGCCACATAAGCTTGCATATTTATAAATTCAAATAGCTAAACATAGAAGGTATTCGGAAAGCTATTATTTGCTTACTACAAATTAGAGTATGTTAGTTTGGATCTATGTGAATCTTCTACATAATTATAGAAAAAATACAATTTCTTAGAAAAAGGGTAATTTTCCAAACCTTTACAAATTTAAAATAAAATGTAACAAATGCAGCTAATGTTATATCCAGTAAGGAGACATAAACCTAAGTAATTTCATTGCAATTCTAAAGAAGTGTGCCCTAAAAAGAAAACCAATTATGGAATAATTCTAAATGTTTTTTTAATAATTATATTATTGGTTGTAGTTCTATTATTTTTTTTTACCAGTCCTGGGCTTAAGCTCAGGGCCAGAGGACTGTCCTTGGATTTTTCTCAAGGCTAGAACTCTAGCACTTGAGCCTCAGCACCACTTGTGGCTTTTCCTAAGTATGTGGTACCAAGGAATCGAACCCAGGTCTTCGTGCATGCTAGGCAATCACTCTACCACTAGGACAAACTCCCTGCCCAGTTCTATTATTTTTTGAAAACAGTTGTCTATATTGTATGGGTTAAAGAAAACAAATGAGATTATGTGATCCCTTAACTACCCCATCTCCTTAAGAAACATAGTTCTCATGTGCAAAAAAGGATATATAATTATAAACTCATAAAAGCTAAAAAGTTAAATTGGAATTAGAATAATCAGCATCAATCCAAAAAGACCAAAACAATGAGAAAGTCAATAAAAATAATTCTCCCTAGAATCTGGTCTGTAGTTTCCATACATCCTGTCCATATATCCACTAGAAGAAATCAAAAATTTGGGGGAGAGGTTGGTTGCTGGTCTTGGGTAGGAAATTTTAAAAAAGGATACATACAGAGAGAATAGTGAAGGTGGGCAGGCCCTGACATCAAGGAGCAGAGTGTCTCTCAGGTACTATGCTGGCTAAGGGTACAGAGTGGGCACAGATTCCCAGGATTTCTGGATCCAATATCTTTGAGTATCTTTATGACTTCCTGGATTTCTGTACATTTGCCAAGTTTCACTGCAGTTTTTATTCTTTCTAATGAACAAATTGTCTCATCATTATCTCCTTCACCTTAGCTTGTGAGCAGTTTGGTCACAATCTAAGTAGCATTTGGTAAAATTCTGTTCTTGCCTTAGGCAGGGACTCTTTGAACTCTTTACAGTCATTTTAATGATTTTCTAGCCACTATATAACCACTGTACTATAGTGAAGCATAATGCGTGATCCAATAGCTATTATTAGTCATTAAAATTGGAAGAAAAAGATCTAAATTGCCAACAACCCAAGCTATCAAATGATATTAGTAGTTCTTGGCAAATTAACAACAAAATTGACATGGCTTGTGAATTTATTTTTTATTCAATAAATGGTGACATTGTAGAAAAATATGCATGTCCATCTATATTTCTGACTCGCTTCCCCTGCCATGGGCTAGGATCTCTGATATTGAGCTGAATTTAATCCTTAAATTAAAAAGAAAGAAAGAAAGAAGAAAAAAACCTTAATTTTTGTAGTATGGCATAATCAGCTTACTAACTTTCAGATCCCGAAGTACAGCCTGCAAATACTATACACATGGTCATAATACCATTCCACAACATGACCTTTACTGCCATAATTCCTCTAAATGGTCTGAGGTTTCTTAGAACCAAGTTTTTATGTGTCTCTCAAAAGCAGGGCCTTGTGGAGGAGTGTTGATTATGTCTAGATCTACTTTTCGAAATCTAAGATTACACTGCTATTTCTAGATGAGCCCCATCTTTCCTCTACGCCACCTTCATAATCCAAACCAATTTCTGTTCCTTTCCCTACCTCCAGTCCCTCATGGGCATTCAACCTTACTACAAGCTCTTCTTCCTTGGCTGGGAGTATGGCCTAGTGGTAGAGTGCTTGCATGCATGAAATGGTAGCATGCATGAAGCCCTGGGTTCTATTCTTTGGTACCACATATACAGAAAAAGCTGGAAGTGGTTCTTTGGCTCATGTTATAGAGCCCTAGCTTAGGACAGTGCCCAAGCCTTGCATTCAAGCCATAGACTGGCAAAAAAAGAGGTGAATTACCACCTCTCTGCCATCAGATCAAGTCAAAATCCACAAAGTCCAAAGGGTCCTTCTTTAATAATCCAATACATTTCTCAAGAAATTAAGCACCTCTCCTTTGAAAACATTCCCACTGTGTTTCTACTGCTCTAACCTGTACAATATTCATTGTTCTACCGTTTACATTGTGAGAGCTCTTAGACATGTTCTTTTTCAGCTCACAAGTCTCTCCTTTGTTGTGTCCCTGTCATCAGGCTACCAAAACTTAACACAGGAAATGGATGGACCTAGAACAAATCATGGTAAGTGAGGTAAGCCAAGCTCTCTCTCATATTGAGGAAACTAGACCTCAAATATACTGAGATATGATAAATCATACAGGGCTCTAGGTATTCATACACAGTGCAACCAAAGGAGGATAGACTTAGGAGAGGAACACAGAGGTGCCTGTGGGCATCTGATCATAGAAAATAAGATTTATTGAAATGAACTTCAGGACATGGAAAAAAGATATTTTTTCTTTGTTGCTGATTTTGTTTTCTTGTCTTCTTTCAGGAGGGTTTGGGGGACACAGAAATTTCAGGACAAAGGGTGAACGAATGCAGCAGTGGTACTCGCTGGACAAGATGTTAAAAGAGAGCTATATAGGTGTGGGTGGGTTGGAAAGGAAAAACTGGGAGAAAGTGAGGGAAGGGGTGACATTGTCCAAAAAGAAATATATTATTTTTGCCTGATTTATATAATTGCAATCCCTCTGTGTATCACCTTTATGATTTAAATGTTTAAAACAAACATTTTAACATTAGAATTAAAACAGGAATTTCCTGGTATGGAGTTTAATCTCTTAAATCCCTTCTACCATAGCCTATGGGTATATTCTGCCCCAAAGTCACATTTGTTTATTTGTTCCATGTTAAATTTGTGTTTATGTAGTGTGTATAAAGTGCCTTTGTATTTCATATAAAAAGTCCTTTGTAGAAACCTTGTGCTCACAGATTCAAATGCTACATCCATGCTTTCTCCAGAATCCAGACAACACAGAGCCCATCCCCTTCAAATGGCACTGTGTTACTGTGAAGACACTAGCATGCAGGTATGTAGTCTGGGCTATCCTGTTACTGCTCCCCAGGGAACACTGTAGTTAACCTATAACTGAAAGACCTATATGAGATTTATTTATATGTCAGTCTATCAAACTTTGGGCATACCTATTTGCCCTTAGAATTCTTGAAGGCAGCTTTCATTCCTGACCTCATTTTTTTTTATGTACACCTAAATCTTAGCATGCCTAATGTAAAACTCTGCATATGGGTATATATGTGCAAATATCTATGGGCTATTTCTTAAACTGCCATTATAAAGTAAATTTATATTTTAAAAAACTGTTCTATCTTCTGTTAGTCATGTCTAACTAACATGTAGGCATTCAGAATTAACTCAGATTCTGAACTAAGGAAATAAATGATATTTTTAAAAAGTGCTCCTGGATATAGGAACAAAAGCCATATAATGTGCGATTGTTGTCCTTAATGTATTATGTTATTTCTCATCTCTTTTACTGTCCCTTGGTTATCTCATATTGTTACAGTATCTTACCTTGTTATCTGATATATTGTATATATGCTTATTTGAAATAGGATAGGGAAGGGGGGGAAACAAGATGAGGGGCGGGGGTGGGTGAAGGGAAATAGGGACCAAGACATGAGAAAGGGTATCAATGTTTGTGAAGTAATGCACCCTCTATCTGATGAATATACTGTAACCCTTCTATTAATTACAATAAAAAAAATGTCATGCCAAATAAAAAAAAAAGTGGCTACTGTGGTTGTCTGATTTGGCTATCTAAACAAAACATCTTAATCAGTTTCATTCTGTCATACACATAATTTGGATTTAACTTTCATAATACATTGCTATATTACATAAAATGTTTTTATAATTTGTTAAAAAAAAACCAAAACAGTTTAAGCTGGGTGCTAGTGGTTCATGCCTATAATCCTAGCCATTCAGGAGGCTAAAATCTAAGGATCACAGTTCAAAGCCAGCCTGGGCAGAAAAGTCCATGGAGACTCTTATCTCCCGTTAACTACTAAAAGAACCAGAAATGGTGCCATGGCTCAAGTGGCAGAATACAAAGAGGCTCAGGGACAGCACCCAAGGCCTGAGTTCAAGCCCCAGGAGTAACAAAAAAAACTTGCTGAACTTGTTTTGAAAGTGGCCAAGAGGCAGAACTGGTTAAGCACATGCAGAAAACTAAAGTTGGATCCTTCTTTGTCACGCTGTACTAGAATTAACTCCAAATGGATCAAAGACCTGGAGGTAAAAGCCAACACACTGAAAACTTTACAAGAAGGAATAGGAGATACACTAGGCCTTCTTGGCACAGGTCGAAACTTTCTTAATAATTACCAAGAATCACAACAAATCAAAGAAAAGACTGGATAAGTGGGACTGCATTAAACTGCAGAGCTTTTGTATGGCAAAGGACATAGCTAGTAAACTAATTAGGAAGCCTACAGAGTGGGAGAAGATCTTCACCAACCATACAACAGACAAAGGCCTCATATTTAAAATATATCAACAGCTCAAAACATTGAATCAATCCAAAACTAATCTCCAAAGTAACAACCATCCCATTAAAAGATGGACCAAAGACTTAAAGAGAGTTTTGAAGAAGAAGAAACAAAAATGGCCTATAGACACATGAAGAAATGTTCAACATCTCTGGTCATAAAAGAAATGCAAATCAAAACAACTCTAAGATTCCACCTCACTCCAGTTAGAATGGCCAGGATCAGGAAAACAAATAACAACAGATGCTGGAGGGGATGTGGCCAGGAGGGATCACTACTACACTGTTGGTGGGAGTGCAAACTCGTTCAAACACTATGGAAAGCAGTATGGCAGTTCCTCAAAAGACTAAACATAGAGTTCCCCTATGACCCAGCAATTCCACTACTTGGCATTTACCCAATCATCCAGAAACAAAGACATACTAAATCCACCAGCACAACAATGATCATTGCAGCATTATTTACCATAGCAAAGATATGGAACCAACCTAGATGTCCCTCAGTTGATGAGTGGATCAACAAGATGTGGTATTTGTACACAATAGAATTCTATGCTGCTGTCAGAAAGAATGACATTGCCCCATTTGTTAGGAAATGGAAAAACTTAGAAAAGATCATATTAAGTGAAGTAAGCCAGACTCAAAGGAACTTAGGCTCAATGGTTTCCCTCACTTGTCATAATCAGTAGAAACCTTGGGCTCTACTAGCAGAGATTTGCAATAGAGCAAAACCTTGATACAAAAGGCCATATAGTAGGATGCTAAATGAAAGGATCTTTAGGATATAGAAACATAAGCCATATAATGAATGATTGTTGTTCTTAAGGTACTATGTTATCTCTCATCTCTTTTGCTGTCCCTTGGTTATCTCATATTGTTACAGTATCTCACTTTGTTACCTGATATATTGTATATATTTGTATTTGGTTATTTGAAATTGGATAGGGAATGGGGGAAAACAAGATGAGGGATGGGGGTGGGGGGAGGGAAATGGGGACCAAGACATGTGAAAGGGTATCAATGTATGGGAATTAATGCACCATCTATCTGTCAAATATCATGTAACCCTTCTATTAATTACAATAAAAAATATATGAAAAAAATAAAACAGTAAACAGACAAAAAAAAAAAGAAAGTGGCCAAGAGGAATGAGAGGAAGAATGAGGGTGTTTCATTGGGATACATTGTATGCATATAGAGAAATTACTCAATAAAATCATCCTTACACAGTAAGACCTTACAGAGTAAAGCCTTGTATACAGCTAATTGATGTGAATTAAAAAATCCTTGGAGAGCCAAGTGCGGTGGCTCATGCCTGTAATCTTAGCTACTCAAGAGGCTGAGATCTGAGGATCAAGGTTCAAAGCCAGCCTGGGCACTAAAAAGTCCTTGAGACCCTTATCTCCAATTAATCACCAGAAAACTGGAAGTGGTATTGTGACTCAAGGGGTAGGGCAGTAGCCTTGAGCTGAAGAGCTCAGAGACGGTGCCCAGGCCCAGAGTTCAAGTCCCATGACTGACAAAAAGAAAAAAAAATCCTTAGAAATTTTGGTAATAGTCCTAGGCTTTTGCAGGCTTATATGCATGTGTTCCTAATTGTAACTAGGAGAACTAAATGAGGCTGGTATAATGCTGTCAGTAATAATTAGTATCTTAAAATGCTACATTCGATAAAACAGCTAAACTGTTCTGTTAGTTGCTCTATTGTTTGTCGTAATTTCAACCCTGGGTACTCTCAGGTTTTTGTCATTTGCAGTTTGGGTCCTTCTCTAGAGCTTTTGCAATCAAACCCATAAAAGAAATGACTCTAGTAAAAGTAATTGTCAAACAAGTTAACTTTTCAAATATATGCTTTTGCTGGTTTTGTTTTGTATCTTCCATTGCAAAACGTTGCACTTTTTCTCTGTTGACACTCTGAAATATTTTTGAGATGCTAGAACATTACCTATAGAAACAGATTAGGCTTCAAAATGGAACCAGAGTAAACTCCACCTACAAAACACTTCTAAATCTCTTTGTTGCTTAAATTTGGCCAAAAAAAAAAAAGATTTTACTGGCACCCACTCCACTCCCTCCTGATCTGTCTGTTACTCCTCTTCAACATGGAATCTGCTCAAATCAACCCGGACATCTCATTCTAGCCAGAAGAAAAAACTTATCACAACAACAAGGGACCATTCAGAAACAAACAGTTCAGAAAAGCTATCCAGATAAGGAAAGATGCTGTCAGATCTTAAATGGAGTAACTGTGCCAATCCTTCTAGAAATAAATAAAACCAAAAACTTATAAGGAGATGGAGCATAAGCACAGTTATTAAACAAAAGATTATGGCTATCTTCTCATCTATGGCTATCTTCTCATCCTAACCTTCCTATCAACCTATCTTTTGTTGTTGTTGTTGTTGTTGTCGTCCTAAACCAGAACTTGAACTCAGTATCTGATGCTTTCACTCATTGGCTGATGCTTTACTCCCTGAGCTATGCCTTCAACTGGTTAAGTAGTTGTTTTTTGTGGTTGTTTGTTTTACCCACCATTCACAGGAGGGCTATCCAACTCATACCTTTGCTAATAGGTCTCAAAATTACATTAGATACAGAGACAAGGATGGAAAACATTTCCTTTCTCCTTGATCTATAAATACCTATCCATAGAGATAGTTGATGATGCCATAAGCCAAAACCCATAGATATACAAGGACAAATACATTTAATATAATAATCATACAAAACAGAAGGATTTTGGATATGTTCACTGCCACCCAATGGTGTACTGAGGGAGGATTTCTGCTAGCAGAAACTAGCATTCACAAACTAACTCATGAAGCCTCTTAATTTAGAAGCTGAGCGACAAGAATGGCCGAGGAGAATACCTGCTTGTGGTTATCCTGGCTTCTTCCATTTTGCGGGACCTCTGGTATCTATTTTGTTATTTTAAAAAAAGCTCTATGATTTATGTTCAATTGATAAGCACTTTTTTTTACAGCAGCAGTTGTGGGAAAACAAAACCAGATTTTTTTTCCCTCTAGACATTTTTTGTTCCTTTTTTTTTTTTGCCAGTCCTGTACCTTGAACTCAAGGCCTGAGCATTGTCCTTGGGATTTCTCAAGGCTAGAGCTCTACCACTTGAGCCACAACACCACTTCCAGCTTTCTCTATGTATGTGATACTGAGGAATCAAACCCAGGTCTTCGTGCCTCCTGGCCCTTGTTCCCTTGATAACCTTGTTTACAATGAAACTGATCCTAAAAAACATAGAAAGAAATTTAAATTCACACACACACACACCAAAAAACTATATATTTGGACTGGGAATGAGGCTTAGTGGTAGAGTGTTTTCCTAGCACAAGGCCCTGGGTTTGATTTCTCAATAACACATAAACAGAAGACCAGAAGTGGTGCTCTGGCTCAAGCAGTACAGTGCTAACCAGTGACTGGGCCCAGGCCCTGAATTCAAGCCCCAGGACTGCCCCTCCCCAAAAGCTATATATTATCAAAAATTAAAAAAGGCCCACATGTGATTATATTAAAAAGTCAATCCTACCAGGCGCTGTGACTCACGCCTATAATCCTAGCTACTCAGGAGGCTGAGATCGTTCAAAGCCAGCCTGGGCACAAAAGGACCTGAGATTCTTACCTCCAATTAACCTCTAGAAAATAGGAACTGGGGCTTGGCTCAAGGGGAGGGTTGTAGCCTTGAGCTGAAGAGCTCAGGGGCAGAGCCCAAGCCAAGTTCAAGCCCCCATGACCCCCACCCACCCACACCCACACAAGTCAATCCCTTTTGTTGTAAAAGGAACATGGAATTTGTTGGTGTTGCTGGTGTGGTTTCTTGCTGTTACCAGACTGATGAAGAGGGGAAACAAAGGAGCAGGGGGTGAGCTATTCTTTAGGTGCATACGTGTGTGTGTGTGTGTGTGTGTGTGTGTGTGTGTGTGTGTGTGTGTGTGTTTGTGTACCAGTCTTGGGGCTTGAATATAGGGTCTGGGCCCTGTCTCTGGGCTTTTTTGCTCAAGGCCAGCACTCTACCACTTGATCCACAATGCCACTTACAGCTTTTTTGGTAGTTTATTAGAAATAAGAGTATCCTGGTCTTTCCTGCCTGGTCTAGGTTTGAACCGCAATCCTCAGATCTCATCTATTCTAACCTGCCTCCCCTAACAAATACTCAATATAGAAAATCCACCTAATTCAAGGGATGGTGAAAAAGTGGAAGGAAAGTGGAAAAATAGCTTTTCTGGTCATGACTTATCCCCATTATTCTTTATTCTTTCTTAATCTTCTAACAAGATTTGTTTCTTCCTGCTTCCAGACTATAAAGGCACAGATGATGCTACATCTAGGTTCCACCTCCTACTATCTCATCCCACAATGCCTTAGTTTACTCAATCAGGCGTCCATATAATTCTACTTTTTTATAGTCAATTGGCCCCTAAGTATTCTCCACAGCCAACCTCTTAACTCTCTTCCAGGACATCAAATTAATAGGCAGAGATATCTCTATGTTCCTACCCAGCCTGAAGCACTTATAAGATGAAACATTCACCTAATTAAAACTGGGATGGGTTTTGTTGTTCTATCAGGAGAGAATGTAGAGGAAAATGCCCTTGTTAAGGAGATATAGTAGACAGGAAAATACCATAGCAGGGTGGAATGAGGAAAGGAGCTAAGAGTATAAAATGGGCCATATAAAATGCAGAAGTAGAAACCACACTCATGCAATGTTCCCACATGAGCCTAATTTGAGCCATAATACAAGGCAAAAAATAACCAGTTAGCAAGGCCCACAATTTTTAAATAGCCAATCAGCAAAATCCCAGTTACTACGCTAAAGCCTGTCCCCAACACCATATAGACACAAGAATGGCACTATATCCCTCTGTCTAACTGCCCATCATTTTTCTTTAATTACAGTCTAATATACTGTTTCTCCTTATTCTCTTGTTTCAGTGAATTCTTTCACCAACATATGGCTCCAAAAATCCACAATACACATCACTGTTGACACTATCTGCTCTAACCATGGTATCTACATTCTGGCCAGAAAGGAGAAGAGACCAGGATCAAGGATCTGTTTATGATATTAACTTGCTAAGTGATTCTCTGCATTAAGTAAAAAGTTGTAAGAATTCATTACCACTTTAAACAGAGCCTAGAGGCTTGATATGCTGGCTTCCTTTTGCAAAGTGGGAGGTTTCTCACATTTCCACCTTATGGCTAGTATTTTCTGTTAGCAATAAAATTGAATTTCACACTTTCATTTTTCCAATAGCTTTTGCCAATACGCAAGGAGAAACACACCCTGGTATTCAAATAAAGTGACTTCTGGGGTGGAAAATGAAAATCTTTATCCCATAAAATTTTAGAACTGATCTAAAACTGGTGCAAGAACTCCTGCATTATAAACAATGAAGAGGAAATATTAAAGCAGAAATTCAAGGGTAAAAGATATGTGACATTTTCCCATAGGTATCAATAGGAATGAGTCAGTGGTACCACCTTTAGACTGAATAAACCCAGGCTGTTTTTATGTATATTCACGTGTGCTTTTCCTTGGATTTTTATCATCTCTAATTTTCTTGTTCCTGGAAAAGATGTACTCAGCCCTGAGGTTCTTTTTTGTAATAAGACCTTTCCAAAGGTCTCTAGTTCAACGGCACTCAATAAATCTTTTAAAATAGTAAAACTGAAGGCAACATTTTTTCAAATACCCCAGAACAATATCCTGTCTCATAAGCATTAGGATTAGTACTTAAGAAAGAGATGATTTTTTTGTAAAATATGCACAAAGCTCAATGCAGTCAAGAAGAGATTTCCAAAACTCACTCCCTACTGAGTAAAGTCAAAATTTTCCAAACAGGCTGATGATTAGGTTATTATGGATAATCTGGTCCTTGATCCAGGAGGGATTCTCTACCATCAGCAACTTGATAATGAGTAAGCTACAAGATATCATAAAGAAAGAAATAAAAGCCATTCCAATCCCCTTGGTGATGCATACCTCACTATTCTGGGCAAAGATGAGATATCCAGCTGTTAAAAGTTGTTACCTGAATTTCAAAAGGGTAATAAAATATATGCTTAGAAGAAACAGAGTCGTCGTCTTCGTCCTCCTCCTCCTCCTCCTTCTTCTTCTCCTTTTACTTGGCAGTCAAAAGGGCTTGAACTTGGGGCCTGGGTACTGTCTCCATTTTTTTCCTCAAGGCTAACACACTACCACTTTGAGCTCATAGCACCACTTCTGGCTTTCTGATGGTTAACTTCATGGAATTTCCTGCCTGGTCTAGCTTTGAACACTGATCTTCAAAGCTCAGCCTCCTGAATAGCTAGAATTATAGGCATAAGCCTGGCTTGTATAATGTGTATATTTATGATTAATATATCTTATTTTGATTTTTTGCTGTTTGCTTTTAGAAAATGGGAGTTGATGTTGTCTACACCAGTGTCAGAGTCACAGGATTATGTGATTCTTCTACATCAGCCTTATGAGTAACTGGGATTGCAGACATGTACCACCACAGCTAGCTTTGCTTTTCTTTTTAGGGACATATTACATAAAATTATTTTGAATACCATAGAAGTTGAATTTATATGTTTCAGATGTTAGTAAACTACTGTATTATGGAGAAACAATCAACCATCAGAGCTGGTATAAACAATTTCAAGTTTGGCCAGGAGTGTGGCCTAGTGGTAGAGAGTTTGCCTAGCATGCACAAAGCCCTGGGTTCAATTCCTTGGTACCACATACAGAGAAAAAACTATAAGTGGTGCTGTGGCTCAAGTGGTAGAGCACTAGCCCTGAGAAAGCTCAAGTATAGTGCTTAGGCCATAAGTTCAAGCCCCAAGACTGGCAAAAAAAAAAAGTGAAACTGTTTAGCACTATTGAATTTCAGGAAGAAGCTTATCTGAAATTCCTTTTTGGACCACAATAGACCTTTGAAAGAATTTTCTACTAATTCAGTCGTTGTGGTGTCTGTCCAGTCCATTAATACTGAAAAGCATTGAATTTCTATAGCACCTTCCATACTTTCTGAATGAAACACTGACTCCTCACCCCCTAATTAAGTTAATATATAAATATTTCTCTTTGGTTAATCATCTGCATAAAGAAGCAAGCTTTGTCTTTTATCCCTGTTAATCTGTACATTGTCAGTTAATTCCCAGTCCCATTCAGGGACGTCCCTATTTGCTGACATGGCGGCCACCACTCGATCTGTATTTACCGAGCGCACTTTCTAAAATAAAGTTAGAGCTGCACCAAGAGTCTGGTATCCAGACTCCCGGGATTATTCGTAGGCTCCATTGCCATCTCACCCCCTTCCTAGACGTCCGAGAAGGACCCCAACAACTGGCACCCAGACATGGGGCACGACTGGCGGGTAAGTGGACCTCTTCAAGCAATTTTGTGGAAAGGGATCTTGGAGAGCAGGCACCTTCACTTTTCTGATAGAAAGCTTGCAATTTTGTGAAACTGTTCTGTGTCTCTGCCTGTGGGGGATTGCAGGCAGGATATAGGATGCATCCACGTGGGTGAGGGTAGCCCGGCAGGGTCAGAAAGAGGAGCACATTGGTGATTTTCCTCCTTATTTCTTCCCCTGATATAATGGCCGCCATTCTGAGTTGCCTCCAGGGTTCAGCCACCTTGGCTCTGGCACAGGTCACTGAGACCAGGGCCCCCCTGGAAGAATGCTCCACTACCCCTGTAAATGAAGGCGCGGCCTCACCCATGATGACTGTGGCACCCGTAGATAAGGGACTGACCACCGACCCTTGCCAACCCACCCCTGTAAATAAAGGCGTGGGCCAGTAAATTTATCCATCTCTGATTGATCTCAAGCTCAAAAATGAAAGCAGACCTCCCCCACATCCCGTGGGTTCTCCATGGAGGTTCCCTTATGCTCTTGGGCCTCCTCAGGAATCCCCTGGGGTGGGGAGCCCTTCCCTCAGTAATCCTCTCCCATGCTTCCTTTACTTGAGGCCAAGTTGAACCGTCAACATGGCCTCCTGGATGTGTTCCTGGTAATTATTACGCCCCAGGCTTCCTTTTCCCTCAGTTAGTCAGCAATCGGCCCCAGCGGATCTGGGAACCACATAGCCTAAAACCGCTTCAATGTTGGAAGGCAGTTTACTTTCGGGGATGTATTTCCACCTTTTATGATAAAGCTGAGGTCAGGGGCAACACCAAAACCTCACATGGAATTCAGATCTCCTCCCAGGCCCTGAGTTCAAGTCCAGCAACCAACCAAGTGAAATGTCGATGGGACTTTCATCACTGTGTAGGAGATGGTGTCAGATCCTAGAGTCATTTGCGCTTGGCCATCCAAAATTAACAGAGCCAGGAGGCCATAAAATAGTTTGTAAATATGCCTTACTAATGCCTGTGTCTACTTGGGCAGGAACTTGTCAGTATAATAGTGGGTAGTTAAAACTTCAGGTTGTCAAAACAAATGGGTAGTTTACAATCATAATTTTGCTCAAAGCCCTAACTGAGCAGATTTTGGGTTGACACCAGCCACAAACTCAGGGAAGAAGCTTGTAAACCTGAGGCTATATGCCTATCAATCTGTAAAATAGGCTAAGATTTTAGGGTCCCTGGCCAAATATAGGGACAACACCCCTGAGTCAGCTTGGATCTTTGCCCAGATTCCACTCCTGGGACTTTAGCTAGCCCATTCTTGGCCATAGGCCCCCTTAAAAAACAAATATAAATGAGGGGGATACAGGTACCTAAGGCATGAGGCCTCAAGATAAGCTCGTTGATGCTTTATTTACATTGAACTTTTAAATTTTGAGTCTAAAGGATTTTCCCCTACTTAAAAGCATTGGGGCACCATGCTACCTCGCCCAACTTCCCTGCCCTTTGTCCGAACACCTGGCAGGAGCCAGCCCCTCTGTTAACAATGGGGCAAGGGTTTGACTCATGTGTGCCATTATAAGGAGACGTGGACTGGGAACCCTATGAGTTTGGCCCCGGCCCTTACTAGGATGTACAGATGTAGACCAGAGGATAGAAGGGTTTCCTTTGCAGACATCGGCCATCTCCCCTACTTAATATCTCCATTTGGGTCTACCAACCCTAAGGGTGAATTGCCTGAAGAGCTAGAGTGGTAGTTAATGACGGGTAAGATCCCAGAGGGGGACAACCTAAGACAGGCACACCCTCAAGTAAGGCAAGCACCTGCTAATGAAACAAAAAAGGGAGAGATGTGGAGCACGTCATATCAGGGAAATGGAAACCTATGCTGTAGAAAAGGAGGCCTAACTCGTGGCCCAGTGCTCACCTCCTGGTCTTGGGACTGCACCTGGCTGACGTGGTGCCTGCTTCCTGGTCAGAAGGCGTGGCTATGGTTTGTGACGTAAAGTAATGCCACCTCTGGGATAGGCCCTGATCCCTTCCGCCTTCTCGGACAGCACATGCTTCCCCTTCTTTGCATAACTGGTAACTCTCAAGTTTCAAGAGCAGGCAATCTACAAGTTCCTGCCACCACAAAATGGCCTTTCAGGGACACTGCCGCCAGCCGCAGCCAGCTGACCTGAGTTCTGCCTCCACCTTTGCAACCCCACCAGTACAACCTAGGACACCAACCTATCTAGAAAAACCACCCTGGATGACTGCTCTGCTGGATATGGATGCCACAGATGCTGCCTCCACACTCTCCTCAACGCTACCTACCTCATTCTATGTCTACCCTGGCATGGGAACCAGAAGAAACAGGAACTGTGGGGGCCCAGAGTAATAAATTTGACTCCCAAGCATGGGATGGTGATATGATTATGAGCAATACAATCAGAGGAACTGCAACACTATTATCGTCCCTCAAAGCATGCTGGGGAGGACATGGAGGCTGTGATTCCCATTTACCCTAGTCCCATCTGAAACCCACCTAGCCCTAGTCCTCTTTGGCCCACCAAGTTCATTTCCACAGCAGCAGTACCCCTGTTGCTTTAGCTGAGTTTGTCCAGGCTTGCCTGGATGCCGTCTACCTAATGTCTTTGCGCAACATTTGAGCCCCATCCTACATTCCGTTATGAGTGTCCATAAATAAAGAAAAAGGGGGAACTGTGGGGACTCCTAGCTAGTGGTGTAAGAGCCCTGCTGCTTGCCACCTGTGCTTCAGGATGTACACACTCAGTGATGCAAGCAGTCCTGAGACAGAGGGCGCCTGGCCCCTCCTGCCTGGAGCAGGAGCCCCCAGAGTGGGAGTGGAGAGTGGGCGTGTCTCAGGACACCATTGGCTGGCGATCTCATTCACGGAGGTCCTTATTTGCTGACGTGGCGGCCACCGCTCAATCTATATTTAGCAAGCATGTTTTCTAAAATAAAGTTAGATCTTCACAGAGAGTCTGGTCTCCGAAGTCTGTGTTCCTGGGATTATTCGTGGGTTCTGTCGCCAACTAACCCCCCTCCTAGACGTCCAACAAGGACCTCAACAAACCATGATCCTCAGATCTCAGCCTTCTGAGTAGTTAGGATTGCAGGGGCATGAGCCACCATGCCTGGCTTCTAAAATTTTTTGTTTCTTTGTTTTTGTGAGTCATGGGACTTGAACTCTAGGCCTGGGCACTGTACCTGAGCTCTTCAGCTCAGGGCTACCACCCTACCTTGAGCCACAGCCCCACTACCAGTTTTCTAGAGGTTAATTAGAGATAAGAGTCTCATGTTCTTTAGTTGCCTGAGCTGGCTTTGAACCACAATCCTCAGATCTCAGCCTCCTGAGTAAGTAGGATTACAGGTGTGAGCCATTGTGCCCATCCTAAATTTTTTTAAGGTTTATAAGATACAGTCAATGATCAGTGTATCTGTTTAATGTATTTGTTTATTCAGCACTTAATGAGTTCTTACTTTGTGTCAGGTCCCTGAAACAAATATCAACCAGACCATACCTGAACAAAATTGCCAGCTATGTTAGCCTCTGACTCCTTTCCTGTATAATACAAGGCTTTTGGGCCTAGAAGACACACTCTTTTCTTTCTGGTGTGGCCACACTAAGAATAATCACCTTTCCTGCCTCTTTGATTAGTCTTTTAGAACAGGTGGTAGATCTGGTCTCTTGGGACCCAACCCCCCAGAGCCAGAACTGTCATTTACCTATGGTTAAAAAAAAGGCAGGTGGAAGGGCCTAATATCCAAAATATACTTAGAACTCAAAAAATTAACCTACCAAAAAAACAACCCTCAAAGAGACAACAACCCAATTAATAAATGGGCTAATGACTCAAAGAAAGACTTCTCAGAAGAAGAATGACCAATAGACTCCTGAAGAAATGTTTAACATCTCTGATCATAAAGTAAATAAAAATCAAAACAACATTGATATTCTACCTCACCTTAGTTACAATGGTCACTACCAATAAAACTGACAGTAACAAATGCTTGTATGAATGTGGCCGAAAGGGAATTCTATTCCACTGTGGGTGGAAACGTAAACTTCTATATATACTCTGGAAAGCAGTATAGAGGTTACTCAAAAGACTAAACATAGAACTCCACTAAAATCCAGCAATTCCACTCCACAGCATTTGTCTAATAGCACACAAGGCCACTAAAGCTACTGTAAGGTTCTGAAAAAGGAGATGGCCACATGGTTCAGACAGGAAAGAATTTATTGGGAAGAGAGAAAACTGCTGGTCTGCATGAGGTGAAGGCATGCAAAAAAGGAAGAGAAGAAAAAAAGAAGAGGGGACTGTGAGTGGGTGGGATTATATAGGGAAAGGCAAGAGGTGTGACCACAACAGATGCCAAAGTGATGTTAGAGCATAGTCTGACGGAGGGTAAAGGAAACCTGAGGAGTAACAATTACCGGGAACGCTTCCAGGAGGCCATGTTGACGGTTCAACTTGGCCTCAAGTAAAGGAAGCATGGGAGAGGATTACTGAGGGAAGGGCTCCCCACCCCAGGGGATTCCTGAGGAGGCCCAAGGGCATAAGGGAACCTCCATGGAGAACCCACGGGATGTGGAGGAGGTCTGCTTTCATTTTTGAGCTTGAGATCAATCAGAGATGGATAAATTTACTGGCCCGTGCCTTTATTTACAGGGGTGGGTTGGCAAGGGTCGGTGGTCAGTTCCTTATCTACGGGTGCCACAGCCATCATGGGTGAGGCCGCGCCTTCATTTACAGGGGTAGTGGAGCATTCTTCCAGGGGGGCCCTGGTCTCGGTGACCTGTGCCAGAGCCAAGGTGGCAACTCAGAATGGCGGCCATTATATCAGGGGAAGAAATAAGGAGGAAAATCACCAATGTGCTCCTCTTTCTGACCCTGCCGGGCTACCCTCGCCCATGTGGACGCATCCTATATCCTGCCTGCAATCCCTCACAGGCAGAGACACAGAACAGTTTCATAAAATTGCTCAAGCTTTCTATCAGAAAAGTGAAGGTGCCTGCTCTCCAAGATCCCTTTCCACATAATTGCTTGAAGAGGTCCACTTACCCGCTAGTCGTGCCCCGCATCTGGGTGCCGGTTGTTGGGGTCCTTCTCGGACGTCTAGGAGGGGGGTGATTATTTGCCCACGAATAATCCCAAGAACACAGACCCTGGAGACCACCCTCTTGGTGCAGCTCTAACTTTATTTTAGAAAGTGCGCTCGGTAAATACAGATCGAGCGGTGGCCACCATGTCAGCATATAGGGACATCCTTGAATGCGATTGTCAGTCAATGGTGTCCTGAGACACGCCCCACTCTCCAGGAGTATCCGGGGGCTCCTGCTCCAGGCAAAAGGAGCCAGGTGCCCTCTGTCTCCGGACTGCTTGTGTCACTGAGCGTGTACATGCTGAAGCACAGGTGGCAAGCAGCAGGCTCCTGCACCACTAGCTAGGAGTCCCCACACAGATCTACACTACTTCTTAAATTGAGTTTTGTTTAGGACATGAAAAGGATTCTAGACACACTTATTTTACAAATACTATCAATGAGGTAGGTTACTTTTCTCCAGCATGTGATACTCACCATGCTGTCTTGCCTTACTCAAAAGCAATGGAGTCAAACAGTGGGCTAAATCTCTTCAAAGTGTAAGCCAAAAATGAATGCTTTTCAATCCCATTTATCTTCTTGTTAGTAACCAAAAGCTAACTCCAGAGATTTCAAGGAAACCATTGGTTCTGGAGGCTTATTTGTATGGAGACTTTTTTCATATATTTTATTGTAATTAATAGAAAGGTTACATTATATTCACCAGATAGAAGGTGCATCAATTCACAAACATTGATACCCTTTCTCATGTCTTGGTTCCCATTTCCCTCCCCCAACCCCCCCCCTCACCTTGTTTTCCCTCTCCTATTTCAAATAACCAAATACGCATATATACAATATAGCAGATAACAAGGTAAAATACTGTGACCATATGAGATAACCAAGGGACAGCAAAAGAAATGAGACATAACATAGTTCATTAAGGACAACAATCTGTGTGGAGACTTTTAATTCTAGGCTCATTAAAAGCACCCATGGGGCCAGGAGTTTCACCTGGTGGTAGAGTGCTTGCCAAGAATGCATGGAGATCCAGGTTTGATTCCTCAATTCCACATATATAGAAAAAAGCTGGAAGTGGTGCTGAGGCTCAAGTGGTAGGGTTCTAGCCTTGAGAAAAATCCAAGGACAGTGCTCAGGCCCTGAGCTTAAGCCCAGGACTGGCAAAAAAAAAAAGCACCCACACTCACCCACGATCAGAGAGACGTATGAATTTTTATTTTACCTTTTGGTAAACTACATTTGTTTCTAGGGATTTCTCACAACCTGTAAAGTTCAGGGTATAAACTTTGCAGACATTTCTTGTTTCTGTTTCTTTTCTTTCTCCCTTCCCCTACTTCCTTTACCCTTCCCTCAGCCTCCTCCTCCTTCAGCTCTTCCTCCTCCTCTTCCTCCTCCTCCTCCTCCTCCCATCCTCCACCTCTTCCTCCTCCTCCTCCTTCTTTTTCTTCTTCTTCTTCTTCTTCTTCTTCTTCTTCTTCTTCTTCTTCTGTCACTTGCTTACTTATTCACTTGATTTTTCTTCTTTTCAGGTGCTAGGGATCAAATTTATGGCCATATACATGCTAAGTATGCACTGTACCAGTGAACTATACCCAAGCCATCAAACCTTTCCAATAGGGAAAATATAAGTCTTTGGGTCTTTGTGAAGGCATATACACTGCTTCGGGTTTCATTAGTTGAAGAAAAGTGAACTATAGGTACCTTGAAAAAAATTCTTAACATGCATGAATTCAAAGCAGGAAGGAAAAGAGAAAGAAGAGGAGAATAAAAGGAGGAGAGTGAGAAGAGAAATGAAAAGAAAGAGAGGAAAGGAGAGGAGAGGAAAAAAGAGAAGGAAAGGGATGGGGAAAGGGGAAGAGAAATAAAAGGGAAGGGGAGAGAAAGGGAGGGAAGGAAGAGGGAAGGGGAGGAGGAAGGAGGGGAGAAGAAGGGAAGGGAAGGGAAGGGGAGAAGATCTGATGTGGTGACCTAAATATCTTTTATTATATATATTAATATATTACCAGATATATGTGAGATATGATGTGATGAGATGAGGTGACAAGAAAAGTTAAGAAGGAAATGAATGAGTCTAATTCTCCAGCACTACTCTGACGTGCCTGAGTTAGTCATATTCCCTGTGTTTAGCTCATAAGAATGTGGTGAGGTAGCTGTGTAACAGTTCCCTAAGGACTTTATACAATTTAGAGATCAGACTAAAAAGAGAGAGTCACTGGTTAAGAAAAGGAATCCTTAGAATATTTTTTGGTTGGGATTCTAAAGTGTAATTTTATGCCTCTGTCAAGAAAATTGAGCTTAATTTAATTTTTCTAAATTAGTCATTGTATTGTTAAAGGAAAGACTAGTGTTCTAGTTGCAAATGTACATCTCAACACAGTAGATTCTATGTGTGGCAGCAGCAGCAAATTGTAAATATCCAAGGGCTTTAACAACCTATTGGTACCCAGACACCAGACCTAGTGATTGTGGATTCATTTGTCTGGTTGGTTCTTTGAAGGGATTTGCTATGTTTTAAAAGTTCCCCAAGGGATACTAATGTGTTGTCATCATTGCTCGATGAATGATTATACAGACGCAACTTTCAAAGCCTATGGTAAGTACAAAGCAAACTGATTGCTCCTTGCTCTCCCTCCAGAGACAAAGTGGGAAAGGAAATAGAAGATTCCTAGCCAAAGAGAATGTATCCTGGCTCATAGGCTCATGTCACGACGAAAAAGGTTTTCCAACAGCTACAAGTTTTTGCACACTGAGTCCTAATACTTAGATCTAGAAGGGTAGATCAGCAGCTGCCAGGCATGAAAAACAAGAACCTTAGGTTCATGCAAATTCTGTTGCTTTGGGTTATGCTAGAGAAAAGCCTAAGGTTGGGAAGTTTAGAATAGGGGAAATGACCAGGAAGACCAGAGTAAAAGGTTTTCAGGGAAAAAAAATAACTTTAAAAACACAAATGTCTAATACACAACCAGCATTTGTGTATTTCAAATGTAAAGATGAAGCCTGACTTATTTACAGATTAATACAAATTTTGTCAATCAAACCCCTGTTGTAGGATCTCTTCAGACACCAGAACACACAGATACTCAGGCTCTTTCATAAATAGTGTAGTATTTGTCTAGAATATATCTACTGTGTACTTTAAATTATCATCAGATTACTCAGTGCCCAATACAAACATAATATAGGTAGCTGTTAAGCCACATTTTTAAAATAACGACTTCAAGAAACAATCTCTTTATGTTCCATAAAAATGCAATGGTTTTTCCCCAGATATTTTGAGTTTTTGGTTGATTGGATCCGTAGATATGGACTCTAAAGAACAAAGCATACTAGAATTTCCTATGCATTGGGATGATGAGAGAGTATGTGTTTGGGCTTAGTGGGGAAAAAAAATCATTACCAGCATTGGAAGGCTAAGGAAGGAGGATTGAAAATTTAAGGTCAGTTTGGGGCACATAGAGCATTCCAGATTACTCTAGACTGCATAGCAATTCAAGAACAAAGATAAAAATGATATTATTAAAAGAAAATTCTGAGTATTCAAGAAAAAGTCAAGGGCTGGTGTTGCTCCTCTCTGGGGCAGCAACACGGGAACGGAGAGGGACACACAGGGCCAGCCTGCAGTCCCCAGGGAGCCGAGCGAGATGGTAAGTGTCGATGACCCAGCCCTCCCCCAATTACTGGGGAAGAAAAAACCATGCTGAGTCAGAAGCAGTGTTAACCATGAAAGCACATCAGCTCTCTCTGCTGATCTTTGCTGATCTGATCTGCTGTTCTCTCATGTTCTCTGATGCTCTCATGCCTTTATTGCGTCAGACAATTAGTTATATACTGTTAGGGTAGGAGAAGGTGGGAACTGGGAAGCTAGCCAATAGGAAGAGGGCCTCTGTGCTACCACTAAGGGTCTGGGTGGGGCTTTCAGGTACTGGGCAGGACAGGTGCAGGAAAGCTCACAAGACTTTCGCTGCTGCCAGACCCGCGAAACTGCGGGGGTTCAATGGAGTCACGTACAGAGATGCCTTAAGAGAGGTATGCAAAAGACCGAATGCCTGGACAAAGCCCTTTAATTGCAGCTGAGCCGGAATCAGGCCTCAGAGATGGAGGTCAGGCCCCAACAGGCTGGGAATGTGGCTTAGCATTCTAGAAGCGCTGGGTTCAATTCCTCAGTACCATATAAACAGAAACAGCCAAAAGTAGTACTGTGGTCCAAGTGGTAGAGTGCTAGCCTTGAGCAAAAGAAGCTCTGAGACAGTGCCCAGACCCTGAGTTCAAGCCCTAGGAATGGCGAAAGAAAGAAAGAAAGCGAGAAAGAGAGAAAGGAAAGAAGGAAGGAAGTAAAATAATGGATTTATTTAAGATTTACAAGTAAAATCTGATCTGAATTTTAATGAGAAATTAGAATTTAATTTTTTTTGGTTTTTTTTGTTTTTGTTTTTTAATGTTAGTATTTGGGCCTAAAGTGAAGTCTCTATGCCCTTGCTTTTTTTTTACTCACAGCTGGTGGTCTACCATTTGAGTCATGCACCAGTTCAAACTTTTTGCTCCTTAATTAAAGTGGGAGAACAGTGGCCTTGAGCTGAAGAGCTCGGGGACAAAGTCCAAGCTTAGAGTTCAAGCCCCATGACCAACAAAAAGAAGGAAGGAAGGAAGGAAGGAAGGAAGGAAGGAAGGAAGGAAGGAAGGAAGGAAAGGAGGGAGGGAGGGAGGGAGGGAGGGAGGGAGGGAGGGAGGGAGAGAGAGAGGGAGGGAGGAAGGGAGGGAGGGAGGGAGGGAGGGAGGGAGGGAGGGAGGGAAGGAAGGAAGGAAGGAAGGAAGGAAGGAAGGAAGGAAGGAAGGAAGGAAGGAAGGAAGGAAAGGAGAAAAAAGATCAGCCTCCTGAATAGCTAGGATTAGAGGTATGAACCACCACCAGTGCCCAGATTAGAATTTGTTTTTTAGAATAGTTCATTCTTTCAAAGGGTTTTTAAACCCTTTAGTTGTATTATTGGTTCCTGAAAAGTTTCCCTTATTCCTGCAACGTTTTCTCTCATTCCATTGCCCACATCCTTTCCATAGTCAACCACACTGTATGTGTGTTTGTATGTACTCTTAAAAAAATGTATATTATTACCCTGTATTATATATACTATATGTATATAAATAATAAAGAGAAGGAGAGAGAGAAGGAAAGGGAGAGAGAGAGAGAGAGAGAGAGAGAGAGAGAGAGAGAGAGAGAGAGAGAGAGAGAGAGAGAGAGAGAGTTCCAGGAGCCAGTACTGGGGCTTGAACTCAGCGCCTGAGCACTGTCCTTGGACACTTCTTGCTCAAGGCTAGTGCTCTGCCACTGGAACCACAGCACCATTTCTGGCTTTTTCTGTGTATGTGGTTTCTGGAAATCCAACCCAGGGCTTTGTGCATGCTGGGCAAGCACTCTACCACTAAGCCACTCTCCTGACCCCAATTACTCACTTCTGTTCTGACACTATCTGTCATAGAGGAAGCCTCATTGAAGATGACATAACAGAAAACCAAGGTTCAGATAGAATGAGAAAGTCATTCAAGGCCAGAAAATGGACCAGATGGAACAAATATGGAAACTGAGTGCTCAAATCCATCCAAGAAAGCAAACTTTAAACCATGATGATAAATATAGCCAATCCATAGGTTCCATGTGGAATTCAAAAGTAATGCAAACAAAAACATAAATCCCCCACCCCCTATTAGGTCTTCAGACAATATGCAGATTGTCTCTGGCTTGCTATCTGCCTGCTAAGTCTTTCTTGATTAGTATCTTAATATTCTCCTGTCTTGGTAAATAATCTTACTCACCTACAACTTTGTCTCCAAATATCTGGATATCTAGAATTTCACCTGACTACCCAACTTCAAACACCAGTCACTCGTCCAGGCATCTGAAA